>NW_026061764.1:932000-1242666 GCF_023897955.1 Schistocerca gregaria | reverse complement strand
TCCCTGCGGATTTGCCTTTGAGAGTCATCATCGTCATGTTCATCATCGTCCGGTAGCAGAGTGCGCAGAAGAACTTCAGCAGTTTCCTTCCACGACTCTGTCACTCGGTCTCCATCTCGGATGGTCGAGAGAACCGCGGGGGATTTAACCTTTTCCCTTACGAGTTTGTAGGGAATTCCCCAGGGATCGGTATCGAGCTGATTTAGCACATACTTCTCCCAACTCCTTGTTCTTACTTCCTTTAATTCCCTTTGAAAATTTTCTTTCTCATCTCTGTAACGCTGCAGCCAGTATTGCTTCTCTTGCCAGACGGCACTTCGCTGGTAATACCTCCTCGCCCGTCTAACAGACCGACGCATACCTTCCAGTTCGGCAGTCCATGGTGATGGTGCGGCCGCCACGGCCCTCCTCCTGGTTGGCACGGCGACCTTTACCGCCCTAACGATGGAGCCTACCAGTTCTTCGGCGTACCTGTCGACATCCAGGCCACCCTCAGGCAACGGAGGAACGTCACACTCCTGAGCCAGGCATTCCCAATTTGTCTTATGAAAGTTGTATTGAATCTCCCACCCCAGGTCCCAGCGGCACTCTTCATCTCCTATGCAGAAAGTAATCAAGTTGTGATCGCTTGTGGTAGCGTGCTCTATCACATTCCAGCTGTGGATGAGGTTTATAGCATTCGGTGATGCTAACGTCACATCGATGTTGGTGCCTTGTCCCCCTCCTCCCGCATAGGTGGGGGGGTTCCCTGCTTTATTTACTACCACAAGCTGTGACGCCATTATTGCTTCCTCTGCCCTTTCACCATTTTCGTCCCTGGTGCCGCTGTGCCATAGGGGGGATTTCGCGTTCATGTCTGCTGTGACTATTACCTTACGCCCACGTAACGCCATCATTACCCTAGAGAGATGTTCTATGAAATGTTCGAAATTTCCCCCGTACTGAAAGTACATATTTACAATATATAATATCCCGGCGGGTGACTGCAACTCGATGACGTTACAGTGGCAATCAGAGAGTTGCGCTATTTTTGTGGCTCTGAGGGCCTTATTTGTTATTACTATTAACGCCCTTGGCTCCTCTCCTGTAAAGATGGTTTGCCATGTTTTCGACATGAATGATATTTGCCCGGCCCAGTAGTATGGCTCCTGTAGACAGACTACATCTAGTCTCCTCTCCTCCACTACTTTTCGGAGTTCCTGCATGACCAGCCGACTATTATGAGTGTTTAGCTGCCCTACCGTGATTGAATTTAGGGTTGTCATTAAGGAAAATAAGTGTGAAAGTAACATTCAGGCCATGATTTGTTAAAGTCGAATGCTACTCTACCATTAGCTAGGACAGCCTGTGCATAAATTTCGTCCAGCTTGAATTCTTCACCTCTTCTCTCAAATACTTTCTTCACCAGGTCACGCAGGGCTCCGAAATCAGTGGGAAGATTCACTGACTTCAGCTGTATTCTATCTACAGCCTCCATCGCCGTGAAGGTGACCATTCTGCCATGTTCATGACCTACGCGTACGACGTGCCTCAAAGCTGTAGTGAGGATCGCTGGTTGCTCCAGACGCGATAGCTGCATCGCGAACTCCAAGTTGGGATAGATCCGTCTTGGGTCCGCTCCTACAGCCGGTTTATCGTCTTGCAGCTGTGCCATACTTGTGCTCGTAGTGGTGCTTGTGACTGTGCTGTCTTGCAGGGTAAAAGTTGGAAGACTCCCTGGGACAGGAGCAGAGCTGTTCCTTCCGGGTAAAGATTGAGGCTGTGAGCCTGGGTTAACTGCTTTTCCGTCATGCTCCTCATTTTCTTCTTCAGGTTCTGTTTGAATACAAAGATCAACCATTTTTACTTCCTGTGTCCCTTTTAATTCAAGCTTTGAGACGAAAGTTTCAGCTTCAGGGTTTAATTTTGAGTGAGGAGCTGGAGATGTTGAGGGTGGAGACTCACTAGCAGCCCAGAAGTCGTCTACAATTACCTCAATTTCTTTTATTTCGTGCATTATTTCTCTTATCTCTTCGAATCTCGGATCAGAGTCAGTTTGTGTACTGAAGTCAATCATCGTTGCTTTTCGTTCTTGCATTTGTTTTAGAGACTTCAAAAATTTATTAAATCTTTCTGCCCTTCCAGCGTCCCTTTTTCTTTTGCTGGGAGACTTCCTTTTGATGTTCGTCCTTCTTATGTTACCAGCATCAGCCATAGTCAATTCGGGATATCAGTCTCTGCTCTAGCAGTTTGTAGGTCGGGCAGTTTCTTCCTGCCATACCACAGGTTTTCTTTCCTCTCCGTCTGCAGGGAATGCACACCACAGACTTCTTACATTCCTTCCTCATATGTTCCTCCTCTCCGCATCTGGAGCAAGCATTTGCCAAAGCGGTACAGCATAAGGTGGGACGAGGCAGTCTGAATTACATTTTATAGATGTATTTCTCACATATCTCAGGGTCTCTCGCGATCTTCGTCGTCGTCGTCGTCGTCGTCGTCGTCGTCGCCGCCGCCGCTTCTGCAGAAGTAGCAAATGGCCATCGTAGCAAATGCGGCGAGGGACGGCCTGCCTTCGATTCCGAATGCACAAATTGTGTGGTCTTGTTTCTCAGTCTATATTTGGTCGGTCTCGTCAGAGGTTGAATGTAACGAATGGGTGGAAAACAGCAAGGGGCAGCGGCTGTGTAGAACGAAAACACAAATCCTCAGGGGTGTGAGCGTTTCGAGATGAGTCGTATACATGTAAATGTTGGTCGTCAGTGACCGTGTGGCCTAATGGATAAGGCGTCGGACTTCGGATCTGAAGATTACAGGTTCGAATGCTGTCACGCTTGTGTTTTTCCAGTTCTGAAAAAGAAACATACCGTTTTAATGTAGCAATTGAGCAGTACGAAACCGTCTGAATGTTGCTGTTGACCATTTTTTGCTTGGAGATGCTCTTGAGCTTGAAACACACACAGCAAGACCGGTGTTAACTAACGAAATGGTCGGCAGAGTGCCGACACCGCGAGTTTTGACTGACACTTGCACATCTAAAACAACGTCGGAAAGTAACTCGTTCGGCTTTTGAGTCACATAAAGTATGTGTGTTAATTTTGACGCCACTAGCTCTGCTTGTTGTCATGCAATTTCTTTGCCTCTCAGAAATGATTATGACATAAAAGTGAAGTACGTGACGAGTGTGACGTTAGGAAAACATTAGGCAGCATGGAGAGATTCTGTATGGGACCACCCAACCCAAACGAGTACTGTGTGACGTGCTACCCGGCAAGTATTCACCGAGGTAGCCGGCTATCTCAGTCGGTAGAGCGTCAGACTCTTAATCCCAGGGTTGTGGGTTCGAGCCAGACGCTGGGCGGAACGGAATTTTGTTCCGCTGCAGGTGTAAATTACCGTTTTTCTGATTAACGAGATTTAATGGAAATAGCAACTTTAAACTTTGCCTACGTCTCTGTCAGTCGCAAGGAAACTGTATTTGAAGGTGAAGGTGATTTTGTAGACATGTGTGAAAGACATGTTCTGAAAAGCAAGTGTTGTGGTTTGGAGAGCAAGTCGGTTACGTGTCAGATGTGTAGCCAAGCAGTAATTTGTCGCCATAGCTGCAAATATTAGCCGGTAATATGAAGTGTTGTCAGCTAAAGTCTGATGGTGCAGACGACCGTAAGGACGAAGTACCCAAGAGTACCGCTAGGCCGCGCCTCTTTAGCTCAGTGGTAGAGCACTAGTCTAATAAACCAGGGGTTGTAAGTTCCATCCTCACAGGAGAAAGATGAATTTTGGAAATCAGTTGCGCGTCGTGGCCGTATAGCAAACAGTACCTGTGATGACGAACAATTAGCGACAGGCGTTTTTTTAAGATTTACTCTCAGATGTGATTAAGGCGAATGGCGCAGATAAAGCATTTGCCAAAGCGGTACAGCATAAAGTGGGACGAGGCAGTCTGAATTACATTTTATAGATGTATTTCTCACATATCTCAGAGTCTCTCGCGATCTTCGTCGTCGTCGTCGTCGTCGTCGTCGTCGTCGTCGTCGTCGCCGCCGCTTCTGCAGAAGTAGCAAATGGCCATCGTAGCAAATGCGGCGAGGGACGGCCTGCCTTCGATTCCGAATGCACAAATTGTGTGGTCTTGTTTCTCAGTCTATATTTGGTCGGTCTCGTCAGAGGTTGAATGTAACGAATGGGTGGGAAAGAGCAAGGGGCAGCGGCTGTGTAGAACGAAAACACAAATCCTCAGGGGTGTGAGCGTTTCGAGATGAGTCGTATACATGTAAATGTTGATCGTCAGTGACCGTGTGGTCTAATGGATAAGGTGTCGGACTTCGTATCTGAAGATTACAGGTTCGAATGCTGTCACGCTTGTGTTTTTCCAGTTCTGAAAAAGAAACATACCGTTTTAATGTAGCAATTGAGCAGTACGAAACCGTCTGAATGTTGCTGTTGACCATTTTTTGCTTGGAGATGCTCTTGAGCTTGAAACACACACAGCAAGACCGGTGTTAACTAACGAAATGGTCGGCAGAGTGCCGACACCGCGAGTTTTGACTGACACTTGCACATCTAAAACAACGTCGGAAAGTAACTCGTTCGGCTTTTGAGTCACATAAAGTATGTGTGTTAATTTTGACGCCACTAGCTCTGCTTGTTGTCATGCAATTTCTTTGCCTCTCAGAAATGATTATGACATAAAAGTGAAGTACGTGACGAGTGTGACGTTAGGAAAACATTAGGCAGCATGGAGAGATTCTGTATGGGACCACCCAACCCAAACGAGTACTGTGTGACGTGCTACCCGGCAAGTATTCACCGAGGTAGCCGGCTATCTCAGTCGGTAGAGCGTTAGACTCTTAATCCCAGGGTTGTGGGTTCGAGCCAGACGCTGGGCGGAACGGAATTTTGTTCCGCTGCAGGTGTAAATTACCGTTTTTCTGATTAACGAGATTTAATGGAAATAGCAACTTTAAACTTTGCCTACGTCTCTGTCAGTCGCAAGGAAACTGTATTTGAAGGTGAAGGTGATTTTGTAGACATGTGTGAAAGACATGTTCTGAAAAGCAAGTGTTGTGGTTTGGAGAGCAAGTCGGTTACGTGTCAGATGTGTAGCCAAGCAGTAATTTGTCGCCATAGCTGCAAATATTAGCCGGTAATATGAAGTGTTGTCAGCTAAAGTCTGATGGTGCAGACGACCGTAAGGACGAAGTACCCAAGTGTACCGCTAGGCCGCGCCTCTTTAGCTCAGTGGTAGAGCACTGGTCTAATAAACCAGGGGTTGTAAGTTCCATCCTCACAGCAGAAAGATGAATTTTGGAAATCAGTTGCGCGTCGTGGCCGTATAGCAAACAGTACCTGTGATGACGAACAATTAGCGACAGGCGTTTTTTTAAGATTTACTCTCAGATGTGATTAAGGCGAATGGCGCAGATAAAGCATTTGCCAAAGCGGTACAGTATAAGGTGGGACGAGGCAGTCTGAATTACATTTTATAGATGTATTTCTCACATATCTCAGAGTCTCTCGCGATCTTCGTCGTCGTCGTCGTCGTCGTCGTCGTCGCCGCCGCCGCTACGCATTCTGGCTTTAGCCGTCGCCGCGGTCGGACGTGCTTGTTGTTTACTCCGCGTACGTTAGCGCTATCGCCGGTGTTTGGTGTTTACGTGAAGTTAGCTGTACATTTTCGCTGTTATTTTTTGAGTGGTGTCTCTGATAAGTGTTTTTATAGTGCTTTCGTCCGTTCCACGTTTCGTGCTTCGCCGCAATTTCGGTTGTTGCCGGAATTTCGTCGGAACCGACGACCATGTCTGACACCGTCAGGAAGAATACTTTAGTCTTCTCGTTCGAGAAAGAAACACGGCCGGTCCAACCCACTGCGCTGGAAATCCACGATTGGCTGACTGAGGTAATCGGTATAAATTCTGACTCTGTTCATACCACGCAATTAGATGCTGAAAAATACTGTGTTTTTGTTAAATTTCTGAACTCAGTGACAGTCGATAAGTTGCTTGCAAAATGGGGTAATTCCGTCGAATTTGTTCATCGAGACGGTTCAAAAAGTAATGTCTCTGTACGAAAAGCTGATATCATGTACACCAATGTCAGGATTTTGAATGTTCCAATTGAAATTGATAATCAGTTGATCAAGGACGCTCTATCTAAATATGGCGAAGTTAAATCTATCTATAACGAAAGATGGTCGAAGCTATACAAGACACAGTGTTTTAATGGCATTAGATCCGTTGAAATGGAGGTGAAAGCCAACATTCCGTCCCATATATCCGTTGCAGGCCATAAAGCACATGTTGTGTATTCTGGTCAGGAGCGGACGTGCAATATTTGCAATGAGACAGGTCATTTCCGGCAAGATTGTCCGCGCCGTGTTTTTGTTCTTCGGAACAATCTAACACAGCGTCAAAAACTGACCCTCAGCGATGTCTTACCAAATAGCACTTCCCTTCTTTCGGTTAACGACAGTGGTGCATGTACTTCTGCAGTGCCCGCCATAACTACTACGGAGTTCCCTCCCCTGAGCGTCATTACATCACACCCTTCTGTTCCCGATTGCGATCTCCAGAATAAGAAGCGACCGTTGGAAACGACCGATGACGGCTCGGACGGCGAGTCCGCCCGTAATTCGCCTTCCACCCGCAAGCAGAAGCAGTGTAATGCGGATGTGCTCGAGGAAACAAACAGTACATGTATTGACGTGACGACAGCCGCTGAGGCAACCCGGCCGCTGTCGGCGGCTGAACAGGTACAAACGGTCCACGGAGGGGACGCAGTAACGATTGTCGCGGAGACGGAAGAGGCGCACTCCGAAGCACAAGAGGTGACGGAGCGGAACCCAACTCAAGAACTTACAGACCCACAAACCGCCGACTCAGTCAGTGCTCTGGAGCTAGTGACGGAAGAACAAGGAAATGGCACTCGTAAAAAGGACGCTGTTGAGGCAGCTTCGGTCACAACGGTGGTAAAGATAGACAATCCGAATGACGGCGCGTTGAACCAAGATGTCCGAAGACGCCGACTCAAACCGCAACCTACTCTCAAAGCTTCCCGTAACCAAAGCAAACAACAACCAGCACAAGAGGAAGCGACGGCCAAGAACGTCTTGTATGAAATCATCACGGAAAGACCTAAGGAGGTACCTTCAAGTGACATTAGTGATGCAAAGCCCCTCGGTAAAACTAAAACCCGAGATGTTCGGAATCCTGCACCAAAATGAGGCTGTAAGATGAAAAAAAAAAGGATTTTGTTGAACCAGTTTCATTTCTAATTGTACTACTGTCTTAGTCATATTTCAGAGGACCAGATGAAGTGTTTACCGAGCTTCAAATACTGACTATTCTTTTAGATGTTTGTTTAAGCGGAGTCGTTTCTCCATTCTAGAAGCTGCACATCTCTTTTCTTTTTTTTTTATTAATATTTTGTTATCTTTTTAATCACTTATTTACTTTTTATGCAAACTAAATGTCCCAGGCATATACAATTACGACTATCAATATTAACAGGCTTACATCCGTGACTAAAGTTACAGCGCTCAAGGATTATTTATATGAGTCAGGGACGGACATTGCTTTCCTACAGGAAGTAGTGCTGACTAATCTTACAGTGCCTGGATATTTGGCGATTTTAAATGTCTCACTTGACACCAACGTCGGTACAGCAATTTTAGTCAGGGAGGGGATTCCTGTCTCGGATATCGAGAGGTTGGACTCCGGCAGAGCGATAGGTATAAAAGTCTTTGGTTCTACCCTTATCAATCTGTATGCCCCTTCTGGCACATCCAATAGAATGGAAAGAGCACAGTTCTATAAAGAAGAAATCATTTATTTATTACGGAAAAACCCAAAAGATCTTATAATAGGCGGTGATTTTAATTGTGTGATAAATAAGAAAGACCAGGTTCCGAATTTTAATAACTGCAATGAACTGAAGCGTTTCGTCACTGTTTTACAGCTTAAAGATGCTTGGGAAATAATGTATCCCACATTTGTGGCATTTACATTCCTAGGTCCTCACTCACGTAGCAGGATCGACAGACTCTACATATCGCAAAGTCTAGTTAGCTCCTTCATTAAAGCAGAGACGATTCCAGTTTACTTTTCTGATCATAGCTCCGTGCTAGCTTCCATCAACCTTACTGCGCAACCCACTCGCCGTTTTAGAAGTTCATGGCACCTTAATACGTCACTGATGCAGGACGACGGATTAGAAGAAAGTTTGACAGAAGCGTGGGCATTGTGCCTCCGCTCTGCAGATAGACACGTCTCAGTACTAGACTGGTGGTGCAACAGGGCAAAGCCTAAACTGAGAAAAGTTCTCATCCAGTATAGTGTACAACGATCGAAAGACTTGAAAAATTCCATAGAATTTTATTATACCATGCTGCGAAATTTATATGAGCAGGCAAACACTTCCAACGTCCGTCTGGCAGATATCAAGCAAACTAAGGCCAAATTGCTCAGTCTTAAAAGACAGCAGATGGAGGGTCTGAAATTAAAATCCAAGGCTAAGACAGTCGTGGAGGATGAACATGCTTCCTTGTACCATCTACTGAAGCACGAAAGAAACAGGAGACGCACCTTCATTGATGGACTTCAGTCTGAAACTGGCGAGACACTCACGACTCAGAGAGACATCGTCAATGCAGTGCACAAATATTACGAAGACCTATACACTGCCAACCCGGTATGTGAAGAGTCCTTCGATGAGTTCCTTAGTTCCATAGCTCCACAGGTCTCGGACGAGGAAAACGAAGACCTTCTCGTTGAGTGTACTAACGAAGATATCCACAGAATCATCTGCAAATCTCCTCTGAGGAAATCGCCGGGACCGGATGGTTTGCCTGTTGAATTTTATAAACGATACTGGCCACTGATTGGTGACATGTTTACCCGAATGACGAACGAGGTGCTTCAGGGAAAGCATTTACCTGCTGTTTTTAAAGAGAGCACAATAGTACTAATCCCAAAAAATGCTGCAAAAAGAAACCTCAACAACTTTCGTCCTATCTCCCTGTTAAACTCCGATTATAAAATCATCGGCAGAATTTTAAACAACAGACTCTCTCAGTTGGCCAAAAAGATAGTAAGTCCATACCAGTCCTGTGTGCCTACCAAGAGCATTTTCAAAAGCATAGCTGAATATAGAGATATAATTGCAATCACTGCTGTGACCACCATAAAATGTGCTATCATGTTTATTGACTTCCAGAAAGCATTTGATCGTGTGGATCATAGATTCCTTACTGCCACACTGAACAAAATAGGTTTTAATGAGCGAGTCGTAAGTGTGATCAGAAATGTTGCAACAGGCATCAGCGCTTGTATATCAGTTAACTGCCAGAGGACAAAGCAGATTCAGATCAGGCGCGGCGTTCCTCAAGGAAGCCCCCTCTCCATGTTCCTATTCGTGCTTTCATTAGAACCTTTCCTCCGCAGTGTTCATGCCACTCTAACTGGCATCACATTATCTGGTCACCGAACAGTCATAAACGCCTATGCCGATGATGTCGGAGTCGTCCTGCGAAATCCCGACGACATTTTGAAATTGGAAACGCTAATTAAAAAGTACTGTAGAGTCTCCGGAGCAGGTGTCAACGCAAACAAAAGCAAACTCCTAAACCTGCGGGGTTTTCAACATACCACCTTAGCCTGGGCCACAATGGTCACCCAATGCAAAGCACTAGGAATAACACTGACACCTTGTCCGTTAAAAATGGCAGCTATCAATTGGAGAAATACGTCGGGACAACTTCTTGGAACAACAAGAGAAAACCTCCACCGTAACATGAACCAAGTTCAGAGGGTGATTTTCATTAACCACTGCATTCTCTCCAGGAGTTACTTTATAGCACAGATCTTCCCACTACCGAAAATGATTGGAAAAAAGATAATGTCTACCATTGCCAGCTATCTTTGGAGAGGGGATATATTCAGAGTCGACGCAAGAACTGCGACCTTAGATCCCAGGAATGGAGGTTTGGGGTTAGTTGACATCAGAAATAAGGCGTCTGCGCTTTTTATAAAAAGGACCGCCACTATCCTTAGCGACCACGCTGATAGCATTACAACTAAATTATTTGAAGTTGTCAGGCCTGCCAGTTTACAGGCGCCGGTGAATGTGCAAAAAATAAATAACCGGCTCCAGTACGTTCGTGTATATTTTGTGGAATTCAGCTATCTCGGCGGTGTCATCATCAACTCACGACGGATCACGGCCCGCGATATTCTGTCCCATCGAAAGAAAATGGAGGGGAGAAACAAATTGGAAAGTAAATACCCACACACTGATTGGGACGCCATATGGAAAAATATTAATATGCGTGGTCTACCATCGGACGTCAAGTCAGCGTGGTATAAAACAGTGAATGAGACCGTAAGCACCAATGAAAGGTTACATGCAATCGGCGTTAGCGACACGAACCTATGTCTCAAATGTAAATTGATCGACACGTTAGTGCACAGATTCACGTGCGGTGGCAATCTACAACTCTGTAATTGGATTAGGGAACAACTGGCTTTTCTTACGAGATCTTCGGTGGAAAATTTTCCCCCTGTTACATTCCTCAGGCCTCAGACTTGCTATTTTCCGGCAGCAAAAAACAACTCGGTCCATTGGTTAATGGGACACTATGTGAATTACGTAATTAATCACTTGGGTAATGACAATTCCACTGATTTTTACATGTACTTGAAGTGTGCTTTTTATAACGCCCTGAAATATAAAGACCACAAGAAAAACTACGGCAATATGCTTAAAATTGTATTCGAGCGACTGGGCATTGGTTGACAAGCCAACGAGATAAACAAAAATCGTTTATTTAAGCGAAACGACGCTTAAACAAAAACAATTGGGGAGAAGTACAATTTTACAGTTTCATATTACAATCACTTATCCTCTGCTGGCAAAGAAGGCTATTTTGTTTATTGCACAGAAGAAGCCGAAGCCGAAAGCCAGTATCGCCGGGTTAAAGATAAATTGTTTTCTTATACATTCATTTTATGACTGAGAAGGAAGTCTCATTTGTTTCCATGGAAGGGAACATACTTTTTTATTATTATTATTAATCTCAAGAAGGAAAGGAGGCTATGGAATTAGTGCCTTAACATAAAATTCCTTCTTCACATTCCATGAAGATTTTTCTTTTACAATAAAAAAATAACAAACAAACAAAAATAATAATAATAACAATAAAAAAACTAAACAGAAATTAAAAAAAATAATATACAGGTTCAGGGTCCACTACTTCCTACAACTTTATTATATATTACAAAGAAGTATGCTAGGTTGCCGAGAAGCAGTGGATGAGAAAAAAAAAATAAAAAAAAAAAAATCTCAGTCGGTAGAGCGTCAGACTCTTAATCCCAGGGTCGTGGGTTCGAGCCAGACGCTGGGCGGAACGGAATTTTGTTCCGCTGCAGGTGTAAATTACCGTTTTTCTGATTAACGAGATTTAATGGAAATAGCAACTTTAAACTTTGCCTACGTCTCTGTCAGTCGCAAGGAAACTGTATTTGAAGGTGAAGGTGATTTTGTAGACATGTGTGAAAGACATGTTCTGAAAAGCAAGTGTTGTGGTTTGGAGAGCACATCGGTTACGTGTCAGATGTGTAGCCAAGCAGTAATTTGTCGCCATAGCTGCAAATATTAGCCGGTAATATGAAGTGTTGTCAGCTAAAGTCTGATGGTGCAGACGACCGTAAGGACGAAGTACCCAAGAGTACCGCTAGGCCGCGCCTCTTTAGCTCAGTGGTAGAGCACTGGTCTAATAAACCAGGGGTTGTAAGTTCCATCCTCACAGGAGAAAGATGAATTTTGGAAATCAGTTGCGCGTCGTGGCCGTATAGCAAACAGTACCTGTGATGACGAACAATTAGCGACAGGCGTTTTTTTAAGATTTACTCTCAGATGTGATTAAGGCGAATGGCGCAGATAAAGCATTTGCCAAAGCGGTACAGTATAAGGTGGGACGAGGCAGTCTGCATTACATTTTATAGATGTATTTCTCACATATCTCAGAGTCTCTCGCGATCTTCGTCGTCGTCGTCGTCGTCGTCGTCGTCGTCGTCGCCGCCGCCGCTTCTGCAGAAGTAGCAAATGGCCATCGTAGCAAATGCGGCGAGGGACGGCCTGCCTTCGATTCCGAATGCACAAATTGTGTGGTCTTGTTTCTCAGTCTATATTTGGTCGGTCTTGTCAGTGGTTGAATGTAACGAATGGGTGGGAAAGAGCAAGGGGCAGCGGCTGTGTAGAACGAAAACACAAATCCTCAGGGGTGTGAGCGTTTCGAGATGAGTCGTATACATGTAAATGTTGATCGTCAGTGACCGTGTGGCCTAATGGATAAGGCGTCGGACTTCGGCTCTGAAGATTACAGGTTCGAATGCTGTCACGCTTGTGTTTTTCCAGTTCTGAAAAAGAAACATACCGTTTTAATGTAGCAATTGAGCAGTACGAAACCGTCTGAATGTTGCTGTTGACCATTTTTTGCTTGGAGATGCTCTTGAGCTTGAAACACACACAGCAAGACCGGTGTTAACTAACGAAATGGTCGGCAGAGTGCCGACACCGCGAGTTTTGACTGACACTTGCACATCTAAAACAACGTCGGAAAGTAACTCGTTCGGCTTTTGAGTCACATAAAGTATGTGTGTTAATTTTGACGCCACTAGCTCTGCTTGTTGTCATGCAATTTCTTTGCCTCTCAGAAATGATTATGACATAAAAGTGAAGTACGTGACGAGTGTGACGTTAGGAAAACATTAGGCAGCATGGAGAGATTCTGTATGGGACCACCCAACCCAAACGAGTACTGTGTGACGTGCTACCCGGCAAGTATTCACCGAGGTAGCCGGCTATCTCAGTCGGTAGAGCGTCAGACTCTTAATCCCAGGGTCGTGGGTTCGAGCCAGACGCTGGGCGGAACGGAATTTTGTTCCGCTGCAGGTGTAAATTACCGTTTTTCTGATTAACGAGATTTAATGGAAATAGCAACTTTAAACTTTGCCTACGTCTCTGTCAGTCGCAAGGAAACTGTATTTGAAGGTGAAGGTGATTTTGTAGACATGTGTGAAAGACATGTTCTGAAAAGCAAGTGTTGTGGTTTGGAGAGCACATCGGTTACGTGTCAGATGTGTAGCCAAGCAGTAATTTGTCGCCATAGCTGCAAATATTAGCCGGTAATATGAAGTGTTGTCAGCTAAAGTCTGATGGTGCAGACGACCATAAGGACGAAGTACCCAAGAGTACCGCTAGGCCGCGCCTCTTTAGCTCAGTGGTAGAGCACTGGTCTAATAAACCAGGGGTTGTAAGTTCCATCCTCACAGGAGAAAGATGAATTTTGGAAATCAGTTGCGCGTAGTGGCCGTATAGTAAACAGTACCTGTGATGACGAACAATTAGCGACAGGCGTTTTTTTTAAGATTTACTCTCAGATGTGATTAAGGCGAATGGCGCAGATAAAGCATTTGCCAAAGCGGTACAGCATAAGGTGGGACGAGGCAGTCTGAATTACATTTTATAGATGTATTTCTCACATATCTCAGAGCCTCTCGCGATCTTCGTCGTCGTCGTCGTCGTCGTCGTCGTCGTCGTCGTCGTCGTCGCCGCCGCCGCTTCTGCAGAAGTAGCAAATGGCCATCGTAGCAAATGCGGCGAGGGACGGCCTGCCTTCGATTCCGAATGCACAAATTGTGTGGTCTTGTTTCTCAGTCTATATTTGGTCGGTCTCGTCAGAGGTTGAATGTAACGAATGGGTGGGAAAGAGCAAGGGGCAGCGGCTGTGTAGAACGAAAACACAAATCCTCAGGGGTGTGAGCGTTTCGAGATGAGTCGTATACATGTAAATGTTGGTCGTCAGTGACCGTGTGGCCTAATGGATAAGGCGTCGGACTTCGGCTCTGAAGATTACAGGTTCGAATGCTGTCACGCTTGTGTTTTTCCAGTTCTGAAAAAGAAACATACCGTTTTAATGTAGCAATTGAGCAGTACGAAACCGTCTGAATGTTGCTGTTGACCATTTTTTGCTTGGAGATGCTCTTGAGCTTGAAACACACACAGCAAGACCGGTGTTAACTAACGAAATGGTCGGCAGAGTGCCGACACCGCGAGTTTTGACTGACACTTGCACATCTAAAACAACGTCGGAAAGTAACTCGTTCGGCTTTTGAGTCACATAAAGTATGTGTGTTAATTTTGACGCCACTAGCTCTGCTTGTTGTCATGCAATTTCTTTGCCTCTCAGAAATGATTATGACATAAAAGTGAAGTACGTGACGAGTGTGACGTTAGGAAAGCATTAGGCAGCATGGAGAGATTCTGTATGGGACCACCCAACCCAAACGAGTACTGTGTGACGTGCTACCCGGCAAGTATTCACCGAGGTAGCCGGCTATCTCAGTCGGTAGAGCGTCAGACTCTTAATCGCAGGGTCGTGGGTTCGAGCCAGACGCTGGGCGGAACGGAATTTTGTTCCGCTGCAGGTGTAAATTACCGTTTTTCTGATTAACGAGATTTAATGGAAATAGCAACTTTAAACTTTGCCTACGTCTCTGTCAGTCGCAAGGAAACTGTATTTGAAGGTGAAGGTGATTTTGTAGACATGTGTGAAAGACATGTTCTGAAAAGCAAGTGTTGTGGTTTGGAGAGCACATCGGTTACGTGTCAGATGTGTAGCCAAGCAGTAATTTGTCGCCATAGCTGCAAATATTAGCCGGTAATATGAAGTGTTGTCAGCTAAAGTCTGATGGTGCAGACGACCGTAAGGACGAAGTACCCAAGAGTACCGCTAGGCCGCGCCTCTTTAGCTCAGTGGTAGAGCACTGGTCTAATAAACCAGGGGTTGTAAGTTCCATCCTCACAGGAGAAAGATGAATTTTGGAAATCAGTTGCGCGTAGTGGCCGTATAGTAAACAGTACCTGTGATGACGAACAATTAGCGACAGGCGTTTTTTTTAAGATTTACTCTCAGATGTGATTAAGGCGAATGGCGCAGATAAAGCATTTGCCAAAGCGGTACAGCATAAGGTGGGACGAGGCAGTCTGAATTACATTTTATAGATGTATTTCTCACATATCTCAGAGCCTCTCGCGATCTTCGTCGTCGTCGTCGTCGTCGTCGTCGTCGCCGCCGCCGCTTCTGCAGAAGTAGCAAATGGCCATCGTAGCAAATGCGGCGAGGGACGGCCTGCCTTCGATTCCGAATGCACAAATTGTGTGGTCTTGTTTCTCAGTCTATATTTGGTCGGTCTCGTCAGAGGTTGAATGTAACGAATGGGTGGGAAAGAGCAAGGGGCAGCGGCTGTGTAGAACGAAAACACAAATCCTCAGGGGTGTGAGCGTTTCGAGATGAGTCGTATACATGTAAATGTTGGTCGTCAGTGACCGTGTGGCCTAATGGATAAGGCGTCGGACTTCGGCTCTGAAGATTACAGGTTCGAATGCTGTCACGCTTGTGTTTTTCCAGTTCTGAAAAAGAAACATACCGTTTTAATGTAGCAATTGAGCAGTACGAAACCGTCTGAATGTTGCTGTTGACCATTTTTTGCTTGGAGATGCTCTTGAGCTTGAAACACACACAGCAAGACCGGTGTTAACTAACGAAATGGTCGGCAGAGTGCCGACACCGCGAGTTTTGACTGACACTTGCACATCTAAAACAACGTCGGAAAGTAACTCGTTCGGCTTTTGAGTCACATAAAGTATGTGTGTTAATTTTGACGCCACTAGCTCTGCTTGTTGTCATGCAATTTCTTTGCCTCTCAGAAATGATTATGACATAAAAGTGAAGTACGTGACGAGTGTGACGTTAGGAAAGCATTAGGCAGCATGGAGAGATTCTGTATGGGACCACCCAACCCAAACGAGTACTGTGTGACGTGCTACCCGGCAAGTATTCACCGAGGTAGCCGGCTATCTCAGTCGGTAGAGCGTCAGACTCTTAATCGCAGGGTCGTGGGTTCGAGCCAGACGCTGGGCGGAACGGAATTTTGTTCCGCTGCAGGTGTAAATTACCGTTTTTCTGATTAACGAGATTTAATGGAAATAGCAACTTTAAACTTTGCCTACGTCTCTGTCAGTCGCAAGGAAACTGTATTTGAAGGTGAAGGTGATTTTGTAGACATGTGTGAAAGACATGTTCTGAAAAGCAAGTGTTGTGGTTTGGAGAGCACATCGGTTACGTGTCAGATGTGTAGCCAAGCAGTAATTTGTCGCCATAGCTGCAAATATTAGCCGGTAATATGAAGTGTTGTCAGCTAAAGTCTGATGGTGCAGACGACCGTAAGGACGAAGTACCTAAGAGTACCGCTAGGCCGCGCCTCTTTAGCTCAGTGGTAGAGCACTGGTCTAATAAACCAGGGGTTGTAAGTTCCATCCTCACAGGAGAAAGATGAATTTTGGAAATCAGTTGCGCGTAGTGGCCGTATAGTAAACAGTACCTGTGATGACGAACAATTAGCGACAGGCGTTTTTTTTAAGATTTACTCTCAGATGTGATTAAGGCGAATGGCGCAGATAAAGCATTTGCCAAAGCGGTACAGCATAAGGTGGGACGAGGCAGTCTGAATTACATTTTATAGATGTATTTCTCACATATCTCAGAGCCTCTCGCGATCTTCGTCGTCGTCGTCGTCGTCGTCGTCGTCGTCGCCGCCGCCGCTTCTGCAGAAGTAGCAAATGGCCATCGTAGCAAATGCGGCGAGGGACGGCCTGCCTTCGATTCCGAATGCACAAATTGTGTGGTCTTGTTTCTCAGTCTATATTTGGTCGGTCTCGTCAGAGGTTGAATGTAACGAATGGGTGGGAAAGAGCAAGGGGCAGCGGCTGTGTAGAACGAAAACACAAATCCTCAGGGGTGTGAGCGTTTCGAGATGAGTCGTATACATGTAAATGTTGGTCGTCAGTGACCGTGTGGCCTAATGGATAAGGCGTCGGACTTCGGCTCTGAAGATTACAGGTTCGAATGCTGTCACGCTTGTGTTTTTCCAGTTCTGAAAAAGAAACATACCGTTTTAATGTAGCAATTGAGCAGTACGAAACCGTCTGAATGTTGCTGTTGACCATTTTTTGCTTGGAGATGCTCTTGAGCTTGAAACACACACAGCAAGACCGGTGTTAACTAACGAAATGGTCGGCAGAGTGCCGACACCGCGAGTTTTGACTGACACTTGCACATCTAAAACAACGTCGGAAAGTAACTCGTTCGGCTTTTGAGTCACATAAAGTATGTGTGTTAATTTTGACGCCACTAGCTCTGCTTGTTGTCATGCAATTTCTTTGCCTCTCAGAAATGATTATGACATAAAAGTGAAGTACGTGACGAGTGTGACGTTAGGAAAGCATTAGGCAGCATGGAGAGATTCTGTATGGGACCACCCAACCCAAACGAGTACTGTGTGACGTGCTACCCGGCAAGTATTCACCGAGGTAGCCGGCTATCTCAGTCGGTAGAGCGTCAGACTCTTAATCGCAGGGTCGTGGGTTCGAGCCAGACGCTGGGCGGAACGGAATTTTGTTCCGCTGCAGGTGTAAATTACCGTTTTTCTGATTAACGAGATTTAATGGAAATAGCAACTTTAAACTTTGCCTACGTCTCTGTCAGTCGCAAGGAAACTGTATTTGAAGGTGAAGGTGATTTTGTAGACATGTGTGAAAGACATGTTCTGAAAAGCAAGTGTTGTGGTTTGGAGAGCACATCGGTTACGTGTCAGATGTGTAGCCAAGCAGTAATTTGTCGCCATAGCTGCAAATATTAGCCGGTAATATGAAGTGTTGTCAGCTAAAGTCTGATGGTGCAGACGACCGTAAGGACGAAGTACCTAAGAGTACCGCTAGGCCGCGCCTCTTTAGCTCAGTGGTAGAGCACTGGTCTAATAAACCAGGGGTTGTAAGTTCCATCCTCACAGGAGAAAGATGAATTTTGGAAATCAGTTGCGCGTAGTGGCCGTATAGTAAACAGTACCTGTGATGACGAACAATTAGCGACAGGCGTTTTTTTTAAGATTTACTCTCAGATGTGATTAAGGCGAATGGCGCAGATAAAGCATTTGCCAAAGCGGTACAGCATAAGGTGGGACGAGGCAGTCTGAATTACATTTTATAGATGTATTTCTCACATATCTCAGAGCCTCTCGCGATCTTCGTCGTCGTCGTCGTCGTCGTCGTCGTCGTCGCCGCCGCCGCTTCTGCAGAAGTAGCAAATGGCCATCGTAGCAAATGCGGCGAGGGACGGCCTGCCTTCGATTCCGAATGCACAAATTGTGTGGTCTTGTTTCTCAGTCTATATTTGGTCGGTCTCGTCAGAGGTTGAATGTAACGAATGGGTGGGAAAGAGCAAGGGGCAGCGGCTGTGTAGAACGAAAACACAAATCCTCAGGGGTGTGAGCGTTTCGAGATGAGTCGTATACATGTAAATGTTGGTCGTCAGTGACCGTGTGGCCTAATGGATAAGGCGTCGGACTTCGGCTCTGAAGATTACAGGTTCGAATGCTGTCACGCTTGTGTTTTTCCAGTTCTGAAAAAGAAACATACCGTTTTAATGTAGCAATTGAGCAGTACGAAACCGTCTGAATGTTGCTGTTGACCATTTTTTGCTTGGAGATGCTCTTGAGCTTGAAACACACACAGCAAGACCGGTGTTAACTAACGAAATGGTCGGCAGAGTGCCGACACCGCGAGTTTTGACTGACACTTGCACATCTAAAACAACGTCGGAAAGTAACTCGTTCGGCTTTTGAGTCACATAAAGTATGTGTGTTAATTTTGACGCCACTAGCTCTGCTTGTTGTCATGCAATTTCTTTGCCTCTCAGAAATGATTATGACATAAAAGTGAAGTACGTGACGAGTGTGACGTTAGGAAAGCATTAGGCAGCATGGAGAGATTCTGTATGGGACCACCCAACCCAAACGAGTACTGTGTGACGTGCTACCCGGCAAGTATTCACCGAGGTAGCCGGCTATCTCAGTCGGTAGAGCGTCAGACTCTTAATCGCAGGGTCGTGGGTTCGAGCCAGACGCTGGGCGGAACGGAATTTTGTTCCGCTGCAGGTGTAAATTACCGTTTTTCTGATTAACGAGATTTAATGGAAATAGCAACTTTAAACTTTGCCTACGTCTCTGTCAGTCGCAAGGAAACTGTATTTGAAGGTGAAGGTGATTTTGTAGACATGTGTGAAAGACATGTTCTGAAAAGCAAGTGTTGTGGTTTGGAGAGCACATCGGTTACGTGTCAGATGTGTAGCCAAGCAGTAATTTGTCGCCATAGCTGCAAATATTAGCCGGTAATATGAAGTGTTGTCAGCTAAAGTCTGATGGTGCAGACGACCGTAAGGACGAAGTACCCAAGAGTACCGCTAGGCCGCGCCTCTTTAGCTCAGTGGTAGAGCACTGGTCTAATAAACCAGGGGTTGTAAGTTCCATCCTCACAGGAGAAAGATGAATTTTGGAAATCAGTTGCGCGTAGTGGCCGTATAGTAAACAGTACCTGTGATGACGAACAATTAGCGACAGGCGTTTTTTTTAAGATTTACTCTCAGATGTGATTAAGGCGAATGGCGCAGATAAAGCATTTGCCAAAGCGGTACAGCATAAGGTGGGACGAGGCAGTCTGAATTACATTTTATAGATGTATTTCTCACATATCTCAGAGCCTCTCGCGATCTTCGTCGTCGTCGTCGTCGTCGTCGTCGTCGTCGTCGCCGCCGCCGCTTCTGCAGAAGTAGCAAATGGCCATCGTAGCAAATGCGGCGAGGGACGGCCTGCCTTCGATTCCGAATGCACAAATTGTGTGGTCTTGTTTCTCAGTCTATATTTGGTCGGTCTCGTCAGAGGTTGAATGTAACGAATGGGTGGGAAAGAGCAAGGGGCAGCGGCTGTGTAGAACGAAAACACAAATCCTCAGGGGTGTGAGCGTTTCGAGATGAGTCGTATACATGTAAATGTTGGTCGTCAGTGACCGTGTGGCCTAATGGATAAGGCGTCGGACTTCGGCTCTGAAGATTACAGGTTCGAATGCTGTCACGCTTGTGTTTTTCCAGTTCTGAAAAAGAAACATACCGTTTTAATGTAGCAATTGAGCAGTACGAAACCGTCTGAATGTTGCTGTTGACCATTTTTTGCTTGGAGATGCTCTTGAGCTTGAAACACACACAGCAAGACCGGTGTTAACTAACGAAATGGTCGGCAGAGTGCCGACACCGCGAGTTTTGACTGACACTTGCACATCTAAAACAACGTCGGAAAGTAACTCGTTCGGCTTTTGAGTCACATAAAGTATGTGTGTTAATTTTGACGCCACTAGCTCTGCTTGTTGTCATGCAATTTCTTTGCCTCTCAGAAATGATTATGACATAAAAGTGAAGTACGTGACGAGTGTGACGTTAGGAAAGCATTAGGCAGCATGGAGAGATTCTGTATGGGACCACCCAACCCAAACGAGTACTGTGTGACGTGCTACCCGGCAAGTATTCACCGAGGTAGCCGGCTATCTCAGTCGGTAGAGCGTCAGACTCTTAATCGCAGGGTCGTGGGTTCGAGCCAGACGCTGGGCGGAACGGAATTTTGTTCCGCTGCAGGTGTAAATTACCGTTTTTCTGATTAACGAGATTTAATGGAAATAGCAACTTTAAACTTTGCCTACGTCTCTGTCAGTCGCAAGGAAACTGTATTTGAAGGTGAAGGTGATTTTGTAGACATGTGTGAAAGACATGTTCTGAAAAGCAAGTGTTGTGGTTTGGAGAGCACATCGGTTACGTGTCAGATGTGTAGCCAAGCAGTAATTTGTCGCCATAGCTGCAAATATTAGCCGGTAATATGAAGTGTTGTCAGCTAAAGTCTGATGGTGCAGACGACCGTAAGGACGAAGTACCTAAGAGTACCGCTAGGCCGCGCCTCTTTAGCTCAGTGGTAGAGCACTGGTCTAATAAACCAGGGGTTGTAAGTTCCATCCTCACAGGAGAAAGATGAATTTTGGAAATCAGTTGCGCGTAGTGGCCGTATAGTAAACAGTACCTGTGATGACGAACAATTAGCGACAGGCGTTTTTTTTAAGATTTACTCTCAGATGTGATTAAGGCGAATGGCGCAGATAAAGCATTTGCCAAAGCGGTACAGCATAAGGTGGGACGAGGCAGTCTGAATTACATTTTATAGATGTATTTCTCACATATCTCAGAGCCTCTCGCGATCTTCGTCGTCGTCGTCGTCGTCGTCGTCGTCGTCGTCGCCGCCGCCGCTTCTGCAGAAGTAGCAAATGGCCATCGTAGCAAATGCGGCGAGGGACGGCCTGCCTTCGATTCCGAATGCACAAATTGTGTGGTCTTGTTTCTCAGTCTATATTTGGTCGGTCTCGTCAGAGGTTGAATGTAACGAATGGGTGGGAAAGAGCAAGGGGCAGCGGCTGTGTAGAACGAAAACACAAATCCTCAGGGGTGTGAGCGTTTCGAGATGAGTCGTATACATGTAAATGTTGGTCGTCAGTGACCGTGTGGCCTAATGGATAAGGCGTCGGACTTCGGCTCTGAAGATTACAGGTTCGAATGCTGTCACGCTTGTGTTTTTCCAGTTCTGAAAAAGAAACATACCGTTTTAATGTAGCAATTGAGCAGTACGAAACCGTCTGAATGTTGCTGTTGACCATTTTTTGCTTGGAGATGCTCTTGAGCTTGAAACACACACAGCAAGACCGGTGTTAACTAACGAAATGGTCGGCAGAGTGCCGACACCGCGAGTTTTGACTGACACTTGCACATCTAAAACAACGTCGGAAAGTAACTCGTTCGGCTTTTGAGTCACATAAAGTATGTGTGTTAATTTTGACGCCACTAGCTCTGCTTGTTGTCATGCAATTTCTTTGCCTCTCAGAAATGATTATGACATAAAAGTGAAGTACGTGACGAGTGTGACGTTAGGAAAGCATTAGGCAGCATGGAGAGATTCTGTATGGGACCACCCAACCCAAACGAGTACTGTGTGACGTGCTACCCGGCAAGTATTCACCGAGGTAGCCGGCTATCTCAGTCGGTAGAGCGTCAGACTCTTAATCGCAGGGTCGTGGGTTCGAGCCAGACGCTGGGCGGAACGGAATTTTGTTCCGCTGCAGGTGTAAATTACCGTTTTTCTGATTAACGAGATTTAATGGAAATAGCAACTTTAAACTTTGCCTACGTCTCTGTCAGTCGCAAGGAAACTGTATTTGAAGGTGAAGGTGATTTTGTAGACATGTGTGAAAGACATGTTCTGAAAAGCAAGTGTTGTGGTTTGGAGAGCACATCGGTTACGTGTCAGATGTGTAGCCAAGCAGTAATTTGTCGCCATAGCTGCAAATATTAGCCGGTAATATGAAGTGTTGTCAGCTAAAGTCTGATGGTGCAGACGACCGTAAGGACGAAGTACCCAAGAGTACCGCTAGGCCGCGCCTCTTTAGCTCAGTGGTAGAGCACTGGTCTAATAAACCAGGGGTTGTAAGTTCCATCCTCACAGGAGAAAGATGAATTTTGGAAATCAGTTGCGCGTAGTGGCCGTATAGTAAACAGTACCTGTGATGACGAACAATTAGCGACAGGCGTTTTTTTTAAGATTTACTCTCAGATGTGATTAAGGCGAATGGCGCAGATAAAGCATTTGCCAAAGCGGTACAGCATAAGGTGGGACGAGGCAGTCTGAATTACATTTTATAGATGTATTTCTCACATATCTCAGAGCCTCTCGCGATCTTCGTCGTCGTCGTCGTCGTCGTCGTCGTCGTCGTCGTCGTCGTCGTCGTCGCCGCCGCCGCTTCTGCAGAAGTAGCAAATGGCCATCGTAGCAAATGCGGCGAGGGACGGCCTGCCTTCGATTCCGAATGCACAAATTGTGTGGTCTTGTTTCTCAGTCTATATTTGGTCGGTCTCGTCAGAGGTTGAATGTAACGAATGGGTGGGAAAGAGCAAGGGGCAGCGGCTGTGTAGAACGAAAACACAAATCCTCAGGGGTGTGAGCGTTTCGAGATGAGTCGTATACATGTAAATGTTGGTCGTCAGTGACCGTGTGGCCTAATGGATAAGGCGTCGGACTTCGGCTCTGAAGATTACAGGTTCGAATGCTGTCACGCTTGTGTTTTTCCAGTTCTGAAAAAGAAACATACCGTTTTAATGTAGCAATTGAGCAGTACGAAACCGTCTGAATGTTGCTGTTGACCATTTTTTGCTTGGAGATGCTCTTGAGCTTGAAACACACACAGCAAGACCGGTGTTAACTAACGAAATGGTCGGCAGAGTGCCGACACCTCGAGTTTTGACTGACACTTGCACATCTAAAACAACGTCGGAAAGTAACTCGTTCGGCTTTTGAGTCACATAAAGTATGTGTGTTAATTTTGACGCCACTAGCTCTGCTTGTTGTCATGCAATTTCTTTGCCTCTCAGAAATGATTATGACATAAAAGTGAAGTACGTGACGAGTGTGACGTTAGGAAAACATTAGGCAGCATGGAGAGATTCTGTATGGGACCACCCAACCCAAACGAGTACTGTGTGACGTGCTACCCGGCAAGTATTCACCGAGGTAGCCGGCTATCTCAGTCGGTAGAGCGTCAGACTCTTAATCCCAGGGTCGTGGGTTCGAGCCAGACGCTGGGCGGAACGGAATTTTGTTCCGCTGCAGGTGTAAATTACCGTTTTTCTGATTAACGAGATTTAATGGAAATAGCAACTTTAAACTTTGCCTACGTCTCTGTCAGTCGCAAGGAAACTGTATTTGAAGGTGAAGGTGATTTTGTAGACATGTGTGAAAGACATGTTCTGAAAAGCAAGTGTTGTGGTTTGGAGAGCAAGTCGGTTACGTGTCAGATGTGTAGCCAAGCAGTAATTTGTCGCCATAGCTGCAAATATTAGCCGGTAATATGAAGTGTTGTCAGCTAAAGTCTGATGGTGCAGACGACCGTAAGGACGAAGTACCCAAGAGTACCGCTAGGCCGCGCCTCTTTAGCTCAGTGGTAGAGCACTGGTCTAATAAACCAGGGGTTGTAAGTTCCATCCTCACAGGAGAAAGATGAATTTTGGAAATCAGTTGCGCGTCGTGGCCGTATAGCAAACAGTACCTGTGATGACGAACAATTAGCGACAGGCGTTTTTTTAAGATTTACTCTCAGATGTGATTAAGGCGAATGGCGCAGATAAAGCATTTGCCAAAGCGGTACAGTATAAGGTGGGACGAGGCAGTCTGAATTACATTTTATAGATGTATTTCTCACATATCTCAGAGTCTCTCGCGATCTTCGTCGTCGTCGTCGTCGTCGTCGCCGCCGCCGCTTCTGCAGAAGTAGCAAATGGCCATCGTAGCAAATGCGGCGAGGGACGGCCTGCCTTCGATTCCGAATGCACAAATTGTGTGGTCTTGTTTCTCAGTCTATATTTGGTCGGTCTCGTCAGAGGTTGAATGTAACGAATGGGTGGGAAAGAGCAAGGGGCAGCGGCTGTGTAGAACGAAAACACAAATCCTCAGGGGTGTGAGCGTTTCGAGATGAGTCGTATACATGTAAATGTTGATCGTCAGTGACCGTGTGGTCTAATGGATAAGGCGTCGGACTTCGGCTCTGAAGATTACAGGTTCGAATGCTGTCACGCTTGTGTTTTTCCAGTTCTGAAAAAGAAACATACCGTTTTAATGTAGCAATTGAGCAGTACGAAACCGTCTGAATGTTGCTGTTGACCATTTTTTGCTTGGAGATGCTCTTGAGCTTGAAACACACACAGCAAGACCGGTGTTAACTAACGAAATGGTCGGCAGAGTGCCGACACCTCGAGTTTTGACTGACACTTGCACATCTAAAACAACGTCGGAAAGTAACTCGTTCGGCTTTTGAGTCACATAAAGTATGTGTGTTAATTTTGACGCCACTAGCTCTGCTTGTTGTCATGCAATTTCTTTGCCTCTCAGAAATGATTATGACATAAAAGTGAAGTACGTGACGAGTGTGACGTTAGGAAAACATTAGGCAGCATGGAGAGATTCTGTATGGGACCACCCAACCCAAACGAGTACTGTGTGACATGCTACCCGGCAAGTATTCACCGAGGTAGCCGGCTATCTCTGTCGGTAGAGCGTCAGACTCTTAATCCCAGGGTCGTGGGTTCGAGCCAGACGCTGGGCGGAACGGAATTTTGTTCCGCTGCAGGTGTAAATTACCGTTTTTCTGATTAACGAGATTTAATGGAAATAGCAACTTTAAACTTTGCCTACGTCTCTGTCAGTCGCAAGGAAACTGTATTTGAAGGTGAAGGTGATTTTGTAGACATGTGTGAAAGACATGTTCTGAAAAGCAAGTGTTGTGGTTTGGAGAGCACATCGGTTACGTGTCAGATGTGTAGCCAAGCAGTAATTTGTCGCCATAGCTGCAAATATTAGCCGGTAATATGAAGTGTTGTCAGCTAAAGTCTGATGGTGCAGACGACCGTAAGGACGAAGTACCCAAGAGTACCGCTAGGCCGCGCGTCTTTAGCTCAGTGGTAGAGCACTGGTCTAATAAACCAGGGGTTGTAAGTTCCATCCTCACAGGAGAAAGATGAATTTTGGAAATCAGTTGCGCGTCGTGGCCGTATAGTAAACAGTACCTGTGATGACGAACAATTAGCGACAGGCGTTTTTTTTAAGATTTACTCTCAGATGTGATTAAGGCGAATGGCGCAGATAAAGCATTTGCCAAAGCGGTACAGCATAAGGTGGGACGAGGCAGTCTGAATTACATTTTATAGATGTATTTCTCACATATCTCAGAGTCTCTCGCGATCTTCGTCGTCGTCGTCGTCGTCGTCGTCGTCGCCGCCGCTTCTGCAGAAGTAGCAAATGGCCATCGTAGCAAATGCGGCGAGGGACGGCCTGCCTTCGATTCCGAATGCACAAATTGTGTGGTCTTGTTTCTCAGTCTATATTTGGTCGGTCTCGTCAGAGGTTGAATGTAACGAATGGGTGGGAAAGAGCAAGGGGCAGCGGCTGTGTAGAACGAAAACACAAATCCTCAGGGGTGTGAGCGTTTCGAGATGAGTCGTATACATGTAAATGTTGATCGTCAGTGACCGTGTGGTCTAATGGATAAGGCGTCGGACTTCGTATCTGAAGATTACAGGTTCGAATGCTGTCACGCTTATGTTTTTCCAGTTCTGAAAAAGAAACATACCGTTTTAATGTAGCAATTGAGCAGTACGAAACCGTCTGAATGTTGCTGTTGACCATTTTTTGCTTGGAGATGCTCTTGAGCTTGAAACACACACAGCAAGACCGGTGTTAACTAACGAAATGGTCGGCAGAGTGCCGACACCTCGAGTTTTGACTGACACTTGCACATCTAAAACAACGTCGGAAAGTAACTCGTTCGGCTTTTGAGTCACATAGAGTATGTGTGTTAATTTTGAAGCCACTAGCTCTGCTTGTTGTCATGCAATTTCTTTGCCTCTCAGAAATGATTATGACATAAAAGTGAAGTACGTGACGAGTGTGACGTTAGGAAAACATTAGGCAGCATGGAGAGATTCTGTATGGGACCACCCAACCCAAACGAGTACTGTGTGACGTGCTACCCGGCAAGTATTCACCGAGGTAGCCGGCTATCTCAGTCGGTAGAGCGTCAGACTCTAAATCCCAGGGTCGTGGGTTCGAGCCAGACGCTGGGCGGAACGGAATTTTGTTCCGCTGCAGGTGTAAATTACCGTTTTTCTGATTAACGAGATTTAATGGAAGTAGCAACTTTAAACTTTGCCTACGTCTCTGTCAGTCGCAAGGAAACTGTATTTGAAGGTGAAGGTGATTTTGTAGACATGTGTGAAAGACATGTTCTGAAAAGCAAGTGTTGTGGTTTGGAGAGCACATCGGTTACGTGTCAGATGTGTAGCCAAGCAGTAATTTGTCGCCATAGCTGCAAATATTAGCCGGTAATATGAAGTGTTGTCAGCTAAAGTCTGATGGTGCAGACGACCGTAAGGACGAAGTACCCAAGAGTACCGCTAGGCCGCGCGTCTTTAGCTCAGTGGTAGAGCACTGGTCTAATAAACCAGCGGTTGTAAGTTCCATCCTCACAGGAGAAAGATGAATTTTGGAAATCAGTTGCGCGTCGTGGCCGTATAGTAAACAGTACCTGTGATGACGAACAATTAGCGACAGGCGTTTTTTTTAAGATTTACTCTCAGATGTGATTAAGGCGAATGGCGCAGATAAAGCATTTGCCAAAGCGGTACAGCATAAGGTGGGACGAGGAAGTCTGAATTACATTTTATAGATGTATTTCTCACATATCTCAGAGTCTCTTGCGATCTTCGTCGTCGTCGTCGTCGTCGTCGTCGCCGCCGCCGCCGCTTCTGCAGAAGTAGCAAATGGCCATCGTAGCAAATGCGGCGAGGGACGGCCTGCCTTCGATTCCGAATGCACAAATTGTGTGGTCTTGTTTCTCAGTCTATATTTGGTCGGTCTCGTCAGAGGTTGAATGTAACGAATGGGTGGGAAAGAGCAAGGGGCAGCGGCTGTGTAGAACGAAAACACAAATCCTCAGGGGTGTGAGCGTTTCGAGATGAGTCGTATACATGTAAATGTTGATCGTCAGTGACCGTGTGGTCTAATGGATAAGGCGTCGGACTTCGGCTCTGAAGATTACAGGTTCGAATGCTGTCACGCTTGTGTTTTTCCAGTTCTGAAAAAGAAACATACCGTTTTAATGTAGCAATTGAGCAGTACGAAACCGTCTGAATGTTGCTGTTGACCATTTTTTGCTTGGAGATGCTCTTGAGCTTGAAACACACACAGCAAGACCGGTGTTAACTAACGAAATGGTCGGCAGAGAGCCGACACCGCGAGTTTTGACTGACACTTGCACATCTAAAACAACGTCGGAAAGTAACTCGTTCGGCTTTTGAGTCACATAAAGTATGTGTGTTAATTTTGACGCCACTAGCTCTGCTTGTTGTCATGCAATTTCTTTGCCTCTCAGAAATGATTATGACATAAAAGTGAAGTACGTGACGAGTGTGACGTTAGGAAAACATTAGGCAGCATGGAGAGATTCTGTATGGGACCACCCAACCCAAACGAGTACTGTGTGACGTGCTACCCGGCAAGTATTCACCGAGGTAGCCGGCTATCTCAGTCGGTAGAGCGTCAGACTCTTAATCCCAGGGTCGTGGGTTCGAGCCAGACGCTGGGCGGAACGGAATTTTGTTCCGCTGCAGGTGTAAATTACCGTTTTTCTGATTAACGAGATTTAATGGAAATAGCAACTTTAAACTTTGCCTACGTCTCTGTCAGTCGCAAGGAAACTGTATTTGAAGGTGAAGGTGATTTTGTAGACATGTGTGAAAGACATGTTCTGAAAAGCAAGTGTTGTGGTTTGGAGAGCACATCGGTTACGTGTCAGATGTGTAGCCAAGCAGTAATTTGTCGCCATAGCTGCAAATATTAGCCGGTAATATGAAGTGTTGTCAGCTAAAGTCTGATGGTGCAGACGACCGTAAGGACGAAGTACCCAAGAGTACCGCTAGGCCGCGCGTCTTTAGCTCAGTGGTAGAGCACTGGTCTAATAAACCAGGGGTTGTAAGTTCCATCCTCACAGGAGAAAGATGAATTTTGGAAATCAGTTGCGCGTCGTGGCCGTATAGCAAACAGTACCTGTGATGACGAACAATTAGCGACAGGCGTTTTTTTAAGATTTACTCTCAGATGTGATTAAGGCGAATGGCGCAGATAAAGCATTTGCCAAAGCGGTACAGCATAAGGTGGGACGAGGCAGTCTGAATTACATTTTATAGATGTATTTCTCACATATCTCAGAGTCTCTCGCGGTCGTCGTCGTCGTCGTCGTCGTCGTCGTCGCCGCCGCCGCCGCCGCTTCTGCAGAAGTAGCAAATGGCCATCGTAGCAAATGCGGCGAGGGACGGCCTGCCTTCGATTCCGAATGCACAAATTGTGTGGTCTTGTTTCTCAGTCTATATTTGGTCGGTCTCGTCAGAGGTTGAATGTAACGAATGGGTGGGAAAGAGCAAGGGGCAGCGGCTGTGTAGAACGAAAACACAAATCCTCAGGGGTGTGAGCGTTTCGAGATGAGTCGTATACATGTAAATGTTGGTCGTCAGTGACCGTGTGGCCTAATGGATAAGGCGTCGGACTTCGGCTCTGAAGATTACAGGTTCGAATGCTGTCACGCTTGTGTTTTTCCAGTTCTGAAAAAGAAACATACCGTTTTAATGTAGCAATTGAGCAGTACGAAACCGTCTGAATGTTGCTGTTGACCATTTTTTGCTTGGAGATGCTCTTGAGCTTGAAACACACACAGCAAGACCGGTGTTAACTAACGAAATGGTCGGCAGAGTGCCGACACCTCGAGTTTTGACTGACACTTGCACATCTAAAACAACGTCGGAAAGTAACTCGTTCGGCTTTTGAGTCACATAAAGTATGTGTGTTAATTTTGACGCCACTAGCTCTGCTTGTTGTCATGCAATTTCTTTGCCTCTCAGAAATGATTATGACATAAAAGTGAAGTACGTGACGAGTGTGACGTTAGGAAAACATTAGGCAGCATGGAGAGATTCTGTATGGGACCACCCAACCCAAACGAGTACTGTGTGACGTGCTACCCGGCAAGTATTCACCGAGGTAGCCGGCTATCTCAGTCGGTAGAGCGTCAGACTCTTAATCCCAGGGTCGTGGGTTCGAGCCAGACGCTGGGCGGAACGGAATTTTGTTCCGCTGCAGGTGTAAATTACCGTTTTTCTGGTTAACGAGATTTAATGGAAATAGCAACTTTAAACTTTGCCTACGTCTCTGTCAGTCGCAAGGAAACTGTATTTGAAGGTGAAGGTGATTTTGTAGACATGTGTGAAAGACATGTTCTGAAAAGCAAGTGTTGTGGTTTGGAGAGCAAGTCGGTTACGTGTCAGATGTGTAGCCAAGCAGTAATTTGTCGCCATAGCTGCAAATATTAGCCGGTAATATGAAGTGTTGTCAGCTAAAGTCTGATGGTGCAGACGACCGTAAGGACGAAGTACCCAAGAGTACCGCTAGGCCGCGCCTCTTTAGCTCAGTGGTAGAGCACTGGTCTAATAAACCAGGGGTTGTAAGTTCCATCCTCACAGGAGAAAGATGAATTTTGGAAATCAGTTGCGCGTCGTGGCCGTATAGCAAACAGTACCTGTGATGACGAACAATTAGCGACAGGCGTTTTTTTAAGATTTACTCTCAGATGTGATTAAGGCGAATGGCGCAGATAAAGCATTTGCCAAAGCGGTACAGTATAAGGTGGGACGAGGCAGTCTGAATTACATTTTATAGATGTATTTCTCACATATCTCAGAGTCTCTCGCGATCTTCGTCGTCGTCGTCGCCGCCGCCGCTTCTGCAGAAGTAGCAAATGGCCATCGTAGCAAATGCGGCGAGGGACGGCCTGCCTTCGATTCCGAATGCACAAATTGTGTGGTCTTGTTTCTCAGTCTATATTTGGTCGGTCTCGTCAGAGGTTGAATGTAACGAATGGGTGGGAAAGAGCAAGGGGCAGCGGCTGTGTAGAACGAAAACACAAATCCTCAGGGGTGTGAGCGTTTCGAGATGAGTCGTATACATGTAAATGTTGATCGTCGGTGACCGTGTGGTCTAATGGATAAGGCGTCGGACTTCGGCTCTGAAGATTACAGGTTCGAATGCTGTCACGCTTGTGTTTTTCCAGTTCTGAAAAAGAAACATACCGTTTTAATGTAGCAATTGAGCAGTACGAAACCGTCTGAATGTTGCTGTTGACCATTTTTTGCTTGGAGATGCTCTTGAGCTTGAAACACACACAGCAAGACCGGTGTTAACTAACGAAATGGTCGGCAGAGTGCCGACACCTCGAGTTTTGACTGACACTTGCACATCTAAAACAACGTCGGAAAGTAACTCGTTCGGCTTTTGAGTCACATAAAGTATGTGTGTTAATTTTGACGCCACTAGCTCTGCTTGTTGTCATGCAATTTCTTTGCCTCTCAGAAATGATTATGACATAAAAGTGAAGTACGTGACGAGTGTGACGTTAGGAAAACATTAGGCAGCATGGAGAGATTCTGTATGGGACCACCCAACCCAAACGAGTACTGTGTGACATGCTACCCGGCAAGTATTCACCGAGGTAGCCGGCTATCTCTGTCGGTAGAGCGTCAGACTCTTAATCCCAGGGTCGTGGGTTCGAGCCAGACGCTGGGCGGAACGGAATTTTGTTCCGCTGCAGGTGTAAATTACCGTTTTTCTGATTAACGAGATTTAATGGAAATAGCAACTTTAAACTTTGCCTACGTCTCTGTCAGTCGCAAGGAAACTGTATTTGAAGGTGAAGGTGATTTTGTAGACATGTGTGAAAGACATGTTCTGAAAAGCAAGTGTTGTGGTTTGGAGAGCACATCGGTTACGTGTCAGATGTGTAGCCAAGCAGTAATTTGTCGCCATAGCTGCAAATATTAGCCGGTAATATGAAGTGTTGTCAGCTAAAGTCTGATGGTGCAGACGACCGTAAGGACGAAGTACCCAAGAGTACCGCTAGGCCGCGCGTCTTTAGCTCAGTGGTAGAGCACTGGTCTAATAAACCAGGGGTTGTAAGTTCCATCCTCACAGGAGAAAGATGAATTTTGGAAATCAGTTGCGCGTCGTGGCCGTATAGTAAACAGTACCTGTGATGACGAACAATTAGCGACAGGCGTTTTTTTTAAGATTTACTCTCAGATGTGATTAAGGCGAATGGCGCAGATAAAGCATTTGCCAAAGCGGTACAGCATAAGGTGGGACGAGGCAGTCTGAATTACATTTTATAGATGTATTTCTCACATATCTCAGAGTCTCTCGCGATCTTCGTCGTCGTCGTCGTCGTCGTCGTCGTCGCCGCCGCTTCTGCAGAAGTAGCAAATGGCCATCGTAGCAAATGCGGCGAGGGACGGCCTGCCTTCGATTCCGAATGCACAAATTGTGTGGTCTTGTTTCTCAGTCTATATTTGGTCGGTCTCGTCAGAGGTTGAATGTAACGAATGGGTGGGAAAGAGCAAGGGGCAGCGGCTGTGTAGAACGAAAACACAAATCCTCAGGGGTGTGAGCGTTTCGAGATGAGTCGTATACATGTAAATGTTGATCGTCAGTGACCGTGTGGTCTAATGGATAAGGCGTCGGACTTCGTATCTGAAGATTACAGGTTCGAATGCTGTCACGCTTATGTTTTTCCAGTTCTGAAAAAGAAACATACCGTTTTAATGTAGCAATTGAGCAGTACGAAACCGTCTGAATGTTGCTGTTGACCATTTTTTGCTTGGAGATGCTCTTGAGCTTGAAACACACACAGCAAGACCGGTGTTAACTAACGAAATGGTCGGCAGAGTGCCGACACCTCGAGTTTTGACTGACACTTGCACATCTAAAACAACGTCGGAAAGTAACTCGTTCGGCTTTTGAGTCACATAGAGTATGTGTGTTAATTTTGAAGCCACTAGCTCTGCTTGTTGTCATGCAATTTCTTTGCCTCTCAGAAATGATTATGACATAAAAGTGAAGTACGTGACGAGTGTGACGTTAGGAAAACATTAGGCAGCATGGAGAGATTCTGTATGGGACCACCCAACCCAAACGAGTACTGTGTGACGTGCTACCCGGCAAGTATTCACCGAGGTAGCCGGCTATCTCAGTCGGTAGAGCGTCAGACTCTAAATCCCAGGGTCGTGGGTTCGAGCCAGACGCTGGGCGGAACGGAATTTTGTTCCGCTGCAGGTGTAAATTACCGTTTTTCTGATTAACGAGATTTAATGGAAGTAGCAACTTTAAACTTTGCCTACGTCTCTGTCAGTCGCAAGGAAACTGTATTTGAAGGTGAAGGTGATTTTGTAGACATGTGTGAAAGACATGTTCTGAAAAGCAAGTGTTGTGGTTTGGAGAGCACATCGGTTACGTGTCAGATGTGTAGCCAAGCAGTAATTTGTCGCCATAGCTGCAAATATTAGCCGGTAATATGAAGTGTTGTCAGCTAAAGTCTGATGGTGCAGACGACCGTAAGGACGAAGTACCCAAGAGTACCGCTAGGCCGCGCGTCTTTAGCTCAGTGGTAGAGCACTGGTCTAATAAACCAGGGGTTGTAAGTTCCATCCTCACAGGAGAAAGATGAATTTTGGAAATCAGTTGCGCGTCGTGGCCGTATAGTAAACAGTACCTGTGATGACGAACAATTAGCGACAGGCGTTTTTTTTAAGATTTACTCTCAGATGTGATTAAGGCGAATGGCGCAGATAAAGCATTTGCCAAAGCGGTACAGCATAAGGTGGGACGAGGCAGTCTGAATTACATTTTATAGATGTATTTCTCACATATCTCAGAGTCTCTCGCGATCTTCGTCGTCGTCGTCGTCGTCGTCGTCGTCGTCGTCGCCGCCGCCGCCGCTTCTGCAGAAGTAGCAAATGGCCATCGTAGCAAATGCGGCGAGGGACGGCCTGCCTTCGATTCCGAATGCACAAATTGTGTGGTCTTGTTTCTCAGTCTATATTTGGTCGGTCTCGTCAGAGGTTGAATGTAACGAATGGGTGGGAAAGAGCAAGGGGCAGCGGCTGTGTAGAACGAAAACACAAATCCTCAGGGGTGTGAGCGTTTCGAGATGAATCGTATACATGTAAATGTTGATCGTCAGTGACTGTGTGGTCTAATGGATAAGGCGTCGGACTTCGGCTCTGAAGATTACAGGTTCGAATGCTGTCACGCTTGTGTTTTTCCAGTTCTGAAAAAGAAACATACCGTTTTAATGTAGCAATTGAGCAGTACGAAACCGTCTGAATGTTGCTGTTGACCATTTTTTGCTTGGAGATGCTCTTGAGCTTGAAACACACACAGCAAGACCGGTGTTAACTAACGAAATGGTCGGCAGAGTGCCGACACCGCGAGTTTTGACTGACACTTGCACATCTAAAACAACGTCGGAAAGTAACTCGTTCGGCTTTTGAGTCACATAAAGTATGTGTGTTAATTTTGACGCCACTAGCTCTGCTTGTTGTCATGCAATTTCTTTGCCTCTCAGAAATGATTATGACATAAAAGTGAAGTACGTGACGAGTGTGACGTTAGGAAAACATTAGGCAGCATGGAGAGATTCTGTATGGGACCACCCAACCCAAACGAGTACTGTGTAACGTGCTACCCGGCAAGTATTCACCGAGGTAGCCGGCTATCTCAGTCGGTAGAGCGTCAGACTCTTAATCCCAGGGTCGTGGGTTCGAGCCAGACGCCGGGCGGAACGGAATTTTGTTCCGCTGCAGGTGTAAATTACCGTTTTTCTGATTAACGAGATTTAATGGAAATAGCAACTTTAAACTTTGCCTACGTCTCTGTCAGTCGCAAGGAAACTGTATTTGAAGGTGAAGGTGATTTTGTAGACATGTGTGAAAGACATGTTCTGAAAAGCAAGTGTTGTGGTTTGGAGAGCACATCGGTTACGTGTCAGATGTGTAGCCAAGCAGTAATTTGTCGCCATAGCTGCAAATATTAGCCGGTAATATGAAGTGTTGTCAGCTAAAGTCTGATGGTGCAGACGACCGTAAGGACGAAGTACCCAAGAGTACCGCTAGGCCGCGCCTCTTTAGCTCAGTGGTAGAGCACTGGTCTAATAAACCAGGGGTTGTAAGTTCCATCCTCACAGGAGAAAGATGAATTTTGGAAATCAGTTGCGCGTAGTGGCCGTATAGTAAACAGTACCTGTGATGACGAACAATTAGCGACAGGCGTTTTTTTTTAAGATTTACTCTCAGATGTGATTAAGGCGAATGGCGCAGATAAAGCATTTGCCAAAGCGGTACAGCATAAGGTGGGACGAGGCAGTCTGAATTACATTTTATAGATGTATTTCTCACATATCTCAGAGTCTCTCGCGGTCGTCGTCGTCGTCGTCGTCGTCGTCGTCGTCGTCGTCGTCGCCGCCGCCGCTTCTGCAGAAGTAGCAAATGGCCATCGTAGCAAATGCGGCGAGGGACGGCCTGCCTTCGATTCCGAATGCACAAATTGTGTGGTCTTGTTTCTCAGTCTATATTTGGTCGGTCTCGTCAGAGGTTGAATGTAACGAATGGGTGGGAAAGAGCAAGGGGCAGCGGCTGTGTAGAACGAAAACACAAATCCTCAGGGGTGTGAGCGTTTCGAGATGAGTCGTATACATGTAAATGTTGGTCGTCAGTGACCGTGTGGCCTAATGGATAAGGCGTCGGACTTCGGCTCTGAAGATTACAGGTTCGAATGCTGTCACGCTTGTGTTTTTCCAGTTCTGAAAAAGAAACATACCGTTTTAATGTAGCAATTGAGCAGTACGAAACCGTCTGAATGTTGCTGTTGACCATTTTTTGCTTGGAGATGCTCTTGAGCTTGAAACACACACAGCAAGACCGGTGTTAACTAACGAAATGGTCGGCAGAGTGCCGACACCGCGAGTTTTGACTGACACTTGCACATCTAAAACAACGTCGGAAAGTAACTCGTTCGGCTTTTGAGTCACATAAAGTATGTGTGTTAATTTTGACGCCACTAGCTCTGCTTGTTGTCATGCAATTTCTTTGCCTCTCAGAAATGATTATGACATAAAAGTGAAGTACATGACGAGTGTGACGTTAGGAAAACATTAGGCAGCATGGAGAGATTCTGTATGGGACCACCCAACCCAAACGAGTACTGTGTGACGTGCTACCCGGCAAGTATTCACCGAGGTAGCCGGCTATCTCAGTCGGTAGAGCGTCAGACTCTTAATCCCAGGGTCGTGGGTTCGAGCCAGACGCTGGGCGGAACGGAATTTTGTTCCGCTGCAGGTGTAAATTACCGTTTTTCTGATTAACGAGATTTAATGGAAGTAGCAACTTTAAACTTTGCCTACGTCTCTGTCAGTCGCAAGGAAACTGTATTTGAAGGTGAAGGTGATTTTGTAGACATGTGTGAAAGACATGTTCTGAAAAGCAAGTGTTGTGGTTTGGAGAGCACATCGGTTACGTGTCAGATGTGTAGCCAAGCAGTAATTTGTCGCCATAGCTGCAAATATTAGCCGGTAATATGAAGTGTTGTCAGCTAAAGTCTGATGGTGCAGACGACCGTAAGGACGAAGTACCCAAGAGTACCGCTAGGCCGCGCCTCTTTAGCTCAGTGGTAGAGCACTGGTCTAATAAACCAGGGGTTGTAAGTTCCATCCTCACAGGAGAAAGATGAATTTTGGAAATCAGTTGCGCGTAGTGGCCGTATAGTAAACAGTACCTGTGATGACGAACAATTAGCGACAGGCGTTTTTTTTAAGATTTACTCTCAGATGTGATTAAGGCGAATGGCGCAGATAAAGCATTTGCCAAAGCGGTACAGCATAAGGTGGGACGAGGCAGTCTGAATTACATTTTATAGATGTATTTCTCACATATCTCAGAGTCTCTCGCGGTCGTCGTCGTCGTCGTCGTCGTCGTCGCCGCCGCCGCTTCTGCAGAAGTAGCAAATGGCCATCGTAGCAAATGCGGCGAGGGACGGCCTGCCTTCGATTCCGAATGCACAAATTGTGTGGTCTTGTTTCTCAGTCTATATTTGGTCGGTCTCGTCAGAGGTTGAATGTAACGAATGGGTGGGAAAGAGCAAGGGGCAGCGGCTGTGTAGAACGAAAACACAAATCCTCAGGGGTGTGAGCGTTTCGAGATGAGTCGTATACATGTAAATGTTGGTCGTCAGTGACCGTGTGGCCTAATGGATAAGGCGTCGGACTTCGGCTCTGAAGATTACAGGTTCGAATGCTGTCACGCTTGTGTTTTTCCAGTTCTGAAAAAGAAACATACCGTTTTAATGTAGCAATTGAGCAGTACGAAACCGTCTGAATGTTGCTGTTGACCATTTTTTGCTTGGAGATGCTCTTGAGCTTGAAACACACACAGCAAGACCGGTGTTAACTAACGAAATGGTCGGCAGAGTGCCGACACCGCGAGTTTTGACTGACACTTGCACATCTAAAACAACGTCGGAAAGTAACTCGTTCGGCTTTTGAGTCACATAAAGTATGTGTGTTAATTTTGACGCCACTAGCTCTGCTTGTTGTCATGCAATTTCTTTGCCTCTCAGAAATGATTATGACATAAAAGTGAAGTACGTGACGAGTGTGACGTTAGGAAAACATTAGGCAGCATGGAGAGATTCTGTATGGGACCACCCAACCCAAACGAGTACTGTGTGACGTGCTACCCGGCAAGTATTCACCGAGGTAGCCGGCTATCTCAGTCGGTAGAGCGTCAGACTCTTAATCCCAGGGTCGTGGGTTCGAGCCAGACGCTGGGCGGAACGGAATTTTGTTCCGCTGCAGGTGTAAATTACCGTTTTTCTGATTAACGAGATTTAATGGAAATAGCAACTTTAAACTTTGCCTACGTCTCTGTCAGTCGCAAGGAAACTGTATTTGAAGGTGAAGGTGATTTTGTAGACATGTGTGAAAGACATGTTCTGAAAAGCAAGTGTTGTGGTTTGGAGAGCACATCGGTTACGTGTCAGATGTGTAGCCAAGCAGTAATTTGTCGCCATAGCTGCAAATATTAGCCGGTAATATGAAGTGTTGTCAGCTAAAGTCTGATGGTGCAGACGACCGTAAGGGCGAAGTACCCAAGAGTAACGCTAGGCCGCGCCTATTTAGCTCAGTGGTAGAGCACTGGTCTAATAAACCAGGGGTTGTAAGTTCCATCCTCACAGGAGAAAGATGAATTTTGGAAATCAGTTGCGCGTCGTGGCCGTATAGTAAACAGTACCTGTGATGACGAACAATTAGCGACAGGCGTTTTTTTTAAGATTTACTCTCAGATGTGATTAAGGCGAATGGCGCAGATAAAGCATTTGCCAAAGCGGTACAGCATAAGGTGGGACGAGGCAGTCTGAATTACATTTTATAGATGTATTTCCCACATATCTCAGAGTCTCTCGCGATCTTCGTCGTCGTCGTCGTCGTCGTCGTCGTCGTCGTCGTCGTCGCCGCCGCTTCTGCAGAAGTAGCAAATGGCCATCGTAGCAAATGCGGCGAGGGACGGCCTGCCTTCGATTCCGAATTCACAAATTGTGTGGTCTTGTTTCTCAGTCTATATTTGGTCGGTCTCGTCAGAGGTTGAATGTAACGAATGGGTGGGAAAGAGCAAGGGGCAGCGGCTGTGTAGAACGAAAACACAAATCCTCAGGGGTGTGAGCGTTTCGAGATGAGTCGTATACATGTAAATGTTGATCGTCAGTGACCGTGTGGTCTAATGGATAAGGCGTCCGACTTCGGCTCTGAAGATTACAGGTTCGAATGCTGTCACGCTTGTGTTTTTCCAGTTCTGAAAAAGAAACATACCGTTTTAATGTAGCAATTGAGCAGTACGAAACCGTCTGAATGTTGCTGTTGACCATTTTTTGCTTGGAGATGCTCTTGAGCTTGAAACACACACAGCAAGACCGGTGTTAACTAACGAAATGGTCGGCAGAGAGCCGACACCGCGAGTTTTGACTGACACTTGCACATCTAAAACAACGTCGGAAAGTAACTCGTTCGGCTTTTGAGTCACATAAAGTATGTGTGTTAATTTTGACGCCACTAGCTCTGCTTGTTGTCATGCAATTTCTTTGCCTCTCAGAAATGATTATGACATAAAAGTGAAGTACGTGACGAGTGTGACGTTAGGAAAACATTAGGCAGCATGGAGAGATTCTGTATGGGACCACCCAACCCAAACGAGTACTGTGTGACGTGCTACCCGGCAAGTATTCACCGAGGTAGCCGGCTATCTCAGTCGGTAGAGCGTCAGACTCTTAATCCCAGGGTCGTGGATTCGAGCCAGACGCTGGGCGGAACGGAATTTTGTTCCGCTGCAGGTGTAAATTACCGTTTTTCTGATTAACGAGATTTAATGGAAATAGCAACTTTAAACTTTGCCTACGTCTCTGTCAGTCGCAAGGAAACTGTATTTGAAGGTGAAGGTGATTTTGTAGACATGTGTGAAAGACATGTTCTGAAAAGCAAGTGTTGTGGTTTGGAGAGCAAGTCGGTTACGTGTCAGATGTGTAGCCAAGCAGTAATTTGTCGCCATAGCTGCAAATATTAGCCGGTAATATGAAGTGTTGTCAGCTAAAGTCTGATGGTGCAGACGACCGTAAGGACGAAGTACCCAAGAGTACCGCTAGGCCGCGCCTCTTTAGCTCAGTGGTAGAGCACTGGTCTAATAAACCAGGGGTTGTAAGTTCCATCCTCACAGGAGAAAGATGAATTTTGGAAATCAGTTGCGCGTCGTGGCCGTATAGCAAACAGTACCTGTGATGACGAACAATTAGCGACAGGCGTTTTTTTAAGATTTACTCTCAGATGTGATTAAGGCGAATGGCGCAGATAAAGCATTTGCCAAAGCGGTACAGCATAAGGTGGGACGAGGCAGTCTGAATTACATTTTATAGATGTATTTCTCACATATCTCAGAGTCTCTCGCGGTCGTCGTCGTCGTCGTCGTCGTCGTCGTCGTCGTCGTCGTCGCCGCCGCCGCTTCTGCAGAAGTAGCAAATGGCCATCGTAGCAAATGCGGCGAGGGACGGCCTGCCTTCGATTCCGAATGCACAAATTGTGTGGTCTTGTTTCTCAGTCTATATTTGGTCGGTCTCGTCAGAGGTTGAATGTAACGAATGGGTGGGAAAGAGCAAGGGGCAGCGGCTGTGTAGAACGAAAACACAAATCCTCAGGGGTGTGAGCGTTTCGAGATGAGTCGTATACATGTAAATGTTGGTCGTCAGTGACCGTGTGGCCTAATGGATAAGGCGTCGGACTTCGGCTCTGAAGATTACAGGTTCGAATGCTGTCACGCTTGTGTTTTTCCAGTTCTGAAAAAGAAACATACCGTTTTAATGTAGCAATTGAGCAGTACGAAACCGTCTGAATGTTGCTGTTGACCATTTTTTGCTTGGAGATGCTCTTGAGCTTGAAACACACACAGCAAGACCGGTGTTAACTAACGAAATGGTCGGCAGAGTGCCGACACCTCGAGTTTTGACTGACACTTGCACATCTAAAACAACGTCGGAAAGTAACTCGTTCGGCTTTTGAGTCACATAAAGTATGTGTGTTAATTTTGACGCCACTAGCTCTGCTTGTTGTCATGCAATTTCTTTGCCTCTCAGAAATGATTATGACATAAAAGTGAAGTACGTGACGAGTGTGACGTTAGGAAAACATTAGGCAGCATGGAGAGATTCTGTATGGGACCACCCAACCCAAACGAGTACTGTGTGACGTGCTACCCGGCAAGTATTCACCGAGGTAGCCGGCTATCTCAGTCGGTAGAGCGTCAGACTCTTAATCCCAGGGTCGTGGGTTCGAGCCAGACGCTGGGCGGAACGGAATTTTGTTCCGCTGCAGGTGTAAATTACCGTTTTTCTGATTAACGAGATTTAATGGAAATAGCAACTTTAAACTTTGCCTACGTCTCTGTCAGTCGCAAGGAAACTGTATTTGAAGGTGAAGGTGATTTTGTAGACATGTGTGAAAGACATGTTCTGAAAAGCAAGTGTTGTGGTTTGGAGAGCACATCGGTTACGTGTCAGATGTGTAGCCAAGCAGTAATTTGTCGCCATAGCTGCAAATATTAGCCGGTAATATGAAGTGTTGTCAGCTAAAGTCTGATGGTGCAGACGACCGTAAGGGCGAAGTACCCAAGAGTAACGCTAGGCCGCGCCTATTTAGCTCAGTGGTAGAGCACTGGTCTAATAAACCAGGGGTTGTAAGTTCCATCCTCACAGGAGAAAGATGAATTTTGGAAATCAGTTGCGCGTCGTGGCCGTATAGTAAACAGTACCTGTGATGACGAACAATTAGCGACAGGCGTTTTTTTTAAGATTTACTCTCAGATGTGATTAAGGCGAATGGCGCAGATAAAGCATTTGCCAAAGCGGTACAGCATAAGGTGGGACGAGGCAGTCTGAATTACATTTTATAGATGTATTTCCCACATATCTCAGAGTCTCTCGCGATCTTCGTCGTCGTCGTCGTCGTCGTCGTCGTCGTCGTCGTCGTCGCCGCCGCTTCTGCAGAAGTAGCAAATGGCCATCGTAGCAAATGCGGCGAGGGACGGCCTGCCTTCGATTCCGAATTCACAAATTGTGTGGTCTTGTTTCTCAGTCTATATTTGGTCGGTCTCGTCAGAGGTTGAATGTAACGAATGGGTGGGAAAGAGCAAGGGGCAGCGGCTGTGTAGAACGAAAACACAAATCCTCAGGGGTGTGAGCGTTTCGAGATGAGTCGTATACATGTAAATGTTGATCGTCAGTGACCGTGTGGTCTAATGGATAAGGCGTCCGACTTCGGCTCTGAAGATTACAGGTTCGAATGCTGTCACGCTTGTGTTTTTCCAGTTCTGAAAAAGAAACATACCGTTTTAATGTAGCAATTGAGCAGTACGAAACCGTCTGAATGTTGCTGTTGACCATTTTTTGCTTGGAGATGCTCTTGAGCTTGAAACACACACAGCAAGACCGGTGTTAACTAACGAAATGGTCGGCAGAGAGCCGACACCGCGAGTTTTGACTGACACTTGCACATCTAAAACAACGTCGGAAAGTAACTCGTTCGGCTTTTGAGTCACATAAAGTATGTGTGTTAATTTTGACGCCACTAGCTCTGCTTGTTGTCATGCAATTTCTTTGCCTCTCAGAAATGATTATGACATAAAAGTGAAGTACGTGACGAGTGTGACGTTAGGAAAACATTAGGCAGCATGGAGAGATTCTGTATGGGACCACCCAACCCAAACGAGTACTGTGTGACGTGCTACCCGGCAAGTATTCACCGAGGTAGCCGGCTATCTCAGTCGGTAGAGCGTCAGACTCTTAATCCCAGGGTCGTGGGTTCGAGCCAGACGCTGGGCGGAACGGAATTTTGTTCCGCTGCAGGTGTAAATTACCGTTTTTCTGATTAACGAGATTTAATGGAAATAGCAACTTTAAACTTTGCCTACGTCTCTGTCAGTCGCAAGGAAACTGTATTTGAAGGTGAAGGTGATTTTGTAGACATGTGTGAAAGACATGTTCTGAAAAGCAAGTGTTGTGGTTTGGAGAGCACATCGGTTACGTGTCAGATGTGTAGCCAAGCAGTAATTTGTCGCCATAGCTGCAAATATTAGCCGGTAATATGAAGTGTTGTCAGCTAAAGTCTGATGGTGCAGACGACCGTAAGGACGAAGTACCCAAGAGTACCGCTAGGCCGCGCCTCTTTAGCTCAGTGGTAGAGCACTGGTCTAATAAACCAGGGGTTGTAAGTTCCATCCTCACAGGAGAAAGATGAATTTTGGAAATCAGTTGCGCGTAGTGGCCGTATAGTAAACAGTACCTGTGATGACGAACAATTAGCGACAGGCGTTTTTTTTAAGATTTACTCTCAGATGTGATTAAGGCGAATGGCGCAGATAAAGCATTTGCTAAAGCGGTACAGCATAAGGTGGGACGAGGCAGTCTGAATTACATTTTATAGATGTATTTCTCACATATCTCAGAGTCTCTCGCGGTCGTCGTCGTCGTCGTCGTCGTCGTCGTCGTCGTCGTCGCCGCCGCCTCCGCTTCTGCAGAAGTAGCAAATGGCCATCGTAGCTAATGCGGCGAGGGACGGCCTGCCTTCGATTCCGAATGCACAAATTGTGTGGTCTTGTTTCTCAGTCTATATTTGGTCGGTCTCGTCAGAGGTTGAATGTAACGAATGGGTGGGAAAGAGCAAGGGGCAGCGGCTGTGTAGAACGAAAACACAAATCCTCAGGGGTGTGAGCGATTCGAGATGAGTCGTATACATGTAAATGTTGATCGTCAGTGACCGTGTGGTCTAATGGATAAGGCGTCGGACTTCGGCTCTGAAGATTACAGGTTCGAATGCTGTCACGCTTGTGTTTTTCCAGTTCTGAAAAAGAAACATACCGTTTTAATGTAGCAATTGAGCAGTACGAAACCGTCTGAATGTTGCTGTTGACCATTTTTTGCTTGGAGATGCTCTTGAGCTTGAAACACACACAGCAAGACCGGTGTTAACTAACGAAATGGTCGGCAGAGTGCCGACACCGCGAGTTTTGACTGACACTTGCACATCTAAAACAACGTCGGAAAGTAACTCGTTCGGCTTTTGAGTCACATAAAGTATGTGTGTTAATTTTGACGCCACTAGCTCTGCTTGTTGTCATGCAATTTCTTTGCCTCTCAGAAATGATTATGACATAAAAGTGAAGTACGTGACGAGTGTGACGTTAGGAAAACATTAGGCAGCATGGAGAGATTCTGTATGGGACCACCCAACCCAAACGAGTACTGTGTGACGTGCTACCCGGCAAGTATTCACCGAGGTAGCCGGCTATCTCAGTCGGTAGAGCGTCAGACTCTTAATCCCAGGGTCGTGGGTTCGAGCCAGACGCTGGGCGGAACGGAATTTTGTTCCGCTGCAGGTGTAAATTACCGTTTTTCTGATTAACGAGATTTAATGGAAATAGCAACTTTAAACTTTGCCTACGTCTCTGTCAGTCGCAAGGAAACTGTATTTGAAGGTGAAGGTGATTTTGTAGACATGTGTGAAAGACATGTTCTGAAAAGCAAGTGTTGTGGTTTGGAGAGCACATCGGTTACGTGTCAGATGTGTAGCCAAGCAGTAATTTGTCGCCATAGCTGCAAATATTAGCCGGTAATATGAAGTGTTGTCAGCTAAAGTCTGATGGTGCAGACGACCGTAAGGACGAAGTACCCAAGAGTACCGCTAGGCCGCGCCTCTTTAGCTCAGTGGTAGAGCGCTGGTCTAATAAACCAGGGGTTGTAAGTTCCATCCTCACAGGAGAAAGATGAATTTTGGAAATCAGTTGCGCGTAGTGGCCGTATAGTAAACAGTACCTGTGATGACGAACAATTAGCGACAGGCGTTTTTTTTAAGATTTACTCTCAGATGTGATTAAGGCGAATGGCGCAGATAAAGCATTTGCTAAAGCGGTACAGCATAAGGTGGGACGAGGCAGTCTGAATTACATTTTATAGATGTATTTCTCACATATCTCAGAGTCTCTCGCGATCTTCGTCGTCGTCGTCGTCGTCGTCGTCGTCGCCACCGCCGCCGCTTCTGCAGAAGTAGCAAATGGCCATCGTAGCAAATGCGGCGAGGGACGGCCTGCCTTCGATTCCGAATGCACAAATTGTGTGGTCTTGTTTCTCAGTCTATATTTGGTCGGTCTCGTCAGAGGTTGAATGTAACGAATGGGTGGGAAAGAGCAAGGGGCAGCGGCTGTGTAGAACGAAAACACAAATCCTCAGGGGTGTGAGCGTTTCGAGATGAGTCGTATACATGTAAATGTTGGTCGTCAGTGACCGTGTGGCCTAATGGATAAGGCGTCGGACTTCGGCTCTGAAGATTACAGGTTCGAATGCTGTCACGCTTGTGTTTTTCCAGTTCTGAAAAAGAAACATACCGTTTTAATGTAGCAATTGAGCAGTACGAAACCGTCTGAATGTTGCTGTTGACCATTTTTTGCTTGGAGATGCTCTTGAGCTTGAAACACACACAGCAAGACCGGTGTTAACTAACGAAATGGTCGGCAGAGTGCCGACACCGCGAGTTTTGACTGACACTTGCACATCTAAAACAACGTCGGAAAGTAACTCGTTCGGCTTTTGAGTCACATAAAGTATGTGTGTTAATTTTGACGCCACTAGCTCTGCTTGTTGTCATGCAATTTCTTTGCCTCTCAGAAATGATTATGACATAAAAGTGAAGTACGTGACGAGTGTGACGTTAGGAAAACATTAGGCAGCATGGAGAGATTCTGTATGGGACCACCCAACCCAAACGAGTACTGTGTGACGTGCTACCCGGCAAGTATTCACCGAGGTAGCCGGCTATCTCAGTCGGTAGAGCGTCAGACTCTTAATCCCAGGGTCGTGGGTTCGAGCCAGACGCTGGGCGGAACGGAATTTTGTTCCGCTGCAGGTGTAAATTACCGTTTTTCTGATTAACGAGATTTAATGGAAATAGCAACTTTAAACTTTGCCTACGTCTCTGTCAGTCGCAAGGAAACTGTATTTGAAGGTGAAGGTGATTTTGTAGACATGTGTGAAAGACATGTTCTGAAAAGCAAGTGTTGTGGTTTGGAGAGCACATCGGTTACGTGTCAGATGTGTAGCCAAGCAGTAATTTGTCGCCATAGCTGCAAATATTAGCCGGTAATATGAAGTGTTGTCAGCTAAAGTCTGATGGTGCAGACGACCGTAAGGACGAAGTACCCAAGAGTACCGCTAGGCCGCGCCTCTTTAGCTCAGTGGTAGAGCACTGGTCTAATAAACCAGGGGTCGTAAGTTCCATCCTCACAGGAGAAAGATGAATTTTGGAAATCAGTTGCGCGTAGTGGCCGTATAGTAAACAGTACCTATGATGACGAACAATTAGCGACAGGCGTTTTTTTTAAAATTTACTCTCAGATGTGATTAAGGCGAATGGCGCAGTTAAAGCATTTGCCAAAGCGGTACAGCATAAGGTGGGACGAGGCAGTCTGAATTACATTTTATAGATGTATTTCTCACATATCTCAGAGTCTCTCGCGGTCGTCGTCGTCGTCGTCGTCGTCGTCGTCGTCGCCGCCGCCGCTTCTGCAGAAGTAGCAAATGGCCATCGTAGCAAATGCGGCGAGGGACGGCCTGCCTTCGATTCCGAATGCACAAATTGTGTGGTCTTGTTTCTCAGTCTATATTTGGTCGGTCTCGTCAGAGGTTGAATGTAACGAATGGGTGGGAAAGAGCAAGGGGCAGCGGCTGTGTAGAACGAAAACACAAATCCTCAGGGGTGTGAGCGTTTCGAGATGAGTCGTATACATGTAAATGTTGGTCGTCAGTGACCGTGTGGCCTAATGGATAAGGCGTCGGACTTCGGCTCTGAAGATTACAGGTTCGAATGCTGTCACGCTTGTGTTTTTCCAGTTCTGAAAAAGAAACATACCGTTTTAATGTAGCAATTGAGCAGTACGAAACCGTCTGAATGTTGCTGTTGACCATTTTTTGCTTGGAGATGCTCTTGAGCTTGAAACACACACAGCAAGACCGGTGTTAACTAACGAAATGGTCGGCAGAGTGCCGACACCGCGAGTTTTGACTGACACTTGCACATCTAAAACAACGTCGGAAAGTAACTCGTTCGGCTTTTGAGTCACATAAAGTATGTGTGTTAATTTTGACGCCACTAGCTCTGCTTGTTGTCATGCAATTTCTTTGCCTCTCAGAAATGATTATGACATAAAAGTGAAGTACGTGACGAGTGTGACGTTAGGAAAACATTAGGCAGCATGGAGAGATTCTGTATGGGACCACCCAACCCAAACGAGTACTGTGTGACGTGCTACCCGGCAAGTATTCACCGAGGTAGCCGGCTATCTCAGTCGGTAGAGCGTCAGACTCTTAATCCCAGGGTCGTGGGTTCGAGCCAGACGCTGGGCGGAACGGAATTTTGTTCCGCTGCAGGTGTAAATTACCGTTTTTCTGATTAACGAGATTTAATGGAAATAGCAACTTTAAACTTTGCCTACGTCTCTGTCAGTCGCAAGGAAACTGTATTTGAAGGTGAAGGTGATTTTGTAGACATGTGTGAAAGACATGTTCTGAAAAGCAAGTGTTGTGGTTTGGAGAGCACATCGGTTACGTGTCAGATGTGTAGCCAAGCAGTAATTTGTCGCCATAGCTGCAAATATTAGCCGGTAATATGAAGTGTTGTCAGCTAAAGTCTGATGGTGCAGACGACCGTAAGGACGAAGTACCCAAGAGTACCGCTAGGCCGCGCCTCTTTAGCTCAGTGGTAGAGCACTGGTCTAATAAACCAGGGGTTGTAAGTTCCATCCTCACAGGAGAAAGATGAATTTTGGAAATCAGTTGCGCGTCGTGGCCGTATAGCAAACAGTACCTGTGATGACGAACAATTAGCGACAGGCGTTTTTTTAAGATTTACTCTCAGATGTGATTAAGGCGAATGGCGCAGATAAAGCATTTGCCAAAGCGGTACAGTATAAGGTGGGACGAGGCAGTCTGAATTACATTTTATAGATGTATTTCTCACATATCTCAGAGTCTCTCGCGATCTTCGTCGTCGTCGTCGTCGTCGTCGTCGCCGCCGCCGCTTCTGCAGAAGTAGCAAATGGCCATCGTAGCAAATGCGGCGAGGGACGGCCTGCCTTCGATTCCGAATGCACAAATTGTGTGGTCTTGTTTCTCAGTCTATATTTGGTCGGTCTCGTCAGAGGTTGAATGTAACGAATGGGTGGGAAAGAGCAAGGGGCAGCGGCTGTGTAGAACGAAAACACAAATCCTCAGGGGTGTGAGCGTTTCGAGATGAGTCGTATACATGTAAATGTTGATCGTCAGTGACCGTGTGGTCTAATGGATAAGGCGTCGGACTTCGTATCTGAAGATTACAGGTTCGAATGCTGTCACGCTTGTGTTTTTCCAGTTCTGAAAAAGAAACATACCGTTTTAATGTAGCAATTGAGCAGTACGAAACCGTCTGAATGTTGCTGTTGACCATTTTTTGCTTGGAGATGCTCTTGAGCTTGAAACACACATAGCAAGACCGGTGTTAACTAACGAAATGGTCGGCAGAGTGCCGACACCGCGAGTTTTGACTGACACTTGCACATCTAAAACAACGTCGGAAAGTAACTCGTTCGGCTTTTGAGTCACATAAAGTATGTGTGTTAATTTTGACGCCACTAGCTCTGCTTGTTGTCATGCAATTTCTTTGCCTCTCAGAAATGATTATGACATAAAAGTGAAGTACGTGACGAGTGTGACGTTAGGAAAACATTAGGCAGCATGGAGAGATTCTGTATGGGACCACCCAACCCAAACGAGTACTGTGTGACGTGCTACCCGGCAAGTATTCACCGAGGTAGCCGGCTATCTCAGTCGGTAGAGCGTCAGACTCTTAATCCCAGGGTCGTGGGTTCGAGCCAGACGCTGGGCGGAACGGAATTTTGTTCTGCTGCAGGTGTAAATTACCGTTTTTCTGATTAACGAGATTTAATGGAAATAGCAACTTTAAACTTTGCCTACGTCTCTGTCAGTCGCAAGGAAACTGTATTTGAAGGTGAAGGTGATTTTGTAGACATGTGTGAAAGACATGTTCTGAAAAGCAAGTGTTGTGGTTTGGAGAGCACATCGGTTACGTGTCAGATGTGTAGCCAAGCAGTAATTTGTCGCCATAGCTGCAAATATTAGCCGGTAATATGAAGTGTTGTCAGCTAAAGTCTGATGGTGCAGACGACCGTAAGGACGAAGTACCCAAGAATACCGCTAGGCCGCGCCTCTTTAGCTGAGTGGTAGAGCACTGGTCTAATAAACCAGGGGTTGTAAGTTCCATCCTCACAGGAGAAAGATGAATTTTGGAAATCAGTTGCGCGTCGTGGCCGTATAGCAAACAGTACCTGTGATGACGAACAATTAGCGACAGGCGTTTTTTTAAGATTTACTCTCAGATGTGATTAAGGCGAATGGCGCAGATAAAGCATTTGCCAAAGCGGTACAGCATAAGGTGGGACGAGGCAGTCTGAATTACATTTTATAGATGTATTTCTCACATATCTCAGAGTCTCTCGCGATCTTCGTCGTCGTCGTCGTCGTCGTCGTCGTCGTCGCCGCCGCTTCTGCAGAAGTAGCAAATGGCCATCGTAGCAAATGCGGCGAGGGACGGCCTGCCTTCGATTCCGAATGCACAAATTGTGTGGTCTTGTTTCTCAGTCTATATTTGGTCGGTCTCGTCAGAGGTTGAATGTAACGAATGGGTGGGAAAGAGCAAGGGGCAGCGGCTGTGTAGAACGAAAACACAAATCCTCAGGGGTGTGAGCGTTTCGAGATGAGTCGTATACATGTAAATGTTGATCGTCAGTGACCGTGTGGTCTAATGGATAAGGCGTCGGACTTCGGCTCTGAAGATTACAGGTTCGAATGCTGTCACGCTTGTGTTTTTCCAGTTCTGAAAAAGAAACATACCGTTTTAATGTAGCAATTGAGCAGTACGAAACCGTCTGAATGTTGCTGTTGACCATTTTTTGCTTGGAGATGCTCTTGAGCTTGAAACACACACAGCAAGACCGGTGTTAACTAACGAAATGGTCGGCAGAGTGCCGACACCGCGAGTTTTGACTGACACTTGCACATCTAAAACAACGTCGGAAAGTAACTCGTTCGGCTTTTGAGTCACATAAAGTATGTGTGTTAATTTTGACGCCACTAGCTCTGCTTGTTGTCATGCAATTTCTTTGCCTCTCAGAAATGATTATGACATAAAAGTGAAGTACGTGACGAGTGTGACGTTAGGAAAACATTAGGCAGCATGGAGAGATTCTGTATGGGACCACCCAACCCAAACGAGTACTGTGTGACGTGCTACCCGGCAAGTATTCACCGAGGTAGCCGGCTATCTCAGTCGGTAGAGCGTCAGACTCTTAATCCCAGGGTCGTGGGTTCGAGCCAGACGCTGGGCGGAACGGAATTTTGTTCCGCTGCAGGTGTAAATTACCGTTTTTCTGATTAACGAGATTTAATGGAAATAGCAACTTTAAACTTTGCCTACGTCTCTGTCAGTCGCAAGGAAACTGTATTTGAAGGTGAAGGTGATTTTGTAGACATGTGTGAAAGACATGTTCTGAAAAGCAAGTGTTGTGGTTTGGAGAGCACATCGGTTACGTGTCAGATGTGTAGCCAAGCAGTAATTTGTCGCCATAGCTGCAAATATTAGCCGGTAATATGAAGTGTTGTCAGCTAAAGTCTGATGGTGCAGACGACCGTAAGGACGAAGTACCCAAGAGTACCGCTAGGCCGCGCGTCTTTAGCTCAGTGGTAGAGCACTGGTCTAATAAACCAGTGGTTGTAAGTTCCATCCTCACAGGAGAAAGATGAATTTTGGAAATCAGTTGCGCGTAGTGGCCGTATAGTAAACAGTACCTGTGATGACGAACAATTAGCGACAGGCGTTTTTTTTAAGATTTACTCTCAGATGTGATTAAGGCGAATGGCGCAGATAAAGCATTTGCCAAAGCGGTACAGCATAAGGTGGGACGAGGCAGTCTGAATTACATTTTATAGATGTATTTCTCACATATCTCAGAGTCTCTCGCGGTCGTCGTCGTCGTCGTCGTCGCCGCCGCCGCCGCTTCTGCAGAAGTAGCAAATGGCCATCGTAGCAAATGCGGCGAGGGACGGCCTGCCTTCGATTCCGAATGCACAAATTGTGTGGTCTTGTTTCTCAGTCTATATTTGGTCGGTCTCGTCAGAGGTTGAATGTAACGAATGGGTGGGAAAGAGCAAGGGGCAGCGGCTGTGTAGAACGAAAACACAAATCCTCAGGGGTGTGAGCGTTTCGAGATGAGTCGTATACATGTAAATGTTGGTCGTCAGTGACCGTGTGGCCTAATGGATATACGCCTGCAGCGGCGGTGGCGAGCGGTTCGTCGTGCTGTGCTTCGCTCTGCGGCTGGCTTTGTTTACATCCGCTGTGTAAGTCTGTGCGTTTTCGCCGGCGCTTCGCAGTAGTTAGATATTCTGTCAACGTTCGAAAATGCAGTAATGGCTCAACTTAGTAGAAAGGACACTCTGAAATTTACCTTTGATCGACGTTTTGCTCGACCTAAATCTTTCGAAATTGAGGATTGGTTAGAGGAAGTTGTTAAAGTTCCGTTTGAAGATACTGTTGGTTTTCACTTGTCAATTGTGAGTAGTGTGATGTACTTGAAGCTGAAAAACCCTGAGTTATGCGAACGAGTTGTCAATAATACCGGTGGTAAGCTTAAGTTTAAACACAGTGATGGAAATATTGGCGAAGTTACTGTCGATCATGTGGGACTTGGTATTCGAACAATTCGAATTTTTGAGCTACCCTTTGAAGTTCCTACAGATGCGATCAATCTTGTTATTGCACCCTTTGGGAAGGTCCTCAGTAATTTTGCAGAAAAATGGTCCGGTGCTCACAAATATCCGGTTTTGAACGGTGTCAGGCAGTTGAAGGTGGACTTATTACGACATATTCCGTCTTACATTAACGTTTGCGGTTATCGAGGTATCGTCATTTATGATGGTCAACCACGAACGTGTGCAGCTTGCAATTCTCCAGGTCATATTCGTTCTGAATGTATTCAAAGACGTGTTGTGCAGCTGCCGACAGGTGAACCGGTGAAGTCCGCGGAGATGACTATTTTGTCCACCACTTACGCTTCGGTGGCTCGCGACCAACCGACCGACCAACTGCCCATGGATACCGAAGTAGACATTCGCCCCCAACCAACCCTTCCTCCAACGGCCGAGCAACTTGTTGACATTTCTGAGCGACAAGAGCAACACCTGAGTGTGAGTGACGTGGTTGATTCCGTAGCGCAGTCCCCGACTCTGTCAACAGAACAAAATTCCACCTCCTCAGAGACGCAGGTCAGGACTGTGACTGCTGAATGTCGTTCCCCACAACCCCACCATGAAATCTCGGATTCCGATGAGCGTTGTCCACCTGCTAAATCCCCGCGGAAGAACAAGAAACGCAGAATCGCCCGCCAGGGTGCGGAAGAGGCGGCGGCGTCGTTGCGGGGAAAGGTGCAGCAAATCATGGACAAAGTCAGTGCAAAATCACCAGAATCCTCCCGACAACAGGCGCTAACTTCTGCACACCTGCGGGATGAAGATCGTGCAATCACGCTAACTGAGCCCTCTCGCGATGCTACCGGCCAGGTGTCTCCCATGTGCAGTGACGATGTTGATCATTGTTTAAAAGAACAACGACAACATCATCCTCTTGCGTCCAAGAACCCCAGCACTATAGACTGGGCGGCGGAACCAGAGGTCGAACACATGGACGCTGATGCAACTGATATTCCAGTCACTTCCCGATTTCCCGAACAGCCTTCTACGGCAGTAGAACCGGCACATGATGATAATTTACTGGATCCACGGCAGGCAAACAAAGAAGAGGACTCTGACTTCTTTTAAAACGGCGCCGATTCCTTCTTACTCTCGTAAGAGCGTGAATGACTGATCAGCAGGCGTATAAAATTGGTACATTAAATATAAATAAAATCCGCAGTTCCCTCAAACTCGACAACATCGTAGACCTCTTATACGCCGCCGACATTGATATCCTCTTGCTTCAGGAGGTCGCCGACATTGCTTTGAACCACATTCCCGGTTATAATGTGACGGCCAATCCGGGACACGGTTCCGATTTAGGCACCGCTATTCTCACGAAAGAAGGAATTATCGTCCAGAATGTAGAACGACTCATAAGTTGTAGGGGAATTGGCGTGACTATCAATAATGTTAGACTCCTAAATCTGTATGCACCATCCGGCTCAACTAATAGGCGACGCCGAGCGGACTTTTTCAAGGAAGAAATACTTCCGCTTTTTGCAACACAATATGACCACCTAATATTGGCGGGAGATTTTAACTGTGTACTTAACGCCAAAGATCAGACGCCGCATTTCAATAAATCGATTGAATTAGAACAGATCGTCAAGGATTTACGTTTAGTCGATACGTGGGAGCACAAGTTTGGTATAACACCTGGTTTTACTCACGTCACGAATCATTCAGCGAGTAGATTGGACCGCATTTACGTATCGGACACTCTCAGACAGCGAATTTTACAAACTGAGGTCTGGCCAACCAGTTTCTCCGACCATGCGGCTTATATTTGCACGCTGAATTTGGGGAAACAGGAAACCTACCGAGGCAAAGGACTATGGAAACTAAATGTTGCACATTTAGACGATCCTGAATGCAGAGAAGCCTTCACTCGAGCGTGGAATGAAAGTGAAGCCAAATTCAGTACGTACGGCTCGGCATTGCAATGGTGGCTCGAATGCGCTAAACCGAAAATTCGTAAATCCATGATACAATATTCCCGGAATAAGAACTGGTGGTTTAAGAGAACGATGGAGTTTTATTATCAATGTCTTCGAGACTTATATACTCTTGATGCCACTGTGATTGACAACTACCCCCGCATTAAAAGACTGCAAGCAAAAATATTACTTTTGAAACGAAAACAGATGGAAGGTTACAAAATTAGAGGTCGGGTTTCGACTATGGCAAAAGGCGAACAGCCATCCATTTATCACCTGATACGTGAAACTAAACGAGCACGGACAAAGATCTTAACTGAACTACAATCCGAAGACGGCACGATTCTAACTCGGCAACACGATATCAGAGACGCCGTTCAAACTTATTACACTGACTTGATGTCCAATAAACCTACCGACGACGAAGCCCTTGCAGAGTTCCGGAGCAGCTTAACGCACAGGCTTCGCCCTGCGGATGTAGCCGAACTCGTCACCGATGTAACGGAAGATGAACTGGAAGATGTGGTGTTCCACAGTCCAAAAAACAAATCTCCCGGATGTGACGGTCTCCCGGTGGAACTTTATCAAGTCTTCTGGCCACAACTGAAGACAAAGCTGACGGTGCTCTGCAACGAACTTCTCCAACCGGACATGCCCATTCCTCCGCCATTCAGTGAAGGACTTGTGGTCTTACTCCCGAAACGGACGAGCAATAACACCGTCGCAACTTTGCGACCCATTACGTTGCTCAACAGCGACTACAAAATTTTTGCTCGCATTCTCGCAACGAGAATGAAAACTGTGATGCATACCGTCATTGGATCACATCAAACGAGTGTTGGAAAGGACAGAGCTATATATCAGACATTATCAGACTACCGAGATGTGATTTCTGTTGCGGACGCTTGCAAAATCCGATGTGCTATCGTAACTTTAGATTTCGCACAGGCTTTCGACAGGGTGAACCATCCTTACCTTTTCCAGATAATGCAGACTCTGGGTTTTCCTCCGCAGTTCATCAGCATCATACAGAAATTGTTACGGAATAGTACATCCAAACTTGTCGTTAACGGTCAGCCAAGTCGCGCCGTCCCGATAAACAGTTCTGTTAGGCAGGGCTGCCCTATGTCGATGGCGCTGTTTGCCATTGCGATCGAACCGCTGCTAGTCACCTTGACGGAACGTTTACAAGGACTCCACATACACGGGCAGAAGATAGTGTGCCGAGCTTACGCTGATGATGTTACCTTCCTAGCTATGAATGTCAATGAGGTCGAGAGGGGTCTCCTGATCATCTCACAATATGAAAAGGCATCTGGTGCGAAACTGCATTGGACGAAATCAGGGATCATGAACGTTGGGCAAGGCATAGGCGCGATCGGTCATGGCCAGCTTAAAGAGATCACTAGGATGACGTGTCTCGGTGTCGATTTTCGGAACACCATCCGCCACACCATTGCCGCCAATTATAAGCAATTGCTCAACAAAATTCGTGCTTGTGCGAAGTTACATAGCGTCAGGAAATTGGACGAGCTTCAAAAGGTTGAATTGGCCAATATTTATATCACTGCCAAAATCAATTATGTGGCTCAAGTTTTGCCCATCCCCACCGATATAGCCAAATGCATGCTGTCCGCGCTTGGACACTTTGTATGTCGTGGCCAGATCTTTAAAGTTCGATATGACACCTTGACACTCCCAACGCGAGATGGCGGACTCAGTCTCACCGATGTACACAAAAAAGCGAAAGCTCTTTATTTCTGCAAAACTTACAAGCTATGGAAACAGTCACCGACCAGTCTGACCGCTCTTGTCCTGAATGAAATCGCACCGACTGATCTTCAACCGCCAATTGATGTGCACCATATACCGACTGCGCTCTACCACTTCAAGAGTTTTCTCTTAGAGTATAGTTATGTCCATACAACAGTCTCTGAAAAGAATTTGACGACAGTTAAGGCAATCTACAACTCCTTTGTGGCAACTAAATCACGGAATGTTATCGAACAAAAATTTCCAAACTACAACTGGGACGCGACGTGGCAAAACATCCACAGCCCCTACTTACCTTCGCAAGTAAAGGCGACGTGGTACGCTGCCGTCAATAGAAAAATCCCGACGCAGTCCAGGCTTCATGCAATTCATTTGCAGGACTCGCCAATGTGTGTCACGTGTAATCTCATAGACAGCGAAGAACACCGTTTCGTCTGTGGTACCACGAAAGATATATGGGGTTACGCCCGACAGAAACTGTCGAGCATCAAGAGGACCTCACCATCTGCGATAACGCCAGCTGACTTTCTCAACCCTGAAGCAATCCCATTTCCCAGGACAAAGCGGAATGCTGTCAACTGGATAATAGGTCACACAGTGCACTATATTTTTAGTACTGGCGATAAGAACAAAGACGATTTCGTTCTATACCTGACCCTGCAGCACAGCATGATCGCACGCGAACGTAACTACAAGGCGACCTTTGCCAACTTTTTAAGCAAGACCATTGTGTGATATGCGATTCGACACTCGACCCGTCAGTCTTGCCATGACGGGGAACGTAATATTTAAAGAACGCCCGAAACTATACCACGAGACATGAATGCATGTTTAACCTTCTTTCGAAGTAAGGCGAAACCGACTATTCGCTACATCATTGAGGAGCAGCAGAGGACAATAACAGACGAAAGATGTGAAGACAACACTAGAGAAAAAAAAACAAACACTTTTCGTTTTCTTATATTTTGCACCAACAAAGGAGAAGATTCCTTTTTAATCACTTATTTCTTATTTATTTATTTATTAATCCTAACCAGAAAAGGTACTTTAGTTCGACACTGCTTAACATAGTTGATAGTGTCATCATTTTTTTTTGCCGTTAACGCCTCACTCACCTAGAAGAAATGGATTGAGTTCTGGTGGAAGAATGGATCCCTTCTGGAAGATCCTCATAAAAAAAAAAAAAAAAAAAAAAAAAAAAAAAAAAAAAAAAAGAGGAAAAAAAAAAAGTGGTTCAAACAAAATTATAAATAAAACATAAAAAAATTAAAAAAATTTCACATATACAAATGGGTGACTGGTATGGGGGCGACATCGAGGCCAGGCCTCAGGATTCTTGACCCCTGCCCTCTTTGCCGCCGCCTGCCTGCCACTACTTCATTAAAAAAAAAAAAAAAAAAAAAAAAAAAAAAGTGGCTAGGATACCTGGCTCTCACCCAGGAACATATATAAAACTAAAAAAAAAAAAAAAAAAAAAAAAAAAAAAAAAAAAAAAAGTCGGTAGAGCGTGAGACCCTTGATCCCAGGGAAAAAAAAAAAAAAGAAAAAAAAAAGTTGGTAGAGCGGAAAAAAAAAAAAAAAAAAAAAAAAAAAAAAAAAAAAAAAAAAAAAAAAAAAATGGATAAGGCGTCGGACTTCGGCTCTGAAGATTACAGGTTCGAATGCTGTCACGCTTGTGTTTTTCCAGTTCTGAAAAAGAAACATACCGTTTTAATGTAGCAATTGAGCAGTACGAAACCGTCTGAATGTTGCTGTTGACCATTTTTTGCTTGGAGATGCTCTTGAGCTTGAAACACACACAGCAAGACCGGTGTTAACTAACGAAATGGTCGGCAGAGTGCCGACACCGCGAGTTTTGACTGGCACTTGCACATCTAAAACAACGTCGGAAAGTAACTCGTTCGGCTTTTGAGTCACATAAAGTATGTGTGTTAATTTTGACGCCACTAGCTCTGCTTGTTGTCATGCAATTTCTTTGCCTCTCAGAAATGATTATGACATAAAAGTGAAGTACGTGACGAGTGTGACGTTAGGAAAACATTAGGCAGCATGGAGAGATTCTGTATGGGACCACCCAACCCAAACGAGTACTGTGTGACGTGCTACCCGGCAAGTATTCACCGAGGTAGCCGGCTATCTCAGTCGGTAGAGCGTCAGACTCTTAATCCCAGGGTCGTGGGTTCGAGCCAGACGCTGGGCGGAACGGAATTTTGTTCCGCTGCAGGTGTAAATTACCGTTTTTCTGATTAACGAGATTTAATGGAAATAGCAACTTTAAACTTTGCCTACGTCTCTGTCAGTCGCAAGGAAACTGTATTTGAAGGTGAAGGTGATTTTGTAGACATGTGTGAAAGACATGTTCTGAAAAGCAAGTGTTGTGGTTTGGAGAGCACATCGGTTACGTGTCAGATGTGTAGCCAAGCAGTAATTTGTCGCCATAGCTGCAAATATTAGCCGGTAATATGAAGTGTTGTCAGCTAAAGTCTGATGGTGCAGACGACCGTAAGGACGAAGTACCCAAGAGTACCGCTAGGCCGCGCCTCTTTAGCTCAGTGGTAGAGCACTGGTCTAATAAACCAGGGGTCGTAAGTTCCATCCTCACAGGAGAAAGATGAATTTTGGAAATCAGTTGCGCGTAGTGGCCGTATAGTAAACAGTACCTATGATGACGAACAATTAGCGACAGGCGTTTTTTTTAAGATTTACTCTCAGATGTGATTAAGGCGAATGGCGCAGATAAAGCATTTGCCAAAGCGGTACAGCATAAGGTGGGACGAGGCAGTCTGAATTACATTTTATAGATGTATTTCTCACATATCTCAGAGTCTCTCGCGGTCGTCGTCGTCGTCGTCGTCGTCGTCATCGTCGTCGTCGCCGCCGCCGCTTCTGCAGAAGTAGCAAATGGCCATCGTAGCAAATGCGGCGAGGGACGGCCTGCCTTCGATTCCGAATGCACAAATTGTGTGGTCTTGTTTCTCAGTCTATATTTGGTCGGTCTCGTCAGAGGTTGAATGTAACGAATGGGTGGGAAAGAGCAAGGGGCAGCGGCTGTGTAGAACGAAAACACAAATCCTCAGGGGTGTGAGCGTTTCGAGATGAGTCGTATACATGTAAATGTTGGTCGTCAGTGACCGTGTGGCCTAATGGATAAGGCGTCGGACTTCGGCTCTGAAGATTACAGGTTCGAATGCTCTCACGCTTGTGTTTTTCCAGTTCTGAAAAAGAAACATACCGTTTTAATGTAGCAATTGAGCAGTACGAAACCGTCTGAATGTTGCTGTTGACCATTTTTTGCTTGGAGATGCTCTTGAGCTTGAAACACACACAGCAAGACCGGTGTTAACTAACGAAATGGTCGGCAGAGTGCCGACACCGCGAGTTTTGACTGACACTTGCACATCTAAAACAACGTCGGAAAGTAACTCGTTCGGCTTTTGAGTCACATAAAGTATGTGTGTTAATTTTGACGCCACTAGCTCTGCTTGTTGTCATGCAATTTCTTTGCCTCTCAGAAATGATTATGACATAAAAGTGAAGTACGTGACGAGTGTGACGTTAGGAAAACATTAGGCAGCATGGAGAGATTCTGTATGGGACCACCCAACCCAAACGAGTACTGTGTGACGTGCTACCCGGCAAGTATTCACCGAGGTAGCCGGCTATCTCAGTCGGTAGAGCGTCAGACTCTTAATCCCAGGGTCGTGGGTTCGAGCCAGACGCTGGGCGGAACGGAATTTTGTTCCGCTGCAGGTGTAAATTACCGTTTTTCTGATTAACGAGATTTAATGGAAATAGCAACTTTAAACTTTGCCTACGTCTCTGTCAGTCGCAAGGAAACTGTATTTGAAGGTGAAGGTGATTTTGTAGACATGTGTGAAAGACATGTTCTGAAAAGCAAGTGTTGTGGTTTGGAGAGCAAGTCGGTTACGTGTCAGATGTGTAGCCAAGCAGTAATTTGTCGCCATAGCTGCAAATATTAGCCGGTAATATGAAGTGTTGTCAGCTAAAGTCTGATGGTGCAGACGACCGTAAGGACGAAGTACCCAAGAGTACCGCTAGGCCGCGCCTCTTTAGCTCAGTGGTAGAGCACTGGTCTAATAAACCAGGGGTTGTAAGTTCCATCCTCACAGGAGAAAGATGAATTTTGGAAATCAGTTGCGCGTCGTGGCCGTATAGCAAACAGTACCTGTGATGACGAACAATTAGCGACAGGCGTTTTTTTAAGATTTACTCTCAGATGTGATTAAGGCGAATGGCGCAGATAAAGCATTTGCCAAAGCGGTACAGTATAAGGTGGGACGAGGCAGTCTGAATTACATTTTATAGATGTATTTCTCACATATCTCAGAGTCTCTCGCGATCTTCGTCGTCGTCGTCGTCGTCGTCGCCGCCGCCGCTTCTGCAGAAGTAGCAAATGGCCATCGTAGCAAATGCGGCGAGGGACGGCCTGCCTTCGATTCCGAATGCACAAATTGTGTGGTCTTGTTTCTCAGTCTATATTTGGTCGGTCTCGTCAGAGGTTGAATGTAACGAATGGGTGGGAAAGAGCAAGGGGCAGCGGCTGTGTAGAACGAAAACACAAATCCTCAGGGGTGTGAGCGTTTCGAGATGAGTCGTATACATGTAAATGTTGGTCGTCAGTGACCGTGTGGCCTAATGGATAAGGCGTCGGACTTCGGCTCTGAAGATTACAGGTTCGAATGCTGTCACGCTTGTGTTTTTCCAGTTCTGAAAAAGAAACATACCGTTTTAATGTAGCAATTGAGCAGTACGAAACCGTCTGAATGTTGCTGTTGACCATTTTTTGCTTGGAGATGCTCTTGAGCTTGAAACACACACAGCAAGACCGGTGTTAACTAACGAAATGGTCGGCAGAGTGCCGACACCGCGAGTTTTGACTGACACTTGCACATCTAAAACAACGTCGGAAAGTAACTCGTTCGGCTTTTGAGTCACATAAAGTATGTGTGTTAATTTTGACGCCACTAGCTCTGCTTGTTGTCATGCAATTTCTTTGCCTCTCAGAAATGATTATGACATAAAAGTGAAGTACGTGACGAGTGTGACGTTAGGAAAACATTAGGCAGCATGGAGAGATTCTGTATGGGACCACCCAACCCAAACGAGTACTGTGTGACGTGCTACCCGGCAAGTATTCACCGAGGTAGCCGGCTATCTCAGTCGGTAGAGCGTCAGACTCTTAATCCCAGGGTCGTGGGTTCGAGCCAGACGCTGGGCGGAACGGAATTTTGTTCCGCTGCAGGTGTAAATTACCGTTTTTCTGATTAACGAGATTTAATGGAAATAGCAACTTTAAACTTTGCCTACGTCTCTGTCAGTCGCAAGGAAACTGTATTTGAAGGTGAAGGTGATTTTGTAGACATGTGTGAAAGACATGTTCTGAAAAGCAAGTGTTGTGGTTTGGAGAGCAAGTCGGTTACGTGTCAGATGTGTAGCCAAGCAGTAATTTGTCGCCATAGCTGCAAATATTAGCCGGTAATATGAAGTGTTGTCAGCTAAAGTCTGATGGTGCAGACGACCGTAAGGACGAAGTACCCAAGAGTACCGCTAGGCCGCGCCTCTTTAGCTCAGTGGTAGAGCACTGGTCTAATAAACCAGGGGTTGTAAGTTCCATCCTCACAGGAGAAAGATGAATTTTGGAAATCAGTTGCGCGTCGTGGCCGTATAGCAAACAGTACCTGTGATGACGAACAATTAGCGACAGGCGTTTTTTTAAGATTTACTCTCAGATGTGATTAAGGCGAATGGCGCAGATAAAGCATTTGCCAAAGCGGTACAGTATAAGGTGGGACGAGGCAGTCTGAATTACATTTTATAGATGTATTTCTCACATATCTCAGAGTCTCTCGCGATCTTCGTCGTCGTCGTCGTCGTCGTCGCCGCCGCCGCTTCTGCAGAAGTAGCAAATGGCCATCGTAGCAAATGCGGCGAGGGACGGCCTGCCTTCGATTCCGAATGCACAAATTGTGTGGTCTTGTTTCTCAGTCTATATTTGGTCGGTCTCGTCAGAGGTTGAATGTAACGAATGGGTGGGAAAGAGCAAGGGGCAGCGGCTGTGTAGAACGAAAACACAAATCCTCAGGGGTGTGAGCGTTTCGAGATGAGTCGTATACATGTAAATGTTGGTCGTCAGTGACCGTGTGGCCTAATGGATAAGGCGTCGGACTTCGGCTCTGAAGATTACAGGTTCGAATGCTGTCACGCTTGTGTTTTTCCAGTTCTGAAAAAGAAACATACCGTTTTAATGTAGCAATTGAGCAGTACGAAACCGTCTGAATGTTGCTGTTGACCATTTTTTGCTTGGAGATGCTCTTGAGCTTGAAACACACACAGCAAGACCGGTGTTAACTAACGAAATGGTCGGCAGAGTGCCGACACCGCGAGTTTTGACTGACACTTGCACATCTAAAACAACGTCGGAAAGTAACTCGTTCGGCTTTTGAGTCACATAAAGTATGTGTGTTAATTTTGACGCCACTAGCTCTGCTTGTTGTCATGCAATTTCTTTGCCTCTCAGAAATGATTATGACATAAAAGTGAAGTACGTGACGAGTGTGACGTTAGGAAAACATTAGGCAGCATGGAGAGATTCTGTATGGGACCACCCAACCCAAACGAGTACTGTGTGACGTGCTACCCGGCAAGTATTCACCGAGGTAGCCGGCTATCTCAGTCGGTAGAGCGTCAGACTCTTAATCCCAGGGTCGTGGGTTCGAGCCAGACGCTGGGCGGAACGGAATTTTGTTCCGCTGCAGGTGTAAATTACCGTTTTTCTGATTAACGAGATTTAATGGAAATAGCAACTTTAAACTTTGCCTACGTCTCTGTCAGTCGCAAGGAAACTGTATTTGAAGGTGAAGGTGATTTTGTAGACATGTGTGAAAGACATGTTCTGAAAAGCAAGTGTTGTGGTTTGGAGAGCAAGTCGGTTACGTGTCAGATGTGTAGCCAAGCAGTAATTTGTCGCCATAGCTGCAAATATTAGCCGGTAATATGAAGTGTTGTCAGCTAAAGTCTGATGGTGCAGACGACCGTAAGGACGAAGTACCCAAGAGTACCGCTAGGCCGCGCCTCTTTAGCTCAGTGGTAGAGCACTGGTCTAATAAACCAGGGGTTGTAAGTTCCATCCTCACAGGAGAAAGATGAATTTTGGAAATCAGTTGCGCGTAGTGGCCGTATAGTAAACAGTACCTGTGATGACGAACAATTAGCGACAGGCGTTTTTTTTAAGATTTACTCTCAGATGTGATTAAGGCGAATGGCGCAGATAAAGCATTTGCCAAAGCGGTACAGCATAAGGTGGGACGAGGCAGTCTGAATTACATTTTATAGATGTATTTCTCACATATCTCAGAGTCTCTCGCGGTCGTCGTCGTCGTCGTCGTCGTCGTCGTCGTCGCCGCCGCTTCTGCAGAAGTAGCAAATGGCCATCGTAGCAAATGCGGCGAGGGACGGCCTGCCTTCGATTCCGAATGCACAAATTGTGTGGTCTTGTTTCTCAGTCTATATTTGGTCGGTCTCGTCAGAGGTTGAATGTAACGAATGGGTGGGAAAGAGCAAGGGGCAGCGGCTGTGTAGAACGAAAACACAAATCCTCAGGGGTGTGAGCGTTTCGAGATGAGTCGTATACATGTAAATGTTGGTCGTCAGTGACCGTGTGGCCTAATGGATAAGGCGTCGGACTTCGGCTCTGAAGATTACAGGTTCGAATGCTGTCACGCTTGTGTTTTTCCAGTTCTGAAAAAGAAACATACCGTTTTAATGTAGCAATTGAGCAGTACGAAACCGTCTGAATGTTGCTGTTGACCATTTTTTGCTTGGAGATGCTCTTGAGCTTGAAACACACACAGCAAGACCGGTGTTAACTAATGAAATGGTCGGCAGAGTGCCGACACCGCGAGTTTTGACTGACACTTGCACATCTAAAACAACGTCGGAAAGTAACTCGTTCGGCTTTTGAGTCACATAAAGTATGTGTGTTAATTTTGACGCCACTAGCTCTGCTTGTTGTCATGCAATTTCTTTGCCTCTCAGAAATGATTATGACATAAAAGTGAAGTACGTGACGAGTGTGACGTTAGGAAAACATTAGGCAGCATGGAGAGATTCTGTATGGGACCACCCAACCCAAACGAGTACTGTGTGACGTGCTACCCGGCAAGTATTCACCGAGGTAGCCGGCTATCTCAGTCGGTAGAGCGTCAGACTCTTAATCCCAGGGTCGTGGGTTCGAGCCAGACGCTGGGCGGAACGGAATTTTGTTCCGCTGCAGGTGTAAATTACCGTTTTTCTGATTAACGAGATTTAATGGAAATAGCAACTTTAAACTTTGCCTACGTCTCTGTCAGTCGCAAGGAAACTGTATTTGAAGGTGAAGGTGATTTTGTAGACATGTGTGAAAGACATGTTCTGAAAAGCAAGTGTTGTGGTTTGGAGAGCAAGTCGGTTACGTGTCAGATGTGTAGCCAAGCAGTAATTTGTCGCCATAGCTGCAAATATTTGCCGGTAATATGAAGTGTTGTCAGCTAAAGTCTGATGGTGCAGACGACCGTAAGGACGAAGTACCCAAGAGCACCGCTAGGCCGCGCCTCTTTAGCTCAGTGGTAGAGCACTGGTCTAATAAACCAGGGGTTGTAAGTTCCATCCTCACAGGAGAAAGATGAATTTTGGAAATCAGTTGCGCGTCGTGGCCGTATAGCAAACAGTACATGTGATGACGAACAATTAGCGACAGGCGTTTTTTTAAGATTTACTCTCAGATGTGATTAAGGCGAATGGCGCAGATAAAGCATTTGCCAAAGCGGTACAGTATAAGGTGGGACGAGGCAGTCTGAATTACATTTTATAGATGTATTTCTCACATATCTCAGAGTCTCTCGCGATCTTCGTCGTCGTCGTCGTCGTCGTCGCCGCCGCCGCTTCTGCAGAAGTAGCAAATGGCCATCGTAGCAAATGCGGCGAGGGACGGCCTGCCTTCGATTCCGAATGCACAAATTGTGTGGTCTTGTTTCTCAGTCTATATTTGGTCGGTCTCGTCAGAGGTTGAATGTAACGAATGGGTGGGAAAGAGCAAGGGGCAGCGGCTGTGTAGAACGAAAACACAAATCCTCAGGGGTGTGAGCGTTTCGAGATGAGTCGTATACATGTAAATGTTGGTCGTCAGTGACCGTGTGGCCTAATGGATAAGGCGTCGGACTTCGGCTCTGAAGATTACAGGTTCGAATGCTGTCACGCTTGTGTTTTTCCAGTTCTGAAAAAGAAACATACCGTTTTAATGTAGCAATTGAGCAGTACGAAACCGTCTGAATGTTGCTGTTGACCATTTTTTGCTTGGAGATGCTCTTGAGCTTGAAACACACACAGCAAGACCGGTGTTAACTAATGAAATGGTCGGCAGAGTGCCGACACCGCGAGTTTTGACTGACACTTGCACATCTAAAACAACGTCGGAAAGTAACTCGTTCGGCTTTTGAGTCACATAAAGTATGTGTGTTAATTTTGACGCCACTAGCTCTGCTTGTTGTCATGCAATTTCTTTGCCTCTCAGAAATGATTATGACATAAAAGTGAAGTACGTGACGAGTGTGACGTTAGGAAAACATTAGGCAGCATGGAGAGATTCTGTATGGGACCACCCAACCCAAACGAGTACTGTGTGACGTGCTACCCGGCAAGTATTCACCGAGGTAGCCGGCTATCTCAGTCGGTAGAGCGTCAGACTCTTAATCCCAGGGTCGTGGGTTCGAGCCAGACGCTGGGCGGAACGGAATTTTGTTCCGCTGCAGGTGTAAATTACCGTTTTTCTGATTAACGAGATTTAATGGAAATAGCAACTTTAAACTTTGCCTACGTCTCTGTCAGTCGCAAGGAAACTGTATTTGAAGGTGAAGGTGATTTTGTAGACATGTGTGAAAGACATGTTCTGAAAAGCAAGTGTTGTGGTTTGGAGAGCAAGTCGGTTACGTGTCAGATGTGTAGCCAAGCAGTAATTTGTCGCCATAGCTGCAAATATTTGCCGGTAATATGAAGTGTTGTCAGCTAAAGTCTGATGGTGCAGACGACCGTAAGGACGAAGTACCCAAGAGCACCGCTAGGCCGCGCCTCTTTAGCTCAGTGGTAGAGCACTGGTCTAATAAACCAGGGGTTGTAAGTTCCATCCTCACAGGAGAAAGATGAATTTTGGAAATCAGTTGCGCGTCGTGGCCGTATAGCAAACAGTACATGTGATGACGAACAATTAGCGACAGGCGTTTTTTTAAGATTTACTCTCAGATGTGATTAAGGCGAATGGCGCAGATAAAGCATTTGCCAAAGCGGTACAGTATAAGGTGGGACGAGGCAGTCTGAATTACATTTTATAGATGTATTTCTCACATATCTCAGAGTCTCTCGCGATCTTCGTCGTCGTCGTCGTCGTCGTCGCCGCCGCCGCTTCTGCAGAAGTAGCAAATGGCCATCGTAGCAAATGCGGCGAGGGACGGCCTGCCTTCGATTCCGAATGCACAAATTGTGTGGTCTTGTTTCTCAGTCTATATTTGGTCGGTCTCGTCAGAGGTTGAATGTAACGAATGGGTGGGAAAGAGCAAGGGGCAGCGGCTGTGTAGAACGAAAACACAAATCCTCAGGGGTGTGAGCGTTTCGAGATGAGTCGTATACATGTAAATGTTGATCGTCAGTGACCGTGTGGTCTAATGGATAAGGCGTCGGACTTCGTATCTGAAGATTACAGGTTCGAATGCTGTCACGCTTGTGTTTTTCCAGTTCTGAAAAAGAAACATACCGTTTTAATGTAGCAATTGAGCAGTACGAAACCGTCTGAATGTTGCTGTTGACCATTTTTTGCTTGGAGATGCTCTTGAGCTTGAAACACACACAGCAAGACCGGTGTTAACTAACGAAATGGTCGGCAGAGTGCCGACACCGCGAGTTTTGACTGACACTTGCACATCTAAAACAACGTCGGAAAGTAACTCGTTCGGCTTTTGAGTCACATAAAGTGTGTGTTAATTTTGACGCCACTAGCTCTGCTTGTTGTCATGCAATTTCTTTGCCTCTCAGAAATGATTATGACATAAAAGTGAAGTACGTGACGAGTGTGACGTTAGGAAAACATTAGGCAGCATGGAGAGATTGTGTATGGGACCACCCAACCCAAACGAGTACTGTGTGACGTGCTACCCGGCAAGTATTCACCGAGGTAGCCGGCTATCTCAGTCGGTAGAGCGTCAGACTCTTAATCCCAGGGTCGTGGGTTCGAGCCAGACGCTGGGCGGATCGGAATTTTGTTCCGCTGCAGGTGTAAATTACCGTTTTTCTGATTAACGAGATTTAATGGAAATAGCAACTTTAAACTTTGCCTACGTCTCTGTCAGTCGCAAGGAAACTGTATTTGAAGGTGAAGGTGATTTTGTAGACATGTGTGAAAGACATGTTCTGAAAAGCAAGTGTTGTGGTTTGGAGAGCACATCGGTTACGTGTCAGATGTGTAGCCAAGCAGTAATTTGTCGCCATAGCTGCAAATATTAGCCGGTAATATGAAGTGTTGTCAGCTAAAGTCTGATGGTGCAGACGACCGTAAGGACGAAGTACCCAAGAGTACCGCTAGGCCGCGCCTCTTTAGCTCAGTGGTAGAGCACTGGTGTAATAAACCAGGGGTTGTAAGTTCCATCCTCACAGGAGAAAGATGAATTTTGGAAATCAGTTGCGCGTCGTGGCCGTATAGCAAACAGTACCTGTGATGACGAACAATTAGCGACAGGAGTTTTTTTAAGATTTACTCTCAGATGTGATTAAGGCGAATGGCGCAGATAAAGCATTTGCCAAAGCGGTACAGCATAAGGTGGGACGAGGCAGTCTGAATTACATTTTATAGATGTATTTCTCACATATCTCAGAGTCTCTCGCGGTCGTCGTCGTCGTCGTCGTCGTCGTCGTCGTCGTCGTCGTCGTCGTCGTCGCCGCCGCCGCTTCTGCAGAAGTAGCAAATGGCCATCGTAGCAAATGCGGCGAGGGACGGCCTGCCTTCGATTCCGAATGCACAAATTGTGTGGTCTTGTTTCTCAGTCTATATTTGGTCGGTCTCGTCAGAGGTTGAATGTAACGAATGGGTGGGAAAGAGCAAGGGGCAGCGGCTGTGTAGAACGAAAACACAAATCCTCAGGGGTGTGAGCGTTTCGAGATGAGTCGTATACATGTAAATGTTGATCGTCAGTGACCGTGTGGTCTAATGGATAAGGCGTCGGACTTCGTATCTGAAGATTACAGGTTCGAATGCTGTCACGCTTGTGTTTTTCCAGTTCTGAAAAAGAAACATGCCGTTTTAATGTAGCAATTGAGCAGTACGAAACCGTCTGAATGTTGCTGTTGACCATTTTTTGCTTGGAGATGCTCTTGAGCTTGAAACACACACAGCAAGACCGGTGTTAACTAACGAAATGGTCGGCAGAGTGCCGACACCGCGAGTTTTGACTGGCACTTGCACATCTAAAACAACGTCGGAAAGTAACTCGTTCGGCTTTTGAGTCACATAAAGTATGTGTGTTAATTTTGACGCCACTAGCTCTGCTTGTTGTCATGCAATTTCTTTGCCTCTCAGAAATGATTATGACATAAAAGTGAAGTACGTGACGAGTGTGACGTTAGGAAAACATTAGGCAGCATGGAGAGATTCTGTATGGGACCACCCAACCCAAACGAGTACTATGTGACGTGCTACCCGGCAAGTATTCACCGAGGTAGCCGGCTATCTCAGTCGGTAGAGCGTCAGACTCTTAATCCCAGGGTCGTGGGTTCGAGCCAGACGCTGGGCGGAACGGAATTTTGTTCCGCTGCAGGTGTAAATTACCGTTTTTCTGATTAACGAGATTTAATGGAAATAGCAACTTTAAACTTTGCCTACGTCTCTGTCAGTCGCAAGGAAACTGTATTTGAAGGTGAAGGTGATTTTGTAGACATGTGTGAAAGACATGTTCTGAAAAGCAAGTGTTGTGGTTTGGAGACCACATCGGTTACGTGTCAGATGTGTAGCCAAGCAGTAATTTGTCGCCATAGCTGCAAATATTAGCCGGTAATATGAAGTGTTGTCAGCTAAAGTCTGATGGTGCAGACGACCGTAAGGACGAAGTACCCAAGAGTACCGCTAGGCCGCGCCTCTTTAGCTCAGTGGTAGAGCACTGGTCTAATAAACCAGGGGTTGTGAGTTCCATCCTCACAGGAGAAAGATGAATTTTGGAAATCAGTTGCGCGTCGTGGCCGTATAGCAAACAGTACCTGTGATGACGAACAATTAGCGACAGGCGTTTTTTTAAGATTTACTCTCAGATGTGATTAAGGCGAATGGCGCAGATAAAGCATTTGCCAAAGCGGTACAGTATAAGGTGGGACGAGGCAGTCTGAATTACATTTTATAGATGTATTTCTCACATATCTCAGAGTCTCTCGCGATCTTCGTCGTCGTCGTCGTCATCGTCGTCGTCGTCGTCGCCGCCGCCGCTTCTGCAGAAGTAGCAAATGGCCATCGTAGCAAATGCGGCGAGGGACGGCCTGCCTTCGATTCCGAATGCACAAATTGTGTGGTCTTGTTTCTCAGTCTATATTTGGTCGGTATCGTCAGAGGTTGAATGTAACGAATGGGTGGGAAAGAGCAAGGGGCAGCGGCTGTGTAGAACGAAAACACAAATCCTCAGGGGTGTGAGCGTTTCGAGATGAGTCGTATACATGTAAATGTTGGTCGTCAGTGACCGTGTGGCCTAATGGATAAGGCGTCGTCATTCTGGCTTTAGCCGTCGCCGCGGTCGGACGTGCTTGTTGTTTACTCCGCGTACGTTAGCGCTATCGCCGGTGTTTGGTGTTTACGTGAAGTTAGCTGTACATTTTCGCTGTTATTTTTTGAGTGGTGTCTCTGATAAGTGTTTTTTATAGTGCTTTCGTCCGTTCCACGTTTCGTGCTTCGCCGCAATTTCGGTTGTTGCCGGAATTTCGTCGGAACCGACGACCATGTCTGACACCGTCAGGAAGAATACTTTAGTCTTCTCGTTCGAGAAAGGAACACGGCCGGTCCAACCCACTGCGCTGGAAATCCACGATTGGCTGACTGAGGTAATCGGTATTAATTCTGACTCTGTTCATACCACGCAATTAGATGCTGAAAAATACTGTGTTTTTGTTAAATTTCTGAACTCAGTGACAGTTGATAAGTTGCTTGCAAAATGGGGTAATTCCGTCGAATTTGTTCATCGAGACGGTTCAAAAAGTAATGTCTCTGTACGAAAAGCTGATATCATGTACACCAATGTCAGGATTTTGAATGTTCCAATTGAAATTGATAATCAGTTGATCAAGGACGCTCTATCTAAATATGGCGAAGTTAAATCTATCTATAACGAAAGATGGTCGAAGCTATACAAGATACAGTGTTTTAATGGCATTAGATCCGTTGAAATGGAGGTGAAAGCCAACATTCCGTCCCATATATCCGTTGCAGGCCATAAAGCACATGTTGTGTATTCTGGTCAGGAGCGCACGTGCAATATTTGCAATGAGACAGGTCATTTCCGACAAGATTGTCCGCGCCGTGTTTTTGTTCTTAGGAACAATCTAACACAGCGTCAAAAACTGACCCTCAGCGATGTCTTACCAAATAGCACTTCCCTTCTTTCGGTTAACGACAGTGGTTCATGTACTTCTGCAGTGCCCGCCATAACTACTACGGAGTTCCCTCCCCTGAGCGTCATTACATCACACCCTTCTGTTCCCGATTGCGAACTCCAGAATAAGAAGCGACCGTTGGAAACGACCGATGACGGCTCGGACGGCGAGTCCGCCCGTAATTCGCCTTCCACCCGCAAGCAGAAGCAGTGTAATGCGGATGTGCTCGAGGAAACAAACAGTACATGTATTGACGTGACGACAGCCGCTGAGGCAACCCGGCCGCTGTCGGCGGCTGAACAGGTACAAACGGTCCACGGAGGGGACGCAGTAACGATTGTCGCGGAGACGGAAGAGGCGCACTCCGAAGCACAAGAGGTGACGGAGCGGAACCCAACTCAAGAACTTACAGACCCACAAACCGCCGACTCAGTCAGTGCTCTGGAGCTAGTGACGGAAGAACAAGGAAATGGCACTCGTAAAAAGGACGCTGTTGAGGCAGCTTCGGTCACAACGGTGGTAAAGATAGACAATCCGAATGACGGCGCGTTGAACCAAGATGTCCGAAGACGCCGACTCAAACCGCTACCTACTCTCAAAGCTTCCCGTAACCAAAGCAAACAACAACCAGCACAAGAGGAAGCGACGGCCAAGAACGTCTTGTATGAAATCATCACGGAAAGACCTAAGGAGGTACCTTCAAATGACATTAGTGATGCAAAGCCCCTCGGTAAAACTAAAACCCGAGATGTTCGGAATCCTGCACCAAAATGAGGCTGTAAGATGAAAAAAAAAAGGGATTTTGTTGAACCAGTTTCATTTCTAATTGTACTACTGTCTTAGTCATATTTCAGAGGAACCAGATGAAGTGTTTACCGAGCTTCAAATACTGACTATTCTTTTAGATGTTTGTTTAAGCGGAGTCGTTTCTCTCTTCTAGAAGCTGCACATCTCTTTTCTTTTTTTTTCTTAATATTTTGTTATCTTTTTAATCACTTATTTACTTTTTATGCAAACTAAATGTCCCAGGCATATACAATTACGACTATCAATATTAACAGGATTACATCCGTGACTAAAGTTACAGCGCTCAAGGATTATTTATATGAGTCAGGGACGGACATTGCTTTCCTACAGGAAGTAGTGCTGACTAATCTTACAGTGCCTGGATATTTGGCGATTTTAAATGTCTCACTTGACACCAACGTCGGTACAGCAATTTTAGTCAGGGAGGGGATTCCTGTCTCGGATATCGAGAGGTTGGACTCCGGCAGAGCGATAGGTATAAAAGTCTTTGGTTCTACCCTTATCAATCTGTATGCCCCTTCTGGCACATCCAATAGAATGGAAAGAGCACAGTTCTATAAAGAAGAAATCATTTATTTATTACGGAAAAACCCAAAAGATCTTATAATAGGCGGTGATTTTAATTGTGTGATAAATAAGAAAGACCAGGTTCCGAATTTTAATAACTGCAGTGAACTGAAGCGTTTCGTCACTGTTTTACAGCTTAAAGATGCTTGGGAAATAATGTATCCCACTTTTGTGGCATTTACATTCCTAGGTCCTCACTCACGTAGCAGGATCGACAGACTCTACATATCGCAAAGTCTAGTTAGCTCCTTCATTAAAGCAGAGACGATTCCAGTTTACTTTTCTGATCATAGCTCCGTGCTAGCTTCCATCAACCTTACTGCGCAACCCACTCGCCGTTTCAGAAGTTCATGGCACCTTAATACGTCACTGATGCAGGACGACGGATTAGAAGAAAGTTTGACAGAAGCGTGGGCATTGTGCCTCCGCTCTGCAGATAGACACGTCTCAGTACTAGACTGGTGGTGCAACAGGGCAAAGCCTAAACTGAGAAAAGTTCTCATCCAGTATAGTGTACAACGATCGAAAGACTTGAAAAATTCCATAGAATTTTATTATACCATGCTGCGAAATTTATATGAGCAGGCAAACACTTCCAACGTCCGTCTGGCAGATATCAAGCAAACTAAGGCCAAATTGCTCAGTCTTAAAAGACAGCAGATGGAGGGTCTGAAATTAAAATCCAAGGCTAAGACAGTCGTGGAGGATGAACATGCTTCCTTGTACCATCTACTGAAGCACGAAAGAAACAGGAGACGCACCTTCATTGATGGACTTCAGTCTGAAACTGGCGAGACACTCACGACTCAGAGAGACATCGTCAATGCAGTGCACAAATATTACGAAGACCTATACACTGCCAACCCGGTATGTGAAGAGTCCTTCGATGAGTTCCTTAGTTACATAGCTCCACAGGTCTCGGACGAGGAAAACGAAGACCTTCTCGTTGAGTGTACTAACGAAGATATCCACAGAATCATCTGCAAATCTCCTCTGAGGAAATCGCCGGGACCGGATGGTTTGCCTGTTGAATTTTATAAACGATACTGGCCACTGATTGGTGACATGTTTACCCGAATGACGAACGAGGTGCTTCAGGGAAAGCATTTACCTGCTGTTTTTAAAGAGAGCACAATAGTACTAATCCCAAAAAATGCTGCAAAAAGAAACCTCAACAACTTTCGTCCTATCTCCCTGTTAAACTCTGATTATAAAATCATCGGCAGAATTTTAAACAACAGACTCTCTCAGTTGGCCAAAAAGATAGTAAGTCCATACCAGTCCTGTGTGCCTACCAAGAGCATTTTCAAAAGCATAGCTGAATATAGAGATATAATTGCCATCACTGCTGTGACCACCATAAAATGTGCTATCATGTTTATTGACTTCCAGAAAGCATTTGATCGTGTGGATCATAGATTCCTTAGTGCCACACTGAACAAAATAGGTTTTAATGAGCGAGTCGTAAGTGTGATCAGCAATGTTGCAACAGGCATCAGCGCTTGTATATCAGTTAACTGCCAGAGGACAAAGCAGATTCAGATCAGGCGCGGCGTTCCTCAAGGAAGCCCCCTCTCCATGTTCCTATTCGTGCTTTCATTAGAACCTTTCCTCCGCAGTGTTCATGCCACTCTAACTGGCATCACATTATCTGGTCACCGAACAGTCATAAACGCCTATGCCGATGATGTCGGAGTCGTCCTGCGAAATCCCGACGACATTTTGCAATTGGAAACGCTAATTAAAAAGTACTGTAGAGTCTCCGGAGCAGGTGTCAACGCAAACAAAAGCAAACTCCTAAACCTGCGGGGTTTTCAACATACCACCTTAGCCTGGGCCACAATGGTCACCCAATGCAAAGCACTAGGAATAACACTGACACCTTGTCCGTTAAAAATGGCAGCTATCACTTGGAGAAATACGTCGGGACAACTTCTTGGAACAACAAGAGAAAACCTCCACCGTAACTTGAACCAAGTTCAGAGGGTGATTTTCATTAACCACTGCATTCTCTCCAGGAGTTACTTTATAGCACAGATCTTCCCACTACCGAAAATGATTGGAAAAAAGATAATGTCTACCACTGCCAGCTATCTTTGGAGAGGGGATATATTCAGAGTCGACGCAAAAACTGCGACCTTAGATCCCAGGAATGGAGGTTTGGGGTTAGTTGACATCAGAAATAAGGCGTCTGCGCTTTTTATAAAAAGGACCGCCACTATCCTTAGCGACCACGCTGATAGCATTACAACTAAATTATTTGAAGTTGTCAGGCCTGCCAGTTTACAGGCGCCGGTGAATGTGCAAAAAATAAATAACCGGCTCCAGTACGTTCGTGTATATTTTGTGGAATTCAGCTATCTCGGCGGTGTCATCATCAACTCACGACGGATCACGGCCCGCGATATTCTGTCCCATCGAAAGAAAATGGAGGGGAGAAACAAATTGGAAAGTAAATACCCACACACTGATTGGGACGCCATATGGAAAAATATTAATATGCGTGGTCTACCATCGGACGTCAAGTCAGCGTGGTATAAAACAGTGAATGAGACCGTAAGCACCAATGAAAGGTTACATGCAATCGGCGTTAGCGACACGAACCTATGTCTCAAATGTAAATTGATCGACACGTTAGTGCACAGATTCACGTGCGGTGGCAATCTACAACTCTGTAATTGGATTAGGGAACAACTGGCTTTTCTTACGAGATCTTCGGTGGAAAATTTTCCCCCTGTTACATTCCTCAGGCCTCAGACTTGCTATTTTCCAGCAGCAAAAAACAACTCGGTCCATTGGTTAATGGGACACTATGTGAATTACGTAATTAATCACCTGGGAAATGACAATTCCACTGATTTTTACATGTACTTGAAGTGTGCTTTTTATAACGCCCTGAAATATAAAGACCACAAGAAAAACTACGGCAATATGCTTAAAATTGTATTCGAGCGACTGGGCATTGGTTGACAAGCCAACGAGATAACCAAAAATCGTTTATTTAAGCGAAACGACGCTTAAACAAAAACAATTGGGGAGAAGTACACTTTTACAGTTTCATATTACAATCACTTATCTTCTGCTGGCAAAGAAGGCTATTTTGTTTATTGCACAGAAGAAGCCGAAGCCGAAAGCCAGTATCGCAGGGTTAAAGATAAATTGTTTTCTTATACATTCATTTTATGACTGAGAAGGAAGTCTCATTTGTTTCCATGGAAGGGAACATACTTTTTTATTATTATTATTAATCTCAAGAAGGAAAGGAGGCTATGGAATTAGTGCCTTAACATAAAATTCCTTCATCACATTCCATGAAGATTTTTCTTTTACAATAAAAAAATAACAAACAAACAAAAATAATAATAATAACAATAAAAAAACTAAACAGAAATTAAAAAAAATAATATACAGGTTCAGGGTCCACTACTTCCCACAACTTTATTATATATTACAAAGAAGTATGCTAGGTTGCCGAGAAGCAGTGGATGAGAAAAAAAAAAAAAAAAAAAAAAAGCACTAAAGCTGTAACCTTCAATCTCTATTGCCTCGGCATGACATAAATTTTTTGTTTCAAATGAAGCATCTTTTGGTTCAGGATTTCGAAGGCAAAACAGCATAATCTACGTATACACAAGTTGTAAAATTTCTTATTGAAAACTATGATAAAGACACGCCTCAGCAACAGGACTGGGTGGAGACATCGCGGCCAGGCCTCGAGATTTTGACCCCTGCCCGCTTTGCCTCCGCCTGCCTCATGCTGCCAAGTTCCTTACAAAAAAAAAAAAAAAACAAAAAAAAAAAAAAGTGGTGGTAAGTTCCATCCTCAGAGGAGGAAGACGAATTAAAAAAAAAGCTCAGTGGTAGAGCACTGGTCTAAAAAACCAGGGGTCGTAAGTTCCATCCTCACAGGAGAAAGATGAATTTTGGAAATGAGTTGCGCGTCGTGGCTGTATAGTAAAAAAAAAAAAAAAAAAAAAATGGTGTAACGGTTAGCACTCAAAACTTAACTATATATAAAAAAAAAAAATAGATAAGGCGTCGGACTTCGGATCTGAAGATTACAGGTTCGAATGCTGTCACGCTCGTGTTTTATCAGTTCTGAAAAAGAAACATACCGTTTTAATGTAAAAAAAAAAAAAAATGGATAAGGCGTCGGACTTCGGCTCTGAAGATTACAGGTTCGAATGCTGTCACGCTTGTGTTTTTCCAGTTCTGAAAAAGAAACATACCGTTTTAATGTAGCAATTGAGCAGTACGAAACCGTCTGAATGTTGCTGTTGACCATTTTTTGCTTGGAGATGCTCTTGAGCTTGAAACACACACAGCAAGACCGGTGTTAACTAACGAAATGGTCGGCAGAGTGCCGACACCGCGAGTTTTGACTGACACTTGCACATCTAAAACAACGTCGGAAAGTAACTCGTTCGGCTTTTGAGTCACATAAAGTATGTGTGTTAATTTTGACGCCACTAGCTCTGCTTGTTGTCATGCAATTTCTTTGCCTCTCAGAAATGATTATGACATAAAAGTGAAGTACATGACGAGTGTGACGTTAGGAAAACATTAGGCAGCATGGAGAGATTCTGTATGGGACCACCCAACCCAAACGAGTACTGTGTGACGTGCTACCCGGCAAGTATTCACCGAGGTAGCCGGCTATCTCAGTCGGTAGAGCGTCAGACTCTTAATCCCAGGGTCGTGGGTTCGAGCCAGACGCTGGGCGGAACGGAATTTTGTTCCGCTGCAGGTGTAAATTACCGTTTTTCTGATTAACGAGATTTAATGGAAATAGCAACTTTAAACTTTGCCTACGTCTCTGTCAGTCGCAAGGAAACTGTATTTGAAGGTGAAGGTGATTTTGTAGACATGTGTGAAAGACATGTTCTGAAAAGCAAGTGTTGTGGTTTGGAGAGCACATCGGTTACGTGTCAGATGTGTAGCCAAGCAGTAATTTGTCGCCATAGCTGCAAATATTAGCCGGTAATATGAAGTGTTGTCAGCTAAAGTCTGATGGTGCAGACGACCGTAAGGACGAAGTACCCAAAAGTACCGCTAGGCCGCGCCTCTTTAGCTCAGTGGTAGAGCACTGGTCTAATAAACCAGGGGTTGTAAGTTCCATCCTCACAGGAGAAAGATGAATTTTGGAAATCAGTTGCGCGTAGTGGCCGTATAGTAAACAGTACCTGTGATGACGAACAATTAGCGACAGGCGTTTTTTTTAAGATTTACTCTCAGATGTGATTAAGGCGAATGGCGCAGATAAAGCATTTGCCAAAGCGGTACAGCATAAGGTGGGACGAGGCAGTCTGAATTACATTTTATAGATGTATTTCTCACATATCTCAGAGTCTCTCGCGGTCGTCGTCGTCGTCGTCGTCGTCGTCGTCGTCGTCGCCGCCGCCGCTTCTGCAGAAGTAGCAAATGGCCATCGTAGCAAATGCGGCGAGGGACGGCCTGCCTTCGATTCCGAATGCACAAATTGTGTGGTCTTGTTTCTCAGTCTATATTTGGTCGGTCTCGTCAGAGGTTGAATGTAACGAATGGGTGGGAAAGAGCAAGGGGCAGCGGCTGTGTAGAACGAAAACACAAATCCTCAGGGGTGTGAGCGTTTCGAGATGAGTCGTATACATGTAAATGTTGATCGTCAGTGACCGTGTGGTCTAATGGATAAGGCGTCGGACTTCGTATCTGAAGATTACAGGTTCGAATGCTGTCACGCTTGTGTTTTTCCAGTTCTGAAAAAGAAACATACCGTTTTAATGTAGCAATTGAGCAGTACGAAACCGTCTGAATGTTGCTGTTGACCATTTTTTGCTTGGAGATGCTCTTGAGCTTGAAACACACACAGCAAGACCGGTGTTAACTAACGAAATGGTCGGCAGAGTGCCGACACCGCGAGTTTTGACTGGCACTTGCACATCTAAAACAACGTCGGAAAGTAACTCGTTCGGCTTTTGAGTCACATAAAGTATGTGTGTTAATTTTGACGCCACTAGCTCTGCTTGTTGTCATGCAATTTCTTTGCCTCTCAGAAATGATTATGACATAAAAGTGAAGTACGTGACGAGTGTGACGTTAGGAAAACATTAGGCAGCATGGAGAGATTCTGTATGGGACCACCCAACCCAAACGAGTACTGTGTGACGTGCTACCCGGCAAGTATTCACCGAGGTAGCCGGCTATCTCAGTCGGTAGAGCGTCAGACTCTTAATCCCAGGGTCGTGGGTTCGAGCCAGACGCTGGGCGGAACGGAATTTTGTTCCGCTGCAGGTGTAAATTACCGTTTTTCTGATTAACGAGATTTAATGGAAATAGCAACTTTAAACTTTGCCTACGTCTCTGTCAGTCGCAAGGAAACTGTATTTGAAGGTGAAGGTGATTTTGTAGACATGTGTGAAAGACATGTTCTGAAAAGCAAGTGTTGTGGTTTGGAGAGCACATCGGTTACGTGTCAGATGTGTAGCCAAGCAGTAATTTGTCGCCATAGCTGCAAATATTAGCCGGTAATATGAAGTGTTGTCAGCTAAAGTCTGATGGTGCAGACGACCGTAAGGACGAAGTACCCAAGAGTACCGCTAGGCCGCGCCTCTTTAGCTCAGTGGTAGAGCACTGGTCTAATAAACCAGGGGTTGTAAGTTCCATCCTCACAGGAGAAAGATGAATTTTGGAAATCAGTTGCGCGTCGTGGCCGTATAGCAAACAGTACCTGTGATGACGAACAATTAGCGACAGGCGTTTTTTTAAGATTTACTCTCAGATGTGATTAAGGCGAATGGCGCAGATAAAGCATTTGCCAAAGGGGTACAGCATAAGGTGGGACGAGGCAGTCTGAATTACATTTTATAGATGTATTTCTCACATATCTCAGAGTCTCTCGCGATCTTCGTCGTCGTCGTCGTCGTCGTCGTCGTCGCTTCTGCAGAAGTAGCAAATGGCCATCGTAGCAAATGCGGCGAGGGACGGCCTGCCTTCGATTCCGAATGCACAAATTGTGTGGTCTTGTTTCTCAGTCTATATTTGGTCGGTCTCGTCAGAGGTTGAATGTAACGAATGGGTGGGAAAGAGCAAGGGGCAGCGGCTGTGTAGAACGAAAACACAAATCCTCAGGGGTGTGAGCGTTTCGAGATGAGTCGTATACATGTAAATGTTGGTCGTCAGTGACCGTGTGGCCTAATGGATAAGGCGTCGGACTTCGGCTCTGAAGATTACAGGTTCGAATGCTGTCACGCTTGTGTTTTTCCAGTTCTGAAAAAGAAACATACCGTTTTAATGTAGCAATTGAGCAGTACGAAACCGTCTGAATGTTGCTGTTGACCATTTTTTGCTTGGAGATGCTCTTGAGCTTGAAACACACACAGCAAGACCGGTGTTAACTAACGAAATGGTCGGCAGAGTGCCGACACCTCGAGTTTTGACTGACACTTGCACATCTAAAACAACGTCGGAAAGTAACTCGTTCGGCTTTTGAGTCACATAAAGTATGTGTGTTAATTTTGACGCCACTAGCTCTGCTTGTTGTCATGCAATTTCTTTGCCTCTCAGAAATGATTATGACATAAAAGTGAAGTACGTGACGAGTGTGACGTTAGGAAAACATTAGGCAGCATGGAGAGATTCTGTATGGGACCACCCAACCCAAACGAGTACTGTGTGACGTGCTACCCGGCAAGTATTCACCGAGGTAGCCGGCTATCTCAGTCGGTAGAGCGTCAGACTCTTAATCCCAGGGTCGTGGGTTCGAGCCAGACGCTGGGCGGAACGGAATTTTGTTCCGCTGCAGGTGTAAATTACCGTTTTTCTGATTAACGAGATTTAATGGAAATAGCAACTTTAAACTTTGCCTACGTCTCTGTCAGTCGCAAGGAAACTGTATTTGAAGATGAAGGTGATTTTGTAGACATGTGTGAAAGACATGTTCTGAAAAGCAAGTGTTGTGGTTTGAAGAGCAAGTCGGTTACGTGTCAGATGTGTAGCCAAGCAGTAATTTGTCGCCATAGCTGCAAATATTAGCCGGTAATATGAAGTGTTGTCAGCTAAAGTCTGATGGTGCAGACGACCGTAAGGACGAAGTACCCAAGAGTACCGCTAGGCCGCGCCTCTTTAGCTCAGTGGTAGAGCACTGGTCTAATAAACCAGGGGTTGTAAGTTCCATCCTCACAGGAGAAAGATGAATTTTGGAAATCAGTTGCGCGTCGTGGCCGTATAGCAAACAGTACCTGTGATGACGAACAATTAGCGACAGGCGTTTTTTTAAGATTTACTCTCAGATGTGATTAAGGCGAATGGCGCAGATAAAGCATTTGCCAAAGCGGTACAGCATAAGGTGGGACGAGGCAGTCTGAATTACATTTTATAGATGTATTTCTCACATATCTCAGAGTCTCTCGCGATCTTCGTCGTCGTCGTCGTCGTCGCTTCTGCAGAAGTAGCAAATGGCCATCGTAGCAAATGCGGCGAGGGACGGCCTGCCTTCGATTCCGAATGCACAAATTGTGTGGTCTTGTTTCTCAGTCTATATTTGGTCGGTCTCGTCAGAGGTTGAATGTAACGAATGGGTGGGAAAGAGCAAGGGGCAGCGGCTGTGTAGAACGAAAACACAAATCCTCAGGGGTGTGAGCGTTTCGAGATGAGTCGTATACATGTAAATGTTGGTCGTCAGTGACCGTGTGGCCTAATGGATAAGGCGTCGGACTTCGGCTCTGAAGATTACAGGTTCGAATGCTGTCACGCTTGTGTTTTTCCAGTTCTGAAAAAGAAACATACCGTTTTAATGTAGCAATTGAGCAGTACGAAACCGTCTGAATGTTGCTGTTGACCATTTTTTGCTTGGAGATGCTCTTGAGCTTGAAACACACACAGCAAGACCGGTGTTAACTAACGAAATGGTCGGCAGAGTGCCGACACCTCGAGTTTTGACTGACACTTGCACATCTAAAACAACGTCGGAAAGTAACTCGTTCGGCTTTTGAGTCACATAAAGTATGTGTGTTAATTTTGACGCCACTAGCTCTGCTTGTTGTCATGCAATTTCTTTGCCTCTCAGAAATGATTATGACATAAAAGTGAAGTACGTGACGAGTGTGACGTTAGGAAAACATTAGGCAGCATGGAGAGATTCTGTATGGGACCACCCAACCCAAACGAGTACTGTGTGACGTGCTACCCGGCAAGTATTCACCGAGGTAGCCGGCTATCTCAGTCGGTAGAGCGTCAGACTCTTAATCCCAGGGTCGTGGGTTCGAGCCAGACGCTGGGCGGAACGGAATTTTGTTCCGCTGCAGGTGTAAATTACCGTTTTTCTGATTAACGAGATTTAATGGAAATAGCAACTTTAAACTTTGCCTACGTCTCTGTCAGTCGCAAGGAAACTGTATTTGAAGGTGAAGGTGATTTTGTAGACATGTGTGAAAGACATGTTCTGAAAAGCAAGTGTTGTGGTTTGGAGAGCACATCGGTTACGTGTCAGATGTGTAGCCAAGCAGTAATTTGTCGCCATAGCTGCAAATATTAGCCGGTAATATGAAGTGTTGTCAGCTAAAGTCTGATGGTGCAGACGACCGTAAGGACGAAGTACCCAAGAGTACCGCTAGGCCGCGCCTCTTTAGCTCAGTGGTAGAGCACTGGTCTAATAAACCAGGGGTTGTAAGTTCCATCCTCACAGGAGAAAGATGAATTTTGGAAATCAGTTGCGCGTCGTGGCCGTATAGCAAACAGTACCTGTGATGACGAACAATTAGCGACAGGCGTTTTTTTAAGATTTACTCTCAGATGTGATTAAGGCGAATGGCGCAGATAAAGCATTTGCCAAAGGGGTACAGCATAAGGTGGGACGAGGCAGTCTGAATTACATTTTATAGATGTATTTCTCACATATCTCAGAGTCTCTCGCGATCTTCGTCGTCGTCGTCGTCGTCGTCGTCGTCGTCGCTTCTGCAGAAGTAGCAAATGGCCATCGTAGCAAATGCGGCGAGGGACGGCCTGCCTTCGATTCCGAATGCACAAATTGTGTGGTCTTGTTTCTCAGTCTATATTTGGTCGGTCTCGTCAGAGGTTGAATGTAACGAATGGGTGGGAAAGAGCAAGGGGCAGCGGCTGTGTAGAACGAAAACACAAATCCTCAGGGGTGTGAGCGTTTCGAGATGAGTCGTATACATGTAAATGTTGGTCGTCAGTGACCGTGTGGCCTAATGGATAAGGCGTCGGACTTCGGCTCTGAAGATTACAGGTTCGAATGCTGTCACGCTTGTGTTTTTCCAGTTCTGAAAAAGAAACATACCGTTTTAATGTAGCAATTGAGCAGTACGAAACCGTCTGAATGTTGCTGTTGACCATTTTTTGCTTGGAGATGCTCTTGAGCTTGAAACACACACAGCAAGACCGGTGTTAACTAACGAAATGGTCGGCAGAGTGCCGACACCTCGAGTTTTGACTGACACTTGCACATCTAAAACAACGTCGGAAAGTAACTCGTTCGGCTTTTGAGTCACATAAAGTATGTGTGTTAATTTTGACGCCACTAGCTCTGCTTGTTGTCATGCAATTTCTTTGCCTCTCAGAAATGATTATGACATAAAAGTGAAGTACGTGACGAGTGTGACGTTAGGAAAACATTAGGCAGCATGGAGAGATTCTGTATGGGACCACCCAACCCAAACGAGTACTGTGTGACGTGCTACCCGGCAAGTATTCACCGAGGTAGCCGGCTATCTCAGTCGGTAGAGCGTCAGACACTTAATCCCAGGGTCGTGGGTTCGAGCCAGACGCTGGGCGGAACGGAATTTTGTTCCGCTGCAGGTGTAAATTACCGTTTTTCTGATTAACGAGATTTAATGGAAATAGCAACTTTAAACTTTGCCTACGTCTCTGTCAGTCGCAAGGAAACTGTATTTGAAGATGAAGGTGATTTTGTAGACATGTGTGAAAGACATGTTCTGAGAAGCAAGTGTTGTGGTTTGAAGAGCAATTCGGTTACGTGTCAGATGTGTAGCCAAGCAGTAATTTGTCGCCATAGCTGCAAATATTAGCCGGTAATATGAAGTGTTGTCAGCTAAAGTCTGATGGTGCAGACGACCGTAAGGACGAAGTACCCAAGAGTACCGCTAGGCCGCGCCTCTTTAGCTCAGTGGTAGAGCACTGGTCTAATAAACCAGGGGTTGTAAGTTCCATCCTCACAGGAGAAAGATGAATTTTTAAAATCAGTTGCGCGTCGTGGCCGTATAGCAAACAGTACCTGTGATGACGAACAATTAGCGACAGGCGTTTTTTTAAGATTTACTCTCAGATGTGATTAAGGCGAATGGCGCAGATAAAGCATTTGCCAAAGGGGTACAGCATAAGGTGGGACGAGGCAGTCTGAATTACATTTTATAGATGTATTTCTCACATATCTCAGAGTCTCTCGCGATCTTCGTCGTCGTCGTCGTCGTCGTCGTCGTCGTCGCTTCTGCAGAAGTAGCAAATGGCCATCGTAGCAAATGCGGCGAGGGACGGCCTGCCTTCGATTCCGAATGCACAAATTGTGTGGTCTTGTTTCTCAGTCTATATTTGGTCGGTCTCGTCAGAGGTTGAATGTAACGAATGGGTGGGAAAGAGCAAGGGGCAGCGGCTGTGTAGAACGAAAACACAAATCCTCAGGGGTGTGAGCGTTTCGAGATGAGTCGTATACATGTAAATGTTGGTCGTCAGTGACCGTGTGGCCTAATGGATAAGGCGTCGGACTTCGGCTCTGAAGATTACAGGTTCGAATGCTGTCACGCTTGTGTTTTTCCAGTTCTGAAAAAGAAACATACCGTTTTAATGTAGCAATTGAGCAGTACGAAACCGTCTGAATGTTGCTGTTGACCATTTTTTGCTTGGAGATGCTCTTGAGCTTGAAACACACACAGCAAGACCGGTGTTAACTAACGAAATGGTCGGCAGAGTGCCGACACCTCGAGTTTTGACTGACACTTGCACATCTAAAACAACGTCGGAAAGTAACTCGTTCGGCTTTTGAGTCACATAAAGTATGTGTGTTAATTTTGACGCCACTAGCTCTGCTTGTTGTCATGCAATTTCTTTGCCTCTCAGAAATGATTATGACATAAAAGTGAAGTACGTGACGAGTGTGACGTTAGGAAAACATTAGGCAGCATGGAGAGATTCTGTATGGGACCACCCAACCCAAACGAGTACTGTGTGACGTGCTACCCGGCAAGTATTCACCGAGGTAGCCGGCTATCTCAGTCGGTAGAGCGTCAGACTCTTAATCCCAGGGTCGTGGGTTCGAGCCAGACGCTGGGCGGAACGGAATTTTGTTCCGCTGCAGGTGTAAATTACCGTTTTTCTGATTAACGAGATTTAATGGAAATAGCAACTTTAAACTTTGCCTACGTCTCTGTCAGTCGCAAGGAAACTGTATTTGAAGGTGAAGGTGATTTTGTAGACATGTGTGAAAGACATGTTCTGAAAAGCAAGTGTTGTGGTTTGGAGAGCACATCGGTTACGTGTCAGATGTGTAGCCAAGCAGTAATTTGTCGCCATAGCTGCAAATATTAGCCGGTAATATGAAGTGTTGTCAGCTAAAGTCTGATGGTGCAGACGACCGTAAGGACGAAGTACCCAAGAGTACCGCTAGGCCGCGCTTCTTTAGCTCAGTGGTAGAGCACTGGTCTAATAAACCAGGGGTTGTAAGTTCCATCCTCACAGGAGAAAGATGAATTTTGGAAATCAGTTGCGCGTCGTGGCCGTATAGCAAACAGTACCTGTGATGACGAACAATTAGCGACAGGCGTTTTTTTAAGATTTACTCTCAGATGTGATTAAGGCGAATGGCGCAGATAAAGCATTTGCCAAAGCGGTACAGCATAAGGTGGGACGAGGCAGTCTGAATTACATTTTATAGATGTATTTCTCACATATCTCAGAGTCTCTCGCGATCTTCGTCGTCGTCGTCGTCGTCGTCGTCGCTTCTGCAGAAGTAGCAAATGGCCATCGTAGCAAATGCGGCGAGGGACGGCCTGCCTTCGATTCCGAATGCACAAATTGTGTGGTCTTGTTTCTCAGTCTATATTTGGTCGGTCTCGTCAGAGGTTGAATGTAACGAATGGGTGGGAAAGAGCAAGGGGCAGCGGCTGTGTAGAACGAAAACACAAATCCTCAGGGGTGTGAGCGTTTCGAGATGAGTCGTATACATGATAATGTTGATCGTCAGTGACCGTGTGGTCTAATGGATAAGGCGTCGGACTTCGTATCTGAAGATTACAGGTTCGAATGCTGTCACGCTTGTGTTTTTCCAGTTCTGAAAAAGAAACATACCGTTTTAATGTAGCAATTGAGCAGTACGAAACCGTCTGAATGTTGCTGTTGACCATTTTTTGCTTGGAGATGCTCTTGAGCTTGAAACACACACAGCAAGACCGGTGTTAACTAACGAAATGGTCGGCAGAGTGCCGACACCGCGAGTTTTGACTGACACTTGCACATCTAAAACAACGTCGGAAAGTAACTCGTTCGGCTTTTGAGTCACATAAAGTATGTGTGTTAATTTTGACGCCACTAGCTCTGCTTGTTGTCATGCAATTTCTTTGCCTCTCAGAAATGATTATGACATAATAGTGAAGTACGTGACGAGTGTGACGTTAGGAAAACATTAGGCAGCATGGAGAGATTCTGTATGGGACCACCCAACCCAAACGAGTACTGTGTGACGTGCTACCCGGCAAGTATTCACCGAGGTAGCCGGCTATCTCAGTCGGTAGAGCGTCAGACTCTTAATCCCAGGGTCGTGGGTTCGAGCCAGACGCTGGGCGGAACGGAATTTTGTTCCGCTGCAGGTGTAAATTACCGTTTTTCTGATTAACGAGATTTAATGGATATAGCAACTTTAAACTTTGCCTACGTCTCTGTCAGTCGCAAGGAAACTGTATTTGAAGGTGAAGGTGATTTTGTAGACATGTGTGAAAGACATGTTCTGAAAAGCAAGTGTTGTGGTTTGGAGAGCAAGTCGGTTACGTGTCAGATGTGTAGCCAAGCAGTAATTTGTCGCCATAGCTGCAAATATTAGCCGGTAATATGAAGTGTTGTCAGCTAAAGTCTGATGGTGCAGACGACCGTAAGGACGAAGTACCCAAGAGTACCGCTAGGCCGCGCCTCTTTAGCTCAGTGGTAGAGCACTGGTCTAATAAACCAGGGGTTGTAAGTTCCATCCTCACAGGAGAAAGATGAATTTTGGAAATCAGTTGCGCGTCGTGGCCGTATAGCAAACAGTACCTGTGATGACGAACAATTAGCGACAGGCGTTTTTTTAAGATTTACTCTCAGATGTGATTAAGGCGAATGGCGCAGATAAAGCATTTGCCAAAGCGGTACAGCATAAGGTGGGACGAGGCAGTCTGAATTACATTTTATAGATGTATTTCTCACATATCTCAGAGTCTCTCGCGATCTTCGTCGTCGTCGTCGTCGTCGTCGTCGCCGCCGCTTCTGCAGAAGTAGCAAATGGCCATCGTAGCAAGTGCGGCGAGGGACGGCCTGCCTTCGATTCCGAATGCACAAATTGTGTGGTCTTGTTTCTCAGTCTATATTTGGTCGGTCTCGTCAGAGGTTGAATGTAACGAATGGGTGGGAAAGAGCAAGGGGCAGCGGCTGTGTAGAACGAAAACACAAATCCTCAGGGGTGTGAGCGTTTCGAGATGAGTCGTATACATGTAAATGTTGATCGTCAGTGACCGTGTGGTCTAATGGATAAGGCGTCGGACTTCGTATCTGAAGATTACAGGTTCGAATGCTGTCACGCTTGTGTTTTTCCAGTTCTGAAAAAGAAACATACCGTTTTAATGTAGCAATTGAGCAGTACGAAACCGTCTGAATGTTGCTGTTGACCATTTTTTGCTTGGAGATGCTCTTGAGCTTGAAACACACACAGCAAGACCGGTGTTAACTAACGAAATGGTCGGCAGAGTGCCGACACCGCGAGTTTTGACTGGCACTTGCACATCTAAAACAACGTCGGAAAGTAACTCGTTCGGCTTTTGAGTCACATAAAGTATGTGTGTTAATTTTGACGCCACTAGCTCTGCTTGTTGTCATGCAATTTCTTTGCCTCTCAGAAATGATTATGACATAAAAGTGAAGTACGTGACGAGTGTGACGTTAGGAAAACATTAGGCAGCATGGAGAGATTCTGTATGGGACCACCCAACCCAAACGAGTACTGTGTGACGTGCTACCCGGCAAGTATTCACCGAGGTAGCCGGCTATCTCAGTCGGTAGAGCGTCAGACTCTTAATCCCAGGGTCGTGGGTTCGAGCCAGACGCTGGGCGGAACGGAATTTTGTTCCGCTGCAGGTGTAAATTACCGTTTTTCTGATTAACGAGATTTAATGGAAATAGCAACTTTAAACTTTGCCTACGTCTCTGTCAGTCGCAAGGAAACTGTATTTGAAGGTGAAGGTGATTTTGTAGACATGTGTGAAAGACATGTTCTGAAAAGCAAGTGTTGTGGTTTGGAGAGCACATCGGTTACGTGTCAGATGTGTAGCCAAGCAGTAATTTGTCGCCATAGCTGCAAATATTAGCCGGTAATATGAAGTGTTGTCAGCTAAAGTCTGATGGTGCAGACGACCGTAAGGACGAAGTACCCAAGAGTACCGCTAGGCCGCGCCTCTTTAGCTCAGTGGTAGAGCACTGGTCTAATAAACCAGGGGTTGTAAGTTCCATCCTCACAGGAGAAAGATGAATTTTGGAAATCAGTTGCGCGTCGTGGCCGTATAGCAAACAGTACCTGTGATGACGAACAATTAGCGACAGGCGTTTTTTTAAGATTTACTCTCAGATGTGATTAAGGCGAATGGCGCAGATAAAGCATTTGCCAAAGCGGTACAGCATAAGGTGGGACGAGGCAGTCTGAATTACATTTTATAGATGTATTTCTCACATATCTCAGAGTCTCTCGCGATCTTCGTCGTCGTCGTCGTCGTCGTCGTCGTCGTCGTCGCCGCCGCTTCTGCAGAAGTAGCAAATGGCCATCGTAGCAAGTGCGGCGAGGGACGGCCTGCTTTCGATTCCGAATGCACAAATTGTGTGGTCTTGTTTCTCAGTCTATATTTGGTCGGTCTCGTCAGAGGTTGAATGTAACGAATGGGTGGGAAAGAGCAAGGGGCAGCGGCTGTGTAGAACGAAAACACAAATCCTCAGGGGTGTGAGCGTTTCGAGATGAGTCGTATACATGATAATGTTGATCGTCAGTGACCGTGTGGTCTAATGGATAAGGCGTCGGACTTCGTATCTGAAGATTACAGGTTCGAATGCTGTCACGCTTGTGTTTTTCCAGTTCTGAAAAAGAAACATACCGTTTTAATGTAGCAATTGAGCAGTACGAAACCGTCTGAATGTTGCTGTTGACCATTTTTTGCTTGGAGATGCTCTTGAGCTTGAAACACACACAGCAAGACCGGTGTTAACTAACGAAATGGTCGGCAGAGTGCCGACACCGCGAGTTTTGACTGGCACTTGCACATCTAAAACAACGTCGGAAAGTAACTCGTTCGGCTTTTGAGTCACATAAAGTATGTGTGTTAATTTTGACGCCACTAGCTCTGCTTGTTGTCATGCAATTTCTTTGCCTCTCAGAAATGATTATGACATAAAAGTGAAGTACGTGACGAGTGTGACGTTAGGAAAACATTAGGCAGCATGGAGAGATTCTGTATGGGACCACCCAACCCAAACGAGTACTGTGTGACGTGCTACCCGGCAAGTATTCACCGAGGTAGCCGGCTATCTCAGTCGGTAGAGCGTCAGACTCTTAATCCCAGGGTCGTGGGTTCGAGCCAGACGCTGGGCGGAACGGAATTTTGTTCCGCTGCAGGTGTAAATTACCGTTTTTCTGATTAACGAGATTTAATGGAAATAGCAACTTTAAACTTTGCCTACGTCTCTGTCAGTCGCAAGGAAACTGTATTTGAAGGTGAAGGTGATTTTGTAGACATGTGTGAAAGACATGTTCTGAAAAGCAAGTGTTGTGGTTTGGAGAGCACATCGGTTACGTGTCAGATGTGTAGCCAAGCAGTAATTTGTCGCCATAGCTGCAAATATTAGCCGGTAATATGAAGTGTTGTCAGCTAAAGTCTGATGGTGCAGACGACCGTAAGGACGAAGTACCCAAGAGTACCGCTAGGCCGCGCCTCTTTAGCTCAGTGGTAGAGCACTGGTCTAATAAACCAGGGGTTGTAAGTTCCATCCTCACAGGAGAAAGATGAATTTTGGAAATCAGTTGCGCGTCGTGGCCGTATAGCAAACAGTACCTGTGATGACGAACAATTAGCGACAGGCGTTTTTTTAAGATTTACTCTCAGATGTGATTAAGGCGAATGGCGCAGATAAAGCATTTGCCAAAGCGGTACAGCATAAGGTGGGACGAGGCAGTCTGAATTACATTTTATAGATGTATTTCTCACATATCTCAGAGTCTCTCGCGATCTTCGTCGTCGTCGTCGTCGTCGTCGTCGCTTCTGCAGAAGTAGCAAATGGCCATCGTAGCAAATGCGGCGAGGGACGGCCTGCCTTCGATTCCGAATGCACAAATTGTGTGGTCTTGTTTCTCAGTCTATATTTGGTCGGTCTCGTCAGAGGTTGAATGTAACGAATGGGTGGGAAAGAGCAAGGGGCAGCGGCTGTGTAGAACGAAAACACAAATCCTCAGGGGTGTGAGCGTTTCGAAATGAGTCGTATACATGTAAATGTTGATCGTCAGTGACCGTGTGGTCTAATGGATAAGGCGTCGGACTTCGTATCTGAAGATTACAGGTTCGAATGCTGTCACGCTTGTGTTTTTCCAGTTCTGAAAAAGAAACATACCGTTTTAATGTAGCAATTGAGCAGTACGAAACCGTCTGAATGTTGCTGTTGACCATTTTTTGCTTGGAGATGCTCTTGAGCTTGAAACACACACAGCAAGACCGGTGTTAACTAACGAAATGGTCGGCAGAGTGCCGACACCGCGAGTTTTGACTGACACTTGCACATCTAAAACAACGTCGGAAAGTAACTCGTTCGGCTTTTGAGTCACATAAAGTATGTGTGTTAATTTTGACGCCACTAGCTCTGCTTGTTGTCATGCAATTTCTTTGCCTCTCAGAAATGATTATGACATAATAGTGAAGTACGTGACGAGTGTGACGTTAGGAAAACATTAGGCAGCATGGAGAGATTCTGTATGGGACCACCCAACCCAAACGAGTACTGTGTGACGTGCTACCCGGCAAGTATTCACCGAGGTAGCCGGCTATCTCAGTCGGTAGAGCGTCAGACTCTTAATCCCAGGGTCGTGGGTTCGAGCCAGACGCTGGGCGGAACGGAATTTTGTTCCGCTGCAGGTGTAAATTACCGTTTTTCTGATTAACGAGATTTAATGGAAATAGCAACTTTAAACTTTGCCTACGTCTCTGTCAGTCGCAAGGAAACTGTATTTGAAGGTGAAGGTGATTTTGTAGACATGTGTGAAAGACATGTTCTGAAAAGCAAGTGTTGTGGTTTGGAGAGCACATCGGTTACGTGTCAGATGTGTAGCCAAGCAGTAATTTGTCGCCATAGCTGCAAATATTAGCCGGTAATATGAAGTGTTGTCAGCTAAAGTCTGATGGTGCAGACGACCGTAAGGACGAAGTACCCAAGAGTACCGCTAGGCCGCGCCTCTTTAGCTCAGTGGTAGAGCACTGGTCTAATAAACCAGGGGTTGTAAGTTCCATCCTCACAGGAGAAAGATGAATTTTGGAAATCAGTTGCGCGTCGTGGCCGTATAGCAAACAGTACCTGTGATGACGAACAATTAGCGACAGGCGTTTTTTTAAGATTTACTCTCAGATGTGATTAAGGCGAATGGCGCAGATAAAGCATTTGCCAAAGCGGTACAGCATAAGGTGGGACGAGGCAGTCTGAATTACATTTTATAGATGTATTTCTCACATATCTCAGAGTCTCTCGCGATCTTCGTCGTCGTCGTCGTCGTCGTCGTCGTCGTCGTCGCCGCCGCCGCTTCTGCAGAAGTAGCAAATGGCCATCGTAGCAAGTGCGGCGAGGGACGGCCTGCCTTCGATTCCGAATGCACAAATTGTGTGGTCTTGTTTCTCAGTCTATATTTGGTCGGTCTCGTCAGAGGTTGAATGTAACGAATGGGTGGGAAAGAGCAAGGGGCAGCGGCTGTGTAGAACGAAAACACAAATCCTCAGGGGTGTGAGCGTTTCGAGATGAGTCGTATACATGTAAATGTTGATCGTCAGTGACCGTGTGGTCTAATGGATAAGGCGTCGGACTTCGTATCTGAAGATTACAGGTTCGAATGCTGTCACGCTTGTGTTTTTCCAGTTCTGAAAAAGAAACATACCGTTTTAATGTAGCAATTGAGCAGTACGAAACCGTCTGAATGTTGCTGTTGACCATTTTTTGCTTGGAGATGCTCTTGAGCTTGAAACACACACAGCAAGACCGGTGTTAACTAACGAAATGGTCGGCAGAGTGCCGACACCGCGAGTTTTGACTGGCACTTGCACATCTAAAACAACGTCGGAAAGTAACTCGTTCGGCTTTTGAGTCACATAAAGTATGTGTGTTAATTTTGACGCCACTAGCTCTGCTTGTTGTCATGCAATTTCTTTGCCTCTCAGAAATGATTATGACATAAAAGTGAAGTACGTGACGAGTGTGACGTTAGGAAAACATTAGGCAGCATGGAGAGATTCTGTATGGGACCACCCAACCCAAACGAGTACTGTGTGACGTGCTACCCGGCAAGTATTCACCGAGGTAGCCGGCTATCTCAGTCGGTAGAGCGTCAGACTCTTAATCCCAGGGTCGTGGGTTCGAGCCAGACGCTGGGCGGAACGGAATTTTGTTCCGCTGCAGGTGTAAATTACCGTTTTTCTGATTAACGAGATTTAATGGAAATAGCAACTTTAAACTTTGCCTACGTCTCTGTCAGTCGCAAGGAAACTGTATTTGAAGGTGAAGGTGATTTTGTAGACATGTGTGAAAGACATGTTCTGAAAAGCAAGTGTTGTGGTGTGGTTTGGAGAGCACATCGGTTACGTGTCAGATGTGTAGCCAAGCAGTTATTTGTCGCCATAGCTGCAAATATTAGCCGGTAATATGAAGTGTTGTCAGCTAAAGTTTGATGGTGCAGACGACCGTAAGGACGAAGTACCCAAGAGTACCGCTAGGCCGCGCCTCTTTAGCTCAGTGGTAGAGCACTGGTCTAATAAACCAGGGGTTGTAAGTTCCATCCTCACAGGAGAAAGATGAATTTTGGAAATCAGTTGCGCGTAGTGGCCGTATAGTAAACAGTACCTGTGATGACGAACAATTAGCGACAGGCGTTTTTTTTAAGATTTACTCTCAGATGTGATTAAGGCGAATGGCGCAGATAAAGCATTTGCCAAAGCGGTACAGCATAAGGTGGGACGAGGCAGTCTGAATTACATTTTATAGATGTATTTCTCACATATCTCAGAGTCTCTCGCGGTCGTCGTCGTCGTCGTCGTCGCCGCCGCCGATTCTGCAGAAGTAGCAAATGGCCATCGTAGCAAATGCGGCGAGGGACGGCCTGCCTTCGATTCCGAATGCACAAATTGTGTGGTCTTGTTTCTCAGTCTATATTTGGTCGGTCTCGTCAGAGGTTGAATGTAACGAATGGGTGGGAAAGAGCAAGGGGCAGCGGCTGTGTAGAACGAAAACACAAATCCTCAGGGGTGTGAGCGTTTCGAGATGAGTCGTATACATGTAAATGTTGATCGTCAGTGACCGTGTGGTCTAATGGATAAGGCGTCGGACTTCGTATCTGAAGATTACAGGTTCGAATGCTGTCACGCTTGTGTTTTTCCAGTTCTGAAAAAGAAACATACCGTTTTAATGTAGCAATTGAGCAGTACGAAACCGTCTGAATGTTGCTGTTGACCATTTTTTGCTTGGAGATGCTCTTGAGCTTGAAACACACACAGCAAGACCGGTGTTAACTAACGAAATGGTCGGCAGAGTGCCGACACCGCGAGTTTTGACTGGCACTTGCACATCTAAAACAACGTCGGAAAGTAACTCGTTCGGCTTTTGAGTCACATAAAGTATGTGTGTTAATTTTGACGCCACTAGCTCTGCTTGTTGTCATGCAATTTCTTTGCCTCTCAGAAATGATTATGACATAAAAGTGAAGTACGTGACGAGTGTGACGTTAGGAAAACATTAGGCAGCATGGAGAGATTCTGTATGGGACCACCCAACCCAAACGAGTACTGTGTGACGTGCTACCCGGCAAGTATTCACCGAGGTAGCCGGCTATCTCAGTCGGTAGAGCGTCAGACTCTTAATCCCAGGGTCGTGGGTTCGAGCCAGACGCTGGGCGGAACGGAATTTTGTTCCGCTGCAGGTGTAAATTACCGTTTTTCTGATTAACGAGATTTAATGGAAATAGCAACTTTAAACTTTGCCTACGTCTCTGTCAGTCGCAAGGAAACTGTATTTGAAGGTGAAGGTGATTTTGTAGACATGTGTGAAAGACATGTTCTGAAAAGCAAGTGTTGTGGTTTGGAGAGCACATCGGTTACGTGTCAGATGTGTAGCCAAGCAGTAATTTGTCGCCATAGCTGCAAATATTAGCCGGTAATATGAAGTGTTGTCAGCTAAAGTCTGATGGTGCAGACGACCGTAAGGACGAAGTACCCAAGAGTACCGCTAGGCCGCGCCTCTTTAGCTCAGTGGTAGAGCACTGGTCTAATAAACCAGGGGTTGTAAGTTCCATCCTCACAGGAGAAAGATGAATTTTGGAAATCAGTTGCGCGTCGTGGCCGTATAGCAAACAGTACCTGTGATGACGAACAATTAGCGACAGGCGTTTTTTTAAGATTTACTCTCAGATGTGATTAAGGCGAATGGCGCAGATAAAGCATTTGCCAAAGCGGTACAGCATAAGGTGGGACGAGGCAGTCTGAATTACATTTTATAGATGTATTTCTCACATATCTCAGAGTCTCTCGCGATCTTCGTCGTCGTCGTCGTCGTCGTCGTCGTCGTCGTCGCTTCTGCAGAAGTAGCAAATGGCCATCGTAGCAAATGCGGCGAGGGACGGCCTGCCTTCGATTCCGAATGCACAAATTGTGTGGTCTTGTTTCTCAGTCTATATTTGGTCGGTCTCGTCAGAGGTTGAATGTAACGAATGGGTGGGAAAGAGCAAGGGGCAGCGGCTGTGTAGAACGAAAACACAAATCCTCAGGGGTGTGAGCGTTTCGAGATGAGTCGTATAAATGTAAATGTTGGTCGTCAGTGACCGTGTGGCCTAATGGATAAGGCGTCGGACTTCGGCTCTGAAGATTACAGGTTCGAATGCTGTCACGCTTGTGTTTTTCCAGTTCTGAAAAAGAAACATACCGTTTTAATGTAGCAATTGAGCAGTACGAAACCGTCTGAATGTTGCTGTTGACCATTTTTTGCTTGGAGATGCTCTTGAGCTTGAAACACACACAGCAAGACCGGTGTTAACTAACGAAATGGTCGGCAGAGTGCCGACACCTCGAGTTTTGACTGACACTTGCACATCTAAAACAACGTCGGAAAGTAACTCGTTCGGCTTTTGAGTCACATAAAGTATGTGTGTTAATTTTGACGCCACTAGCTCTGCTTGTTGTCATGCAATTTCTTTGCCTCTCAGAAATGATTATGACATAAAAGTGAAGTACGTGACGAGTGTGACGTTAGGAAAACATTAGGCAGCATGGAGAGATTCTGTATGGGACCACCCAACCCAAACGAGTACTGTGTGACGTGCTACCCGGCAAGTATTCACCGAGGTAGCCGGCTATCTCAGTCGGTAGAGCGTCAGACTCTTAATCGCAGGGTCGTGGGTTCGAGCCAGACGCTGGGCGGAACGGAATTTTGTTCCGCTGCAGGTGTAAATTACCGTTTTTCTGATTAACGAGATTTAATGGAAATAGCAACTTTAAACTTTGCCTACGTCTCTGTCAGTCGCAAGGAAACTGTATTTGAAGATGAAGGTGATTTTGTAGACATGTGTGAAAGACATGTTCTGAAAAGCAAGTGTTGTGGTTTGAAGAGCAAGTCGGTTACGTGTCAGATGTGTAGCCAAGCAGTAATTTGTCGCCATAGCTGCAAATATTAGCCGGTAATATGAAGTGTTGTCAGCTAAAGTCTGATGGTGCAGACGACCGTAAGGACGAAGTACCCAAGAGTACCGCTAGGCCGCGCCTCTTTAGCTCAGTGGTAGAGCACTGGTCTAATAAACCAGGGGTTGTAAGTTCCATCCTCACAGGAGAAAGATGAATTTTGGAAATCAGTTGCGCGTCGTGGCCGTATAGCAAACAGTACCTGTGATGACGAACAATTAGCGACAGGCGTTTTTTTAAGATTTACTCTCAGATGTGATTAAGGCGAATGGCGCAGATAAAGCATTTGCCAAAGCGGTACAGTATAAGGTGGGACGAGGCAGTCTGAATTACACTTTATAGATGTATTTCTCACATATCTCAGAGTCTCTCGCGATCGTCGTCGTCGTCGTCGTCGTCGCCGCCGCCGCTTCTGCAGAAGTAGCAAATGGCCATCGTAGCAAATGCGGCGAGGGACGGCCTGCCTTCGATTCCGAATGCACAAATTGTGTGGTCTTGTTTCTCAGTCTATATTTGGTCGGTCTCGTCAGAGGTTGAATGTAACGAATGGGTGGGAAAGAGCAAGGGGCAGCGGCTGTGTAGAACGAAAACACAAATCCTCAGGGGTGTGAGCGTTTCGAGATGAGTCGTATACATGTAAATGTTGATCGTCAGTGACCGTGTGGTCTAATGGATAAGGCGTCGGACTTCGTATCTGAAGATTACAGGTTCGAATGCTGTCACGCTTGTGTTTTTCCAGTTCTGAAAAAGAAACATACCGTTTTAATGTAGCAATTGAGCAGTACGAAACCGTCTGAATGTTGCTGTTGACCATTTTTTGCTTGGAGATGCTCTTGAGCTTGAAACACACACAGCAAGACCGGTGTTAACTAACGAAATGGTCGGCAGAGTGCCGACACCGCGAGTTTTGACTGGCACTTGCACATCTAAAACAACGTCGGAAAGTAACTCGTTCGGCTTTTGAGTCACATAAAGTATGTGTGTTAATTTTGACGCCACTAGCTCTGCTTGTTGTCATGCAATTTCTTTGCCTCTCAGAAATGATTATGACATAAAAGTGAAGTACGTGACGAGTGTGACGTTAGGAAAACATTAGGCAGCATGGAGAGATTCTGTATGGGACCACCCAACCCAAACGAGTACTGTGTGACGTGCTACCCGGCAAGTATTCACCGAGGTAGCCGGCTATCTCAGTCGGTAGAGCGTCAGACTCTTAATCCCAGGGTCGTGGGTTCGAGCCAGACGCTGGGCGGAACGGAATTTTGTTCCGCTGCAGGTGTAAATTACCGTTTTTCTGATTAACGAGATTTAATGGAAATAGCAACTTTAAACTTTGCCTACGTCTCTGTCAGTCGCAAGGAAACTGTATTTGAAGGTGAAGGTGATTTTGTAGACATGTGTGAAAGACATGTTCTGAAAAGCAAGTGTTGTGGTTTGGAGAGCACATCGGTTACGTGTCAGATGTGTAGCCAAGCAGTAATTTGTCGCCATAGCTGCAAATATTAGCCGGTAATATGAAGTGTTGTCAGCTAAAGTCTGATGGTGCAGACGACCGTAAGGACGAAGTACCCAAGAGTACCGCTAGGCCGCGCCTCTTTAGCTCAGTGGTAGAGCACTGGTCTAATAAACCAGGGGTTGTAAGTTCCATCCTCACAGGAGAAAGATGAATTTTGGAAATCAGTTGCGCGTCGTGGCCGTATAGCAAACAGTACCTGTGATGACGAACAATTAGCGACAGGCGTTTTTTTAAGATTTACTCTCAGATGTGATTAAGGCGAATGGCGCAGATAAAGCATTTGCCAAAGCGGTACAGCATAAGGTGGGACGAGGCAGTCTGAATTACATTTTATAGATGTATTTCTCACATATCTCAGAGTCTCTCGCGATCTTCGTCGTCGTCGTCGTCGTCGTCGTCGTCGTCGTCGTCGTCGTCGCCGCCGCCGCTTCTGCAGAAGTAGCAAATGGCCATCGTAGCAAGTGCGGCGAGGGACGCCCTGCCTTCGATTCCGAATGCACAAATTGTGTGGTCTTGTTTCTCAGTCTATATTTGGTCGGTCTCGTCAGAGGTTGAATGTAACGAATGGGTGGGAAAGAGCAAGGGGCAGCGGCTGTGTAGAACGAAAACACAAATCCTCAGGGGTGTGAGCGTTTCGAGATGAGTCGTATACATGTAAATGTTGATCGTCAGTGACCGTGTGGTCTAATGGATAAGGCGTCGGACTTCGTATCTGAAGATTACAGGTTCGAATGCTGTCACGCTTGTGTTTTTCCAGTTCTGAAAAAGAAACATACCGTTTTAATGTAGCAATTGAGCAGTACGAAACCGTCTGAATGTTGCTGTTGACCATTTTTTGCTTGGAGATGCTCTTGAGCTTGAAACACACACAGCAAGACCGGTGTTAACTAACGAAATGGTCGGCAGAGTGCCGACACCGCGAGTTTTGACTGACACTTGCACATCTAAAACAACGTCGGAAAGTAACTCGTTCGGCTTTTGAGTCACATAAAGTATGTGTGTTAATTTTGACGCCACTAGCTCTGCTTGTTGTCATGCAATTTCTTTGCCTCTCAGAAATGATTATGACATAATAGTGAAGTACGTGACGAGTGTGACGTTAGGAAAACATTAGGCAGCATGGAGAGATTCTGTATGGGACCACCCAACCCAAACGAGTACTGTGTGACGTGCTACCCGGCAAGTATTCACCGAGGTAGCCGGCTATCTCAGTCGGTAGAGCGTCAGACTCTTAATCCCAGGGTCGTGGGTTCGAGCCAGACGCTGGGCGGAACGGAATTTTGTTCCGCTGCAGGTGTAAATTACCGTTTTTCTGATTAACGAGATTTAATGGAAATAGCAACTTTAAACTTTGCCTACGTCTCTGTCAGTCGCAAGGAAACTGTATTTGAAGGTGAAGGTGATTTTGTAGACATGTGTGAAAGACATGTTCTGAAAAGCAAGTGTTGTGGTTTGGAGAGCACATCGGTTACGTGTCAGATGTGTAGCCAAGCAGTAATTTGTCGCCATAGCTGCAAATATTAGCCGGTAATATGAAGTGTTGTCAGCTAAAGTCTGATGGTGCAGACGACCGTAAGGACGAAATACCCAAGAGTACCGCTAGGCCGCGCCTCTTTAGCTCAGTGGTAGAGCACTGGTCTAATAAACCAGGGGTTGTAAGTTCCATCCTCACAGGAGAAAGATGAATTTTGGAAATCAGTTGCGCGTCGTGGCCGTATAGCAAACAGTACCTGTGATGACGAACAATTAGCGACAGGCGTTTTTTTAAGATTTACTCTCAGATGTGATTAAGGCGAATGGCGCAGATAAAGCATTTGCCAAAGCGGTACAGCATAAGGTGGGACGAGGCAGTCTGAATTACATTTTATAGATGTATTTCTCACATATCTCAGAGTCTCTCGCGATCTTCGTCGTCGTCGTCGTCGTCGTCGTCGTCGTCGTCGCCGCCGCCGCTTCTGCAGAAGTAGCAAATGGCCATCGTAGCAAGTGCGGCGAGGGACGGCCTGCCTTCGATTCCGAATGCACAAATTGTGTGGTCTTGTTTCTCAGTCTATATTTGGTCGGTCTCGTCAGAGGTTGAATGTAACGAATGGGTGGGAAAGAGCAAGGGGCAGCGGCTGTGTAGAACGAAAACACAAATCCTCAGGGGTGTGAGCGTTTCGAGATGAGTCGTATACATGTAAATGTTGATCGTCAGTGACCGTGTGGTCTAATGGATAAGGCGTCGGACTTCGTATCTGAAGATTACAGGTTCGAATGCTGTCACGCTTGTGTTTTTCCAGTTCTGAAAAAGAAACATACCGTTTTAATGTAGCAATTGAGCAGTACGAAACCGTCTGAATGTTGCTGTTGACCATTTTTTGCTTGGAGATGCTCTTGAGCTTGAAACACACACAGCAAGACCGGTGTTAACTAACGAAATGGTCGGCAGAGTGCCGACACCGCGAGTTTTGACTGGCACTTGCACATCTAAAACAACGTCGGAAAGTAACTCGTTCGGCTTTTGAGTCACATAAAGTATGTGTGTTAATTTTGACGCCACTAGCTCTGCTTGTTGTCATGCAATTTCTTTGCCTCTCAGAAATGATTATGACATAAAAGTGAAGTACGTGACGAGTGTGACGTTAGGAAAACATTAGGCAGCATGGAGAGATTCTGTATGGGACCACCCAACCCAAACGAGTACTGTGTGACGTGCTACCCGGCAAGTATTCACCGAGGTAGCCGGCTATCTCAGTCGGTAGAGCGTCAGACTCTTAATCCCAGGGTCGTGGGTTCGAGCCAGACGCTGGGCGGAACGGAATTTTGTTCCGCTGCAGGTGTAAATTACCGTTTTTCTGATTAACGAGATTTAATGGAAATAGCAACTTTAAACTTTGCCTACGTCTCTGTCAGTCGCAAGGAAACTGTATTTGAAGGTGAAGGTGATTTTGTAGACATGTGTGAAAGACATGTTCTGAAAAGCAAGTGTTGTGGTGTGGTTTGGAGAGCACATCGGTTACGTGTCAGATGTGTAGCCAAGCAGTTATTTGTCGCCATAGCTGCAAATATTAGCCGGTAATATGAAGTGTTGTCAGCTAAAGTTTGATGGTGCAGACGACCGTAAGGACGAAGTACCCAAGAGTACCGCTAGGCCGCGCCTCTTTAGCTCAGTGGTAGAGCACTGGTCTAATAAACCAGGGGTTGTAAGTTCCATCCTCACAGGAGAAAGATGAATTTTGGAAATCAGTTGCGCGTAGTGGCCGTATAGTAAACAGTACCTGTGATGACGAACAATTAGCGACAGGCGTTTTTTTTAAGATTTACTCTCAGATGTGATTAAGGCGAATGGCGCAGATAAAGCATTTGCCAAAGCGGTACAGCATAAGGTGGGACGAGGCAGTCTGAATTACATTTTATAGATGTATTTCTCACATATCTCAGAGTCTCTCGCGGTCGTCGTCGTCGTCGTCGTCGTCGCCGCCGCCGATTCTGCAGAAGTAGCAAATGGCCATCGTAGCAAATGCGGCGAGGGACGGCCTGCCTTCGATTCCGAATGCACAAATTGTGTGGTCTTGTTTCTCAGTCTATATTTGGTCGGTCTCGTCAGAGGTTGAATGTAACGAATGGGTGGGAAAGAGCAAGGGGCAGCGGCTGTGTAGAACGAAAACACAAATCCTCAGGGGTGTGAGCGTTTCGAGATGAGTCGTATACATGTAAATGTTGATCGTCAGTGACCGTGTGGTCTAATGGATAAGGCGTCGGACTTCGTATCTGAAGATTACAGGTTCGAATGCTGTCACGCTTGTGTTTTTCCAGTTCTGAAAAAGAAACATACCGTTTTAATGTAGCAATTGAGCAGTACGAAACCGTCTGAATGTTGCTGTTGACCATTTTTTGCTTGGAGATGCTCTTGAGCTTGAAACACACACAGCAAGACCGGTGTTAACTAACGAAATGGTCGGCAGAGTGCCGACACCGCGAGTTTTGACTGGCACTTGCACATCTAAAACAACGTCGGAAAGTAACTCGTTCGGCTTTTGAGTCACATAAAGTATGTGTGTTAATTTTGACGCCACTAGCTCTGCTTGTTGTCATGCAATTTCTTTGCCTCTCAGAAATGATTATGACATAAAAGTGAAGTACGTGACGAGTGTGACGTTAGGAAAACATTAGGCAGCATGGAGAGATTCTGTATGGGACCACCCAACCCAAACGAGTACTGTGTGACGTGCTACCCGGCAAGTATTCACCGAGGTAGCCGGCTATCTCAGTCGGTAGAGCGTCAGACTCTTAATCCCAGGGTCGTGGGTTCGAGCCAGACGCTGGGCGGAACGGAATTTTGTTCCGCTGCAGGTGTAAATTACCGTTTTTCTGATTAACGAGATTTAATGGAAATAGCAACTTTAAACTTTGCCTACGTCTCTGTCAGTCGCAAGGAAACTGTATTTGAAGGTGAAGGTGATTTTGTAGACATGTGTGAAAGACATGTTCTGAAAAGCAAGTGTTGTGGTTTGGAGAGCACATCGGTTACGTGTCAGATGTGTAGCCAAGCAGTAATTTGTCGCCATAGCTGCAAATATTAGCCGGTAATATGAAGTGTTGTCAGCTAAAGTCTGATGGTGCAGACGACCGTAAGGACGAAGTACCCAAGAGTACCGCTAGGCCGCGCCTCTTTAGCTCAGTGGTAGAGCACTGGTCTAATAAACCAGGGGTTGTAAGTTCCATCCTCACAGGAGAAAGATGAATTTTGGAAATCAGTTGCGCGTCGTGGCCGTATAGCAAACAGTACCTGTGATGACGAACAATTAGCGACAGGCGTTTTTTTAAGATTTACTCTCAGATGTGATTAAGGCGAATGGCGCAGATAAAGCATTTGCCAAAGCGGTACAGCATAAGGTGGGACGAGGCAGTCTGAATTACATTTTATAGATGTATTTCTCACATATCTCAGAGTCTCTCGCGATCTTCGTCGTCGTCGTCGTCGTCGTCGTCGTCGTCGTCGCTTCTGCAGAAGTAGCAAATGGCCATCGTAGCAAATGCGGCGAGGGACGGCCTGCCTTCGATTCCGAATGCACAAATTGTGTGGTCTTGTTTCTCAGTCTATATTTGGTCGGTCTCGTCAGAGGTTGAATGTAACGAATGGGTGGGAAAGAGCAAGGGGCAGCGGCTGTGTAGAACGAAAACACAAATCCTCAGGGGTGTGAGCGTTTCGAGATGAGTCGTATACATGTAAATGTTGGTCGTCAGTGACCGTGTGGCCTAATGGATAAGGCGTCGGACTTCGGCTCTGAAGATTACAGGTTCGAATGCTGTCACGCTTGTGTTTTTCCAGTTCTGAAAAAGAAACATACCGTTTTAATGTAGCAATTGAGCAGTACGAAACCGTCTGAATGTTGCTGTTGACCATTTTTTGCTTGGAGATGCTCTTGAGCTTGAAACACACACAGCAAGACCGGTGTTAACTAACGAAATGGTCGGCAGAGTGCCGACACCTCGAGTTTTGACTGACACTTGCACATCTAAAACAACGTCGGAAAGTAACTCGTTCGGCTTTTGAGTCACATAAAGTATGTGTGTTAATTTTGACGCCACTAGCTCTGCTTGTTGTCATGCAATTTCTTTGCCTCTCAGAAATGATTATGACATAAAAGTGAAGTACGTGACGAGTGTGACGTTAGGAAAACATTAGGCAGCATGGAGAGATTCTGTATGGGACCACCCAACCCAAACGAGTACTGTGTGACGTGCTACCCGGCAAGTATTCACCGAGGTAGCCGGCTATCTCAGTCGGTAGAGCGTCAGACTCTTAATCGCAGGGTCGTGGGTTCGAGCCAGACGCTGGGCGGAACGGAATTTTGTTCCGCTGCAGGTGTAAATTACCGTTTTTCTGATTAACGAGATTTAATGGAAATAGCAACTTTAAACTTTGCCTACGTCTCTGTCAGTCGCAAGGAAACTGTATTTGAAGATGAAGGTGATTTTGTAGACATGTGTGAAAGACATGTTCTGAAAAGCAAGTGTTGTGGTTTGAAGAGCAAGTCGGTTACGTGTCAGATGTGTAGCCAAGCAGTAATTTGTCGCCATAGCTGCAAATATTAGCCGGTAATATGAAGTGTTGTCAGCTAAAGTCTGATGGTGCAGACGACCGTAAGGACGAAGTACCCAAGAGTACCGCTAGGCCGCGCCTCTTTAGCTCAGTGGTAGAGCACTGGTCTAATAAACCAGGGGTTGTAAGTTCCATCCTCACAGGAGAAAGATGAATTTTGGAAATCAGTTGCGCGTCGTGGCCGTATAGCAAACAGTACCTGTGATGACGAACAATTAGCGACAGGCGTTTTTTTAAGATTTACTCTCAGATGTGATTAAGGCGAATGGCGCAGATAAAGCATTTGCCAAAGCGGTACAGTATAAGGTGGGACGAGGCAGTCTGAATTACACTTTATAGATGTATTTCTCACATATCTCAGAGTCTCTCGCGATCGTCGTCGTCGTCGTCGTCGTCGTCGTCGCCGCCGCCGCTTCTGCAGAAGTAGCAAATGGCCATCGTAGCAAATGCGGCGAGGGACGGCCTGCCTTCGATTCCGAATGCACAAATTGTGTGGTCTTGTTTCTCAGTCTATATTTGGTCGGTCTCGTCAGAGGTTGAATGTAACGAATGGGTGGGAAAGAGCAAGGGGCAGCGGCTGTGTAGAACGAAAACACAAATCCTCAGGGGTGTGAGCGTTTCGAGATGAGTCGTATACATGTAAATGTTGATCGTCAGTGACCGTGTGGTCTAATGGATAAGGCGTCGGACTTCGTATCTGAAGATTACAGGTTCGAATGCTGTCACGCTTGTGTTTTTCCAGTTCTGAAAAAGAAACATACCGTTTTAATGTAGCAATTGAGCAGTACGAAACCGTCTGAATGTTGCTGTTGACCATTTTTTGCTTGGAGATGCTCTTGAGCTTGAAACACACACAGCAAGACCGGTGTTAACTAACGAAATGGTCGGCAGAGTGCCGACACCGCGAGTTTTGACTGGCACTTGCACATCTAAAACAACGTCGGAAAGTAACTCGTTCGGCTTTTGAGTCACATAAAGTATGTGTGTTAATTTTGACGCCACTAGCTCTGCTTGTTGTCATGCAATTTCTTTGCCTCTCAGAAATGATTATGACATAAAAGTGAAGTACGTGACGAGTGTGACGTTAGGAAAACATTAGGCAGCATGGAGAGATTCTGTATGGGACCACCCAACCCAAACGAGTACTGTGTGACGTGCTACCCGGCAAGTATTCACCGAGGTAGCCGGCTATCTCAGTCGGTAGAGCGTCAGACTCTTAATCCCAGGGTCGTGGGTTCGAGCCAGACGCTGGGCGGAACGGAATTTTGTTCCGCTGCAGGTGTAAATTACCGTTTTTCTGATTAACGAGATTTAATGGAAATAGCAACTTTAAACTTTGCCTACGTCTCTGTCAGTCGCAAGGAAACTGTATTTGAAGGTGAAGGTGATTTTGTAGACATGTGTGAAAGACATGTTCTGAAAAGCAAGTGTTGTGGTTTGGAGAGCACATCGGTTACGTGTCAGATGTGTAGCCAAGCAGTAATTTGTCGCCATAGCTGCAAATATTAGCCGGTAATATGAAGTGTTGTCAGCTAAAGTCTGATGGTGCAGACGACCGTAAGGACGAAGTACCCAAGAGTACCGCTAGGCCGCGCCTCTTTAGCTCAGTGGTAGAGCACTGGTCTAATAAACCAGGGGTTGTAAGTTCCATCCTCACAGGAGAAAGATGAATTTTGGAAATCAGTTGCGCGTCGTGGCCGTATAGCAAACAGTACCTGTGATGACGAACAATTAGCGACAGGCGTTTTTTTAAGATTTACTCTCAGATGTGATTAAGGCGAATGGCGCAGATAAAGCATTTGCCAAAGCGGTACAGCATAAGGTGGGACGAGGCAGTCTGAATTACATTTTATAGATGTATTTCTCACATATCTCAGAGTCTCTCGCGATCTTCGTCGTCGTCGTCGTCGTCGTCGTCGTCGTCGTCGTCGTCGCCGCCGCCGCTTCTGCAGAAGTAGCAAATGGCCATCGTAGCAAGTGGGGCGAGGGACGCCCTGCCTTCGATTCCGAATGCACAAATTGTGTGGTCTTGTTTCTCAGTCTATATTTGGTCGGTCTCGTCAGAGGTTGAATGTAACGAATGGGTGGGAAAGAGCAAGGGGCAGCGGCTGTGTAGAACGAAAACACAAATCCTCAGGGGTGTGAGCGTTTCGAGATGAGTCGTATACATGTAAATGTTGATCGTCAGTGACCGTGTGGTCTAATGGATAAGGCGTCGGACTTCGTATCTAAAGATTACAGGTTCGAATGCTGTCACGCTTGTGTTTTTCCAGTTCTGAAAAAGAAACATACCGTTTTAATGTAGCAATTGAGCAGTACGAAACCGTCTGAATGTTGCTGTTGACCATTTTTTGCTTGGAGATGCTCTTGAGCTTGAAACACACACAGCAAGACCGGTGTTAACTAACGAAATGGTCGGCAGAGTGCCGACACCGCGAGTTTTGACTGGCACTTGCACATCTAAAACAACGTCGGAAAGTAACTCGTTCGGCTTTTGAGTCACATAAAGTATGTGTGTTAATTTTGACGCCACTAGCTCTGCTTGTTGTCATGCAATTTCTTTGCCTCTCAGAAATGATTATGACATAAAAGTGAAGTACGTGACGAGTGTGACGTTAGGAAAACATTAGGCAGCATGGAGAGATTCTGTATGGGACCACCCAACCCAAACGAGTACTGTGTGACGTGCTACCCGGCAAGTATTCACCGAGGTAGCCGGCTATCTCAGTCGGTAGAGCGTCAGACTCTTAATCCCAGGGTCGTGGGTTCGAGCCAGACGCTGGGCGGAACGGAATTTTGTTCCGCTACAGGTGTAAATTACCGTTTTTCTGATTAACGAGATTTAATGGAAATAGCAACTTTAAACTTTGCCTACGTCTCTGTCAGTCGCAAGGAAACTGTATTTGAAGGTGAAGGTGATTTTGTAGACATGTGTGAAAGACATGTTCTGAAAAGCAAGTGTTGTGGTGTGGTTTGGAGAGCACATCGGTTACGTGTCAGATGTGTAGCCAAGCAGTAATTTGTCGCCATAGCTGCAAATATTAGCCGGTAATATGAAGTGTTGTCAGCTAAAGTTTGATGGTGCAGACGACCGTAAGGACGAAGTACCCAAGAGTACCGCTAGGCCGCGCCTCTTTAGCTCAGTGGTAGAGCACTGGTCTAATAAACCAGGGGTTGTAAGTTCCATCCTCACAGGAGAAAGATGAATTTTGGAAATCAGTTGCGCGTAGTGGCCGTATAGTAAACAGTACCTGTGATGACGAACAATTAGCGACAGGCGTTTTTTTTAAGATTTACTCTCAGATGTGATTAAGGCGAATGGCGCAGATAAAGCATTTGCCAAAGCGGTACAGCATAAGGTGGGACGAGGCAGTCTGAATTACATTTTATAGATGTATTTCTCACATATCTCAGAGTCTCTCGCGGTCGTCGTCGTCGTCGTCGTCGTCGTCGTCGTCGCCGCCGCCGATTCTGCAGAAGTAGCAAATGGCCATCGTAGCAAATGCGGCGAGGGACGGCCTGCCTTCGATTCCGAATGCACAAATTGTGTGGTCTTGTTTCTCAGTCTATATTTGGTCGGTCTCGTCAGAGGTTGAATGTAACGAATGGGTGGGAAAGAGCAAGGGGCAGCGGCTGTGTAGAACGAAAACACAAATCCTCAGGGGTGTGAGCGTTTCGAGATGAGTCGTATACATGTAAATGTTGATCGTCAGTGACCGTGTGGTCTAATGGATAAGGCGTCGGACTTCGTATCTGAAGATTACAGGTTCGAATGCTGTCACGCTTGTGTTTTTCCAGTTCTGAAAAAGAAACATACCGTTTTAATGTAGCAATTGAGCAGTACGAAACCGTCTGAATGTTGCTGTTGACCATTTTTTGCTTGGAGATGCTCTTGAGCTTGAAACACACACAGCAAGACCGGTGTTAACTAACGAAATGGTCGGCAGAGTGCCGACACCGCGAGTTTTGACTGGCACTTGCACATCTAAAACAACGTCGGAAAGTAACTCGTTCGGCTTTTGAGTCACATAAAGTATGTGTGTTAATTTTGACGCCACTAGCTCTGCTTGTTGTCATGCAATTTCTTTGCCTCTCAGAAATGATTATGACATAAAAGTGAAGTACGTGACGAGTGTGACGTTAGGAAAACATTAGGCAGCATGGAGAGATTCTGTATGGGACCACCCAACCCAAACGAGTACTGTGTGACGTGCTACCCGGCAAGTATTCACCGAGGTAGCCGGCTATCTCAGTCGGTAGAGCGTCAGACTCTTAATCCCAGGGTCGTGGGTTCGAGCCAGACGCTGGGCGGAACGGAATTTTGTTCCGCTGCAGGTGTAAATTACCGTTTTTCTGATTAACGAGATTTAATGGAAATAGCAACTTTAAACTTTGCCTACGTCTCTGTCAGTCGCAAGGAAACTGTATTTGAAGGTGAAGGTGATTTTGTAGACATGTGTGAAAGACATGTTCTGAAAAGCAAGTGTTGTGGTGTGGTTTGGAGAGCACATCGGTTACGTGTCAGATGTGTAGCCAAGCAGTTATTTGTCGCCATAGCTGCAAATATTAGCCGGTAATATGAAGTGTTGTCAGCTAAAGTTTGATGGTGCAGACGACCGTAAGGACGAAGTACCCAAGAGTACCGCTAGGCCGCGCCTCTTTAGCTCAGTGGTAGAGCACTGGTCTAATAAACCAGGGGTTGTAAGTTCCATCCTCACAGGAGAAAGATGAATTTTGGAAATCAGTTGCGCGTAGTGGCCGTATAGTAAACAGTACCTGTGATGACGAACAATTAGCGACAGGCGTTTTTTTTAAGATTTACTCTCAGATGTGATTAAGGCGAATGGCGCAGATAAAGCATTTGCCAAAGCGGTACAGCATAAGGTGGGACGAGGCAGTCTGAATTACATTTTATAGATGTATTTCTCACATATCTCAGAGTCTCTCGCGGTCGTCGTCGTCGTCGTCGTCGTCGTCGTCGTCGCCGCCGCCGATTCTGCAGAAGTAGCAAATGGCCATCGTAGCAAATGCGGCGAGGGACGGCCTGCCTTCGATTCCGAATGCACAAATTGTGTGGTCTTGTTTCTCAGTCTATATTTGGTCGGTCTCGTCAGAGGTTGAATGTAACGAATGGGTGGGAAAGAGCAAGGGGCAGCGGCTGTGTAGAACGAAAACACAAATCCTCAGGGGTGTGAGCGTTTCGAGATGAGTCGTATACATGTAAATGTTGGTCGTCAGTGACCGTGTGGCCTAATGGATAAGGCGTCGGACTTCGGCTCTGAAGATTACAGGTTCGAATGCTGTCACGCTTGTGTTTTTCCAGTTCTGAAAAAGAAACATACCGTTTTAATGTAGCAATTGAGCAGTACGAAACCGTCTGAATGTTGCTGTTGACCATTTTTTGCTTGGAGATGCTCTTGAGCTTGAAACACACACAGCAAGACCGGTGTTAACTAACGAAATGGTCGGCAGAGTGCCGACACCTCGAGTTTTGACTGACACTTGCACATCTAAAACAACGTCGGAAAGTAACTCGTTCGGCTTTTGAGTCACATAAAGTATGTGTGTTAATTTTGACGCCACTAGCTCTGCTTGTTGTCATGCAATTTCTTTGCCTCTCAGAAATGATTATGACATAAAAGTGAAGTACGTGACGAGTGTGACGTTAGGAAAACATTAGGCAGCATGGAGAGATTCTGTATGGGACCACCCAACCCAAACGAGTACTGTGTGACGTGCTACCCGGCAAGTATTCACCGAGGTAGCCGGCTATCTCAGTCGGTAGAGCGTCAGACTCTTAATCGCAGGGTCGTGGGTTCGAGCCAGACGCTGGGCGGAACGGAATTTTGTTCCGCTGCAGGTGTAAATTACCGTTTTTCTGATTAACGAGATTTAATGGAAATAGCAACTTTAAACTTTGCCTACGTCTCTGTCAGTCGCAAGGAAACTGTATTTGAAGATGAAGGTGATTTTGTAGACATGTGTGAAAGACATGTTCTGAAAAGCAAGTGTTGTGGTTTGAAGAGCAAGTCGGTTACGTGTCAGATGTGTAGCCAAGCAGTAATTTGTCGCCATAGCTGCAAATATTAGCCGGTAATATGAAGTGTTGTCAGCTAAAGTCTGATGGTGCAGACGACCGTAAGGACGAAGTACCCAAGAGTACCGCTAGGCCGCGCCTCTTTAGCTCAGTGGTAGAGCACTGGTCTAATAAACCAGGGGTTGTAAGTTCCATCCTCACAGGAGAAAGATGAATTTTGGAAATCAGTTGCGCGTCGTGGCCGTATAGCAAACAGTACCTGTGATGACGAACAATTAGCGACAGGCGTTTTTTTAAGATTTACTCTCAGATGTGATTAAGGCGAATGGCGCAGATAAAGCATTTGCCAAAGCGGTACAGTATAAGGTGGGACGAGGCAGTCTGAATTACACTTTATAGATGTATTTCTCACATATCTCAGAGTCTCTCGCGATCGTCGTCGTCGTCGTCGTCGTCGTCGTCGCCGCCGCCGCTTCTGCAGAAGTAGCAAATGGCCATCGTAGCAAATGCGGCGAGGGACGGCCTGCCTTCGATTCCGAATGCACAAATTGTGTGGTCTTGTTTCTCAGTCTATATTTGGTCGGTCTCGTCAGAGGTTGAATGTAACGAATGGGTGGGAAAGAGCAAGGGGCAGCGGCTGTGTAGAACGAAAACACAAATCCTCAGGGGTGTGAGCGTTTCGAGATGAGTCGTATACATGTAAATGTTGATCGTCAGTGACCGTGTGGTCTAATGGATAAGGCGTCGGACTTCGTATCTGAAGATTACAGGTTCGAATGCTGTCACGCTTGTGTTTTTCCAGTTCTGAAAAAGAAACATACCGTTTTAATGTAGCAATTGAGCAGTACGAAACCGTCTGAATGTTGCTGTTGACCATTTTTTGCTTGGAGATGCTCTTGAGCTTGAAACACACACAGCAAGACCGGTGTTAACTAACGAAATGGTCGGCAGAGTGCCGACACCGCGAGTTTTGACTGGCACTTGCACATCTAAAACAACGTCGGAAAGTAACTCGTTCGGCTTTTGAGTCACATAAAGTATGTGTGTTAATTTTGACGCCACTAGCTCTGCTTGTTGTCATGCAATTTCTTTGCCTCTCAGAAATGATTATGACATAAAAGTGAAGTACGTGACGAGTGTGACGTTAGGAAAACATTAGGCAGCATGGAGAGATTCTGTATGGGACCACCCAACCCAAACGAGTACTGTGTGACGTGCTACCCGGCAAGTATTCACCGAGGTAGCCGGCTATCTCAGTCGGTAGAGCGTCAGACTCTTAATCCCAGGGTCGTGGGTTCGAGCCAGACGCTGGGCGGAACGGAATTTTGTTCCGCTGCAGGTGTAAATTACCGTTTTTCTGATTAACGAGATTTAATGGAAATAGCAACTTTAAACTTTGCCTACGTCTCTGTCAGTCGCAAGGAAACTGTATTTGAAGGTGAAGGTGATTTTGTAGACATGTGTGAAAGACATGTTCTGAAAAGCAAGTGTTGTGGTTTGGAGAGCACATCGGTTACGTGTCAGATGTGTAGCCAAGCAGTAATTTGTCGCCATAGCTGCAAATATTAGCCGGTAATATGAAGTGTTGTCAGCTAAAGTCTGATGGTGCAGACGACCGTAAGGACGAAGTACCCAAGAGTACCGCTAGGCCGCGCCTCTTTAGCTCAGTGGTAGAGCACTGGTCTAATAAACCAGGGGTTGTAAGTTCCATCCTCACAGGAGAAAGATGAATTTTGGAAATCAGTTGCGCGTCGTGGCCGTATAGCAAACAGTACCTGTGATGACGAACAATTAGCGACAGGCGTTTTTTTAAGATTTACTCTCAGATGTGATTAAGGCGAATGGCGCAGATAAAGCATTTGCCAAAGCGGTACAGCATAAGGTGGGACGAGGCAGTCTGAATTACATTTTATAGATGTATTTCTCACATATCTCAGAGTCTCTCGCGATCTTCGTCGTCGTCGTCGTCGTCGTCGTCGTCGTCGCCGCCGCCGCTTCTGCAGAAGTAGCAAATGGCCATCGTAGCAAGTGGGGCGAGGGACGCCCTGCCTTCGATTCCGAATGCACAAATTGTGTGGTCTTGTTTCTCAGTCTATATTTGGTCGGTCTCGTCAGAGGTTGAATGTAACGAATGGGTGGGAAAGAGCAAGGGGCAGCGGCTGTGTAGAACGAAAACACAAATCCTCAGGGGTGTGAGCGTTTCGAGATGAGTCGTATACATGTAAATGTTGATCGTCAGTGACCGTGTGGTCTAATGGATAAGGCGTCGGACTTCGTATCTAAAGATTACAGGTTCGAATGCTGTCACGCTTGTGTTTTTCCAGTTCTGAAAAAGAAACATACCGTTTTAATGTAGCAATTGAGCAGTACGAAACCGTCTGAATGTTGCTGTTGACCATTTTTTGCTTGGAGATGCTCTTGAGCTTGAAACACACACAGCAAGACCGGTGTTAACTAACGAAATGGTCGGCAGAGTGCCGACACCGCGAGTTTTGACTGGCACTTGCACATCTAAAACAACGTCGGAAAGTAACTCGTTCGGCTTTTGAGTCACATAAAGTATGTGTGTTAATTTTGACGCCACTAGCTCTGCTTGTTGTCATGCAATTTCTTTGCCTCTCAGAAATGATTATGACATAAAAGTGAAGTACGTGACGAGTGTGACGTTAGGAAAACATTAGGCAGCATGGAGAGATTCTGTATGGGACCACCCAACCCAAACGAGTACTGTGTGACGTGCTACCCGGCAAGTATTCACCGAGGTAGCCGGCTATCTCAGTCGGTAGAGCGTCAGACTCTTAATCCCAGGGTCGTGGGTTCGAGCCAGACGCTGGGCGGAACGGAATTTTGTTCCGCTACAGGTGTAAATTACCGTTTTTCTGATTAACGAGATTTAATGGAAATAGCAACTTTAAACTTTGCCTACGTCTCTGTCAGTCGCAAGGAAACTGTATTTGAAGGTGAAGGTGATTTTGTAGACATGTGTGAAAGACATGTTCTGAAAAGCAAGTGTTGTGGTGTGGTTTGGAGAGCACATCGGTTACGTGTCAGATGTGTAGCCAAGCAGTAATTTGTCGCCATAGCTGCAAATATTAGCCGGTAATATGAAGTGTTGTCAGCTAAAGTTTGATGGTGCAGACGACCGTAAGGACGAAGTACCCAAGAGTACCGCTAGGCCGCGCCTCTTTAGCTCAGTGGTAGAGCACTGGTCTAATAAACCAGGGGTTGTAAGTTCCATCCTCACAGGAGAAAGATGAATTTTGGAAATCAGTTGCGCGTAGTGGCCGTATAGTAAACAGTACCTGTGATGACGAACAATTAGCGACAGGCGTTTTTTTTAAGATTTACTCTCAGATGTGATTAAGGCGAATGGCGCAGATAAAGCATTTGCCAAAGCGGTACAGCATAAGGTGGGACGAGGCAGTCTGAATTACATTTTATAGATGTATTTCTCACATATCTCAGAGTCTCTCGCGGTCGTCGTCGTCGTCGTCGTCGTCGTCGTCGTCGCCGCCGCCGATTCTGCAGAAGTAGCAAATGGCCATCGTAGCAAATGCGGCGAGGGACGGCCTGCCTTCGATTCCGAATGCACAAATTGTGTGGTCTTGTTTCTCAGTCTATATTTGGTCGGTCTCGTCAGAGGTTGAATGTAACGAATGGGTGGGAAAGAGCAAGGGGCAGCGGCTGTGTAGAACGAAAACACAAATCCTCAGGGGTGTGAGCGTTTCGAGATGAGTCGTATACATGTAAATGTTGATCGTCAGTGACCGTGTGGTCTAATGGATAAGGCGTCGGACTTCGTATCTGAAGATTACAGGTTCGAATGCTGTCACGCTTGTGTTTTTCCAGTTCTGAAAAAGAAACATACCGTTTTAATGTAGCAATTGAGCAGTACGAAACCGTCTGAATGTTGCTGTTGACCATTTTTTGCTTGGAGATGCTCTTGAGCTTGAAACACACACAGCAAGACCGGTGTTAACTAACGAAATGGTCGGCAGAGTGCCGACACCGCGAGTTTTGACTGGCACTTGCACATCTAAAACAACGTCGGAAAGTAACTCGTTCGGCTTTTGAGTCACATAAAGTATGTGTGTTAATTTTGACGCCACTAGCTCTGCTTGTTGTCATGCAATTTCTTTGCCTCTCAGAAATGATTATGACATAAAAGTGAAGTACGTGACGAGTGTGACGTTAGGAAAACATTAGGCAGCATGGAGAGATTCTGTATGGGACCACCCAACCCAAACGAGTACTGTGTGACGTGCTACCCGGCAAGTATTCACCGAGGTAGCCGGCTATCTCAGTCGGTAGAGCGTCAGACTCTTAATCCCAGGGTCGTGGGTTCGAGCCAGACGCTGGGCGGAACGGAATTTTGTTCCGCTGCAGGTGTAAATTACCGTTTTTCTGATTAACGAGATTTAATGGAAATAGCAACTTTAAACTTTGCCTACGTCTCTGTCAGTCGCAAGGAAACTGTATTTGAAGGTGAAGGTGATTTTGTAGACATGTGTGAAAGACATGTTCTGAAAAGCAAGTGTTGTGGTGTGGTTTGGAGAGCACATCGGTTACGTGTCAGATGTGTAGCCAAGCAGTTATTTGTCGCCATAGCTGCAAATATTAGCCGGTAATATGAAGTGTTGTCAGCTAAAGTTTGATGGTGCAGACGACCGTAAGGACGAAGTACCCAAGAGTACCGCTAGGCCGCGCCTCTTTAGCTCAGTGGTAGAGCACTGGTCTAATAAACCAGGGGTTGTAAGTTCCATCCTCACAGGAGAAAGATGAATTTTGGAAATCAGTTGCGCGTAGTGGCCGTATAGTAAACAGTACCTGTGATGACGAACAATTAGCGACAGGCGTTTTTTTTAAGATTTACTCTCAGATGTGATTAAGGCGAATGGCGCAGATAAAGCATTTGCCAAAGCGGTACAGCATAAGGTGGGACGAGGCAGTCTGAATTACATTTTATAGATGTATTTCTCACATATCTCAGAGTCTCTCGCGGTCGTCGTCGTCGTCGTCGTCGTCGTCGTCGTCGCCGCCGCCGATTCTGCAGAAGTAGCAAATGGCCATCGTAGCAAATGCGGCGAGGGACGGCCTGCCTTCGATTCCGAATGCACAAATTGTGTGGTCTTGTTTCTCAGTCTATATTTGGTCGGTCTCGTCAGAGGTTGAATGTAACGAATGGGTGGGAAAGAGCAAGGGGCAGCGGCTGTGTAGAACGAAAACACAAATCCTCAGGGGTGTGAGCGTTTCGAGATGAGTCGTATACATGTAAATGTTGATCGTCAGTGACCGTGTGGTCTAATGGATAAGGCGTCGGACTTCGTATCTGAAGATTACAGGTTCGAATGCTGTCACGCTTGTGTTTTTCCAGTTCTGAAAAAGAAACATACCGTTTTAATGTAGCAATTGAGCAGTACGAAACCGTCTGAATGTTGCTGTTGACCATTTTTTGCTTGGAGATGCTCTTGAGCTTGAAACACACACAGCAAGACCGGTGTTAACTAACGAAATGGTCGGCAGAGTGCCGACACCGCGAGTTTTGACTGGCACTTGCACATCTAAAACAACGTCGGAAAGTAACTCGTTCGGCTTTTGAGTCACATAAAGTATGTGTGTTAATTTTGACGCCACTAGCTCTGCTTGTTGTCATGCAATTTCTTTGCCTCTCAGAAATGATTATGACATAAAAGTGAAGTACGTGACGAGTGTGACGTTAGGAAAACATTAGGCAGCATGGAGAGATTCTGTATGGGACCACCCAACCCAAACGAGTACTGTGTGACGTGCTACCCGGCAAGTATTCACCGAGGTAGCCGGCTATCTCAGTCGGTAGAGCGTGGTACTCTTAATCCCAGGGTCGTGGGTTCGAGCCAGACGCTGGGCGGAACGGAATTTTGTTCCGCTGCAGGTGTAAATTACCGTTTTTCTGATTAACGAGATTTAATGGAAATAGCAACTTTAAACTTTGCCTACGTCTCTGTCAGTCGCAAGGAAACTGTATTTGAAGGTGAAGGTGATTTTGTAGACATGTGTGAAAGACATGTTCTGAAAAGCAAGTGTTGTGGTTTGGAGAGCACATCGGTTACGTGTCAGATGTGTAGCCAAGCAGTAATTTGTCGCCATAGCTGCAAATATTAGCCGGTAATATGAAGTGTTGTCAGCTAAAGTCTGATGGTGCAGACGACCGTAAGGACGAAGTACCCAAGAATACCGCTAGGCCGCGCCTCTTTAGCTGAGTGGTAGAGCACTGGTCTAATAAACCAGGGGTTGTAAGTTCCATCCTCACAGGAGAAAGATGAATTTTGGAAATCAGTTGCGCGTCGTGGCCGTATAGCAAACAGTACCTGTGATGACGAACAATTAGCGACAGGCGTTTTTTTAAGATTTACTCTCAGATGTGATTAAGGCGAATGGCGCAGATAAAGCATTTGCCAAAGCGGTACAGCATAAGGTGGGACGAGGCAGTCTGAATTACATTTTATAGATGTATTTCTCACATATCTCAGAGTCTCTCGCGATCTTCGTCGTCGTCGTCGTCGTCGTCGTCGTCGTCGCCGCCGCCGCCGCTTCTGCAGAAGTAGCAAATGGCCATCGTAGCAAATGCGGCGAGGGACGGCCTGCCTTCGATTCCGAATGCACAAATTGTGTGGTCTTGTTTCTCAGTCTATATTTGGTCGGTCTCGTCAGAGGTTGAATGTAACGAATGGGTGGGAAAGAGCAAGGGGCAGCGGCTGTGTAGAACGAAAACACAAATCCTCAGGGGTGTGAGCGTTTCGAGATGAGTCGTATACATGTAAATGTTGATCGTCAGTGACCGTGTGGTCTAATGGATAAGGCGTCGGACTTCGTATCTGAAGATTACAGGTTCGAATGCTGTCACGCTTGTGTTTTTCCAGTTCTGAAAAAGAAACATACCGTTTTAATGTAGCAATTGAGCAGTACGAAACCGTCTGAATGTTGCTGTTGACCATTTTTTGCTTGGAGATGCTCTTGAGCTTGAAACACACACAGCAAGACCGGTGTTAACTAACGAAATGGTCGGCAGAGTGCCGACACCGCGAGTTTTGACTGGCACTTGCACATCTAAAACAACGTCGGAAAGTAACTCGTTCGGCTTTTGAGTCACATAAAGTATGTGTGTTAATTTTGACGCCACTAGCTCTGCTTGTTGTCATGCAATTTCTTTGCCTCTCAGAAATGATTATGACATAAAAGTGAAGTACGTGACGAGTGTGACGTTAGGAAAACATTAGGCAGCATGGAGAGATTCTGTATGGGACCACCCAACCCAAACGAGTACTGTGTGACGTGCTACCCGGCAAGTATTCACCGAGGTAGCCGGCTATCTCAGTCGGTAGAGCGTCAGACTCTTAATCCCAGGTTCGTGGGTTCGAGCCAGACGCTGGGCGGAACGGAATTTTGTTCCGCTGCAGGTGTAAATTACCGTTTTTCTGATTAACGAGATTTAATGGAAATAGCAACTTTAAACTTTGCCTACGTCTCTGTCAGTCGCAAGGAAACTGTATTTGAAGGTGAAGGTGATTTTGTAGACATGTGTGAAAGACATGTTCTGAAAAGCAAGTGTTGTGGTTTGGAGAGCACATCGGTTACGTGTCAGATGTGTAGCCAAGCAGTAATTTGTCGCCATAGCTGCAAATATTAGCCGGTAATATGTAGTGTTGTCAGCTAAAGTCTGATGGTGCAGACGACCGTAAGGACGAAGTACCCAAGAGTACCGCTAGGCCGCGCCTCTTTAGCTCAGTGGTAGAGCACTGGTCTAATAAACCAGGGGTTGTAAGTTCCATCCTCACAGGAGAAAGATGAATTTTGGAAATCAGTTGCGCGTCGTGGCCGTATAGCAAACAGTACCTGTGATGACGAACAATTAGCGACAGGCGTTTTTTTAAGATTTACTCTCAGATGTGATTAAGGCGAATGGCGCAGATAAAGCATTTGCCAAAGCGGTACAGCATAAGGTGGGACGAGGCAGTCTGAATTACATTTTATAGATGTATTTCTCACATATCTCAGAGTCTCTCGCGATCTTCGTCGTCGTCGTCGTCGTCGTCGTCGTCGCCGCCGCTTCTGCAGAAGTAGCAAATGGCCATCGTAGCAAATGCGGCGAGGGACGGCCTGCCTTCGATTCCGAATGCACAAATTGTGTGGTCTTGTTTCTCAGTCTATATTTGGTCGGTCTCGTCAGAGGTTGAATGTAACGAATGGGTGGGAAAGAGCAAGGGGCAGCGGCTGTGTAGAACGAAAACACAAATCCTCAGGGGTGTGAGCGTTTCGAGATGAGTCGTATACATGTAAATGTTGATCGTCAGTGACCGTGTGGTCTAATGGATAAGGCGTCGGACTTCGTATCTGAAGATTACAGGTTCGAATGCTGTCACGCTTGTGTTTTTCCAGTTCTGAAAAAGAAACATACCGTTTTAATGTAGCAATTGAGCAGTACGAAACCGTCTGAATGTTGCTGTTGACCATTTTTTGCTTGGAGATGCTCTTGAGCTTGAAACACACACAGCAAGACCGGTGTTAACTAACGAAATGGTCGGCAGAGTGCCGACACCGCGAGTTTTGACTGGCACTTGCACATCTAAAACAACGTCGGAAAGTAACTCGTTCGGCTTTTGAGTCACATAAAGTATGTGTGTTAATTTTGACGCCACTAGCTCTGCTTGTTGTCATGCAATTTCTTTGCCTCTCAGAAATGATTATGACATAAAAGTGAAGTACGTGACGAGTGTGACGTTAGGAAAACATTAGGCAGCATGGAGAGATTCTGTATGGGACCACCCAACCCAAACGAGTACTGTGTGACGTGCTACCCGGCAAGTATTCACCGAGGTAGCCGGCTATCTCAGTCGGTAGAGCGTCAGACTCTTAATCCCAGGGTCGTGGGTTCGAGCCAGACGCTGGGCGGAACGGAATTTTGTTCCGCTGCAGGTGTAAATTACCGTTTTTCTGATTAACGAGATTTAATGGAAATAGCAACTTTAAACTTTGCCTACGTCTCTGTCAGTCGCAAGGAAACTGTATTTGAAGGTGAAGGTGATTTTGTAGACATGTGTGAAAGACATGTTCTGAAAAGCAAGTGTTGTGGTTTGGAGAGCACATCGGTTACGTGTCAGATGTGTAGCCAAGCAGTAATTTGTCGCCATAGCTGCAAATATTAGCCGGTAATATGAAGTGTTGTCAGCTAAAGTCTGATGGTGCAGACGACCGTAAGGACGAAGTACCCAAGAGTACCGCTAGGCCGCGCCTCTTTAGCTCAGTGGTAGAGCACTGGTCTAATAAACCAGGGGTTGTAAGTTCCATCCTCACAGGAGAAAGATGAATTTTGGAAATCAGTTGCGCGTCGTGGCCGTATAGCAAACAGTACCTGTGATGACGAACAATTAGCGACAGGCGTTTTTTTAAGATTTACTCTCAGATGTGATTAAGGCGAATGGCGCAGATAAAGCATTTGCCAAAGCGGTACAGCATAAGGTGGGACGAGGCAGTCTGAATTACATTTTATAGATGTATTTCTCACATATCTCAGAGTCTCTCGCGATCTTCGTCGTCGTCGTCGTCGTCGTCGTCGTCGTCGTCGCCGCCGCTTCTGCAGAAGTAGCAAATGGCCATCGTAGCAAATGCGGCGAGGGACGGCCTGCCTTCGATTCCGAATGCACAAATTGTGTGGTCTTGTTTCTCAGTCTATATTTGGTCGGTCTCGTCAGAGGTTGAATGTAACGAATGGGTGGGAAAGAGCAAGGGGCAGCGGCTGTGTAGAACGAAAACACAAATCCTCAGGGGTGTGAGCGTTTCGAGATGAGTCGTATACATGTAAATGTTGATCGTCAGTGACCGTGTGGTCTAATGGATAAGGCGTCGGACTTCGTATCTGAAGATTACAGGTTCGAATGCTGTCACGCTTGTGTTTTTCCAGTTCTGAAAAAGAAACATACCGTTTTAATGTAGCAATTGAGCAGTACGAAACCGTCTGAATGTTGCTGTTGACCATTTTTTGCTTGGAGATGCTCTTGAGCTTGAAACACACACAGCAAGACCGGTGTTAACTAACGAAATGGTCGGCAGAGTGCCGACACCGCGAGTTTTGACTGGCACTTGCACATCTAAAACAACGTCGGAAAGTAACTCGTTCGGCTTTTGAGTCACATAAAGTATGTGTGTTAATTTTGACGCCACTAGCTCTGCTTGTTGTCATGCAATTTCTTTGCCTCTCAGAAATGATTATGACATAAAAGTGAAGTACGTGACGAGTGTGACGTTAGGAAAACATTAGGCAGCATGGAGAGATTCTGTATGGGACCACCCAACCCAAACGAGTACTGTGTGACGTGCTACCCGGCAAGTATTCACCGAGGTAGCCGGCTATCTCAGTCGGTAGAGCGTCAGACTCTTAATCCCAGGGTCGTGGGTTCGAGCCAGACGCTGGGCGGAACGGAATTTTGTTCCGCTGCAGGTGTAAATTACCGTTTTTCTGATTAACGAGATTTAATGGAAATAGCAACTTTAAACTTTGCCTACGTCTCTGTCAGTCGCAAGGAAACTGTATTTGAAGGTGAAGGTGATTTTGTAGACATGTGTGAAAGACATGTTCTGAAAAGCAAGTGTTGTGGTTTGGAGAGCACATCGGTTACGTGTCAGATGTGTAGCCAAGCAGTAATTTGTCGCCATAGCTGCAAATATTAGCCGGTAATATGAAGTGTTGTCAGCTAAAGTCTGATGGTGCAGACGACCGTAAGGACGAAGTACCCAAGAGTACCGCTAGGCCGCGCCTCTTTAGCTCAGTGGTAGAGCACTGGTCTAATAAACCAGGGGTTGTAAGTTCCATCCTCACAGGAGAAAGATGAATTTTGGAAATCAGTTGCGCGTCGTGGCCGTATAGCAAACAGTACCTGTGATGACGAACAATTAGCGACAGGCGTTTTTTTAAGATTTACTCTCAGATGTGATTAAGGCGAATGGCGCAGATAAAGCATTTGCCAAAGCGGTACAGCATAAGGTGGGACGAGGCAGTCTGAATTACATTTTATAGATGTATTTCTCACATATCTCAGAGTCTCTCGCGATCTTCGTCGTCGTCGTCGTCGTCGTCGTCGTCGTCGTCGCCGCCGCTTCTGCAGAAGTAGCAAATGGCCATCGTAGCAAATGCGGCGAGGGACGGCCTGCCTTCGATTCCGAATGCACAAATTGTGTGGTCTTGTTTCTCAGTCTATATTTGGTCGGTCTCGTCAGAGGTTGAATGTAACGAATGGGTGGGAAAGAGCAAGGGGCAGCGGCTGTGTAGAACGAAAACACAAATCCTCAGGGGTGTGAGCGTTTCGAGATGAGTCGTATACATGTAAATGTTGATCGTCAGTGACCGTGTGGTCTAATGGATAAGGCGTCGGACTTCGTATCTGAAGATTACAGGTTCGAATGCTGTCACGCTTGTGTTTTTCCAGTTCTGAAAAAGAAACATACCGTTTTAATGTAGCAATTGAGCAGTACGAAACCGTCTGAATGTTGCTGTTGACCATTTTTTGCTTGGAGATGCTCTTGAGCTTGAAACACACACAGCAAGACCGGTGTTAACTAACGAAATGGTCGGCAGAGTGCCGACACCGCGAGTTTTGACTGGCACTTGCACATCTAAAACAACGTCGGAAAGTAACTCGTTCGGCTTTTGAGTCACATAAAGTATGTGTGTTAATTTTGACGCCACTAGCTCTGCTTGTTGTCATGCAATTTCTTTGCCTCTCAGAAATGATTATGACATAAAAGTGAAGTACGTGACGAGTGTGACGTTAGGAAAACATTAGGCAGCATGGAGAGATTCTGTATGGGACCACCCAACCCAAACGAGTACTGTGTGACGTGCTACCCGGCAAGTATTCACCGAGGTAGCCGGCTATCTCAGTCGGTAGAGCGTCAGACTCTTAATCCCAGGGTCGTGGGTTCGAGCCAGACGCTGGGCGGAACGGAATTTTGTTCCGCTGCAGGTGTAAATTACCGTTTTTCTGATTAACGAGATTTAATGGAAATAGCAACTTTAAACTTTGCCTACGTCTCTGTCAGTCGCAAGGAAACTGTATTTGAAGGTGAAGGTGATTTTGTAGACATGTGTGAAAGACATGTTCTGAAAAGCAAGTGTTGTGGTTTGGAGAGCACATCGGTTACGTGTCAGATGTGTAGCCAAGCAGTAATTTGTCGCCATAGCTGCAAATATTAGCCGGTAATATGAAGTGTTGTCAGCTAAAGTCTGATGGTGCAGACGACCGTAAGGACGAAGTACCCAAGAATACCGCTAGGCCGCGCCTCTTTAGCTCAGTGGTAGAGCACTGGGCTAATAAACCAGGGGTTGTAAGTTCCATCCTCACAGGAGAAAGATGAGTTTTGGAAATCAGTTGCGCGTCGTGGCCGTATAGCAAACAGTACCTGTGATGACGAACAATTAGCGACAGGCGTTTTTTTAAGATTTACTCTCAGATGTGATTAAGGCGAATGGCGCAGATAAAGCATTTGCCAAAGCGGTACAGCATAAGGTGGGACGAGGCAGTCTGAATTACATTTTATAGATGTATTTCTCACATATCTCAGAGTCTCTCGCGATCTTCGTCGTCGTCGTCGTCGTCGTCGTCGTCGTCGTCGCCGCCGCCGCTTCTGCAGAAGTAGCAAATGGCCATCGTAGCAAATGCGGCGAGGGACGGCCTGCCTTCGATTCCGAATGCACAAATTGTGTGGTCTTGTTTCTCAGTCTATATTTGGTCGGTCTCGTCAGAGGTTGAATGTAACGAATGGGTGGGAAAGAGCAAGGGGCAGCGGCTGTGTAGAACGAAAACACAAATCCTCAGGGGTGTGAGCGTTTCGAGATGAGTCGTATACATGTAAATGTTGATCGTCAGTGACCGTGTGGTCTAATGGATAAGGCGTCGGACTTCGTATCTGAAGATTACAGGTTCGAATGCTGTCACGCTTGTGTTTTTCCAGTTCTGAAAAAGAAACATACCGTTTTAATGTAGCAATTGAGCAGTACGAAACCGTCTGAATGTTGCTGTTGACCATTTTTTGCTTGGAGATGCTCTTGAGCTTGAAACACACACAGCAAGACCGGTGTTAACTAACGAAATGGTCGGCAGAGTGCCGACACCGCGAGTTTTGACTGGCACTTGCACATCTAAAACAACGTCGGAAAGTAACTCGTTCGGCTTTTGAGTCACATAAAGTATGTGTGTTAATTTTGACGCCACTAGCTCTGCTTGTTGTCATGCAATTTCTTTGCCTCTCAGAAATGATTATGACATAAAAGTGAAGTACGTGACGAGTGTGACGTTAGGAAAACATTAGGCAGCATGGAGAGATTCTGTATGGGACCACCCAACCCAAACGAGTACTGTGTGACGTGCTACCCGGCAAGTATTCACCGAGGTAGCCGGCTATCTCAGTCGGTAGAGCGTCAGACTCTTAATCCCAGGGTCGTGGGTTCGAGCCAGACGCTGGGCGGAACGGAATTTTGTTCCGCTGCAGGTGTAAATTACCGTTTTTCTGATTAACGAGATTTAATGGAAATAGCAACTTTAAACTTTGCCTACGTCTCTGTCAGTCGCAAGGAAACTGTATTTGAAGGTGAAGGTGATTTTGTAGACATGTGTGAAAGACATGTTCTGAAAAGCAAGTGTTGTGGTGTGGTTTGGAGAGCACATCGGTTACGTGTCAGATGTGTAGCCAAGCAGTAATTTGTCGCCATAGCTGCAAATATTAGCCGGTAATATGAAGTGTTGTCAGCTAAAGTCTGATGGTGCAGACGACCGTAAGGACGAAGTACCCAAGAATACCGCTAGGCCGCGCCTCTTTAGCTCAGTGGTAGAGCACTGGTCTAATAAACCAGGGGTTGTAAGTTCCATCCTCACAGGAGAAAGATGAATTTTGGAAATCAGTTGCGCGTCGTGGCCGTATAGCAAACAGTACCTGTGATGACGAACAATTAGCGACAGGCGTTTTTTTAAGATTTACTCTCAGATGTGATTAAGGCGAATGGCGCAGATAAAGCATTTGCCAAAGCGGTACAGCATAAGGTGGGACGAGGCAGTCTGAATTACATTTTATAGATGTATTTCTCACATATCTCAGAGTCTCTCGCGATCTTCGTCGTCGTCGTCGTCGTCGTCGTCGTCGTCGCCGCCGCCGCTTCTGCAGAAGTAGCAAATGGCCATCGTAGCAAATGCGGCGAGGGACGGCCTGCCTTCGATTCCGAATGCACAAATTGTGTGGTCTTGTTTCTCAGTCTATATTTGGTCGGTCTCGTCAGAGGTTGAATGTAACGAATGGGTGGGAAAGAGCAAGGGGCAGCGGCTGTGTAGAACGAAAACACAAATCCTCAGGGGTGTGAGCGTTTCGAGATGAGTCGTATACATGTAAATGTTGATCGTCAGTGACCGTGTGGTCTAATGGATAAGGCGTCGGACTTCGTATCTGAAGATTACAGGTTCGAATGCTGTCACGCTTGTGTTTTTCCAGTTCTGAAAAAGAAACATACCGTTTTAATGTAGCAATTGAGCAGTACGAAACCGTCTGAATGTTGCTGTTGACCATTTTTTGCTTGGAGATGCTCTTGAGCTTGAAACACACACAGCAAGACCGGTGTTAACTAACGAAATGGTCGGCAGAGTGCCGACACCGCGAGTTTTGACTGGCACTTGCACATCTAAAACAACGTCGGAAAGTAACTCGTTCGGCTTTTGAGTCACATAAAGTATGTGTGTTAATTTTGACGCCACTAGCTCTGCTTGTTGTCATGCAATTTCTTTGCCTCTCAGAAATGATTATGACATAAAAGTGAAGTACGTGACGAGTGTGACGTTAGGAAAACATTAGGCAGCATGGAGAGATTCTGTATGGGACCACCCAACCCAAACGAGTACTGTGTGACGTGCTACCCGGCAAGTATTCACCGAGGTAGCCGGCTATCTCAGTCGGTAGAGCGTCAGACTCTTAATCCCAGGGTCGTGGGTTCGAGCCAGACGCTGGGCGGAACGGAATTTTGTTCCGCTGCAGGTGTAAATTACCGTTTTTCTGATTAACGAGATTTAATGGAAATAGCAACTTTAAACTTTGCCTACGTCTCTGTCAGTCGCAAGGAAACTGTATTTGAAGGTGAAGGTGATTTTGTAGACATGTGTGAAAGACATGTTCTGAAAAGCAAGTGTTGTGGTGTGGTTTGGAGAGCACATCGGTTACGTGTCAGATGTGTAGCCAAGCAGTAATTTGTCGCCATAGCTGCAAATATTAGCCGGTAATATGAAGTGTTGTCAGCTAAAGTCTGATGGTGCAGACGACCGTAAGGACGAAGTACCCAAGAATACCGCTAGGCCGCGCCTCTTTAGCTCAGTGGTAGAGCACTGGTCTAATAAACCAGGGGTTGTAAGTTCCATCCTCACAGGAGAAAGATGAATTTTGGAAATCAGTTGCGCGTCGTGGCCGTATAGCAAACAGTACCTGTGATGACGAACAATTAGCGACAGGCGTTTTTTTAAGATTTACTCTCAGATGTGATTAAGGCGAATGGCGCAGATAAAGCATTTGCCAAAGCGGTACAGCATAAGGTGGGACGAGGCAGTCTGAATTACATTTTATAGATGTATTTCTCACATATCTCAGAGTCTCTCGCGATCTTCGTCGTCGTCGTCGTCGTCGTCGTCGTCGTCGCCGCCGCCGCTTCTGCAGAAGTAGCAAATGGCCATCGTAGCAAATGCGGCGAGGGACGGCCTGCCTTCGATTCCGAATGCACAAATTGTGTGGTCTTGTTTCTCAGTCTATATTTGGTCGGTCTCGTCAGAGGTTGAATGTAACGAATGGGTGGGAAAGAGCAAGGGGCAGCGGCTGTGTAGAACGAAAACACAAATCCTCAGGGGTGTGAGCGTTTCGAGATGAGTCGTATACATGTAAATGTTGATCGTCAGTGACCGTGTGGTCTAATGGATAAGGCGTCGGACTTCGTATCTGAAGATTACAGGTTCGAATGCTGTCACGCTTGTGTTTTTCCAGTTCTGAAAAAGAAACATACCGTTTTAATGTAGCAATTGAGCAGTACGAAACCGTCTGAATGTTGCTGTTGACCATTTTTTGCTTGGAGATGCTCTTGAGCTTGAAACACACACAGCAAGACCGGTGTTAACTAACGAAATGGTCGGCAGAGTGCCGACACCGCGAGTTTTGACTGGCACTTGCACATCTAAAACAACGTCGGAAAGTAACTCGTTCGGCTTTTGAGTCACATAAAGTATGTGTGTTAATTTTGACGCCACTAGCTCTGCTTGTTGTCATGCAATTTCTTTGCCTCTCAGAAATGATTATGACATAAAAGTGAAGTACGTGACGAGTGTGACGTTAGGAAAACATTAGGCAGCATGGAGAGATTCTGTATGGGACCACCCAACCCAAACGAGTACTGTGTGACGTGCTACCCGGCAAGTATTCACCGAGGTAGCCGGCTATCTCAGTCGGTAGAGCGTCAGACTCTTAATCCCAGGGTCGTGGGTTCGAGCCAGACGCTGGGCGGAACGGAATTTTGTTCCGCTGCAGGTGTAAATTACCGTTTTTCTGATTAACGAGATTTAATGGAAATAGCAACTTTAAACTTTGCCTACGTCTCTGTCAGTCGCAAGGAAACTGTATTTGAAGGTGAAGGTGATTTTGTAGACATGTGTGAAAGACATGTTCTGAAAAGCAAGTGTTGTGGTGTGGTTTGGAGAGCACATCGGTTACGTGTCAGATGTGTAGCCAAGCAGTAATTTGTCGCCATAGCTGCAAATATTAGCCGGTAATATGAAGTGTTGTCAGCTAAAGTCTGATGGTGCAGACGACCGTAAGGACGAAGTACCCAAGAATACCGCTAGGCCGCGCCTCTTTAGCTCAGTGGTAGAGCACTGGTCTAATAAACCAGGGGTTGTAAGTTCCATCCTCACAGGAGAAAGATGTATTTTGGAAATCAGTTGCGCGTCGTGGCCGTATAGCAAACAGTACCTGTGATGACGAACAATTAGCGACAGGCGTTTTTTTAAGATTTACTCTCAGATGTGATTAAGGCGAATGGCGCAGATAAAGCATTTGCCAAAGCGGTACAGCATAAGGTGGGACGAGGCAGTCTGAATTACATTTTATAGATGTATTTCTCACATATCTCAGAGTCTCTCGCGATCTTCGTCGTCGTCGTCGTCGTCGTCGTCGTCGCCGCCGCCGCTTCTGCAGAAGTAGCAAATGGCCATCGTAGCAAATGCGGCGAGGGACGGCCTGCCTTCGATTCCGAATGCACAAATTGTGTGGTCTTGTTTCTCAGTCTATATTTGGTCGGTCTCGTCAGAGGTTGAATGTAACGAATGGGTGGGAAAGAGCAAGGGGCAGCGGCTGTGTAGAACGAAAACACAAATCCTCAGGGGTGTGAGCGTTTCGAGATGAGTCGTATACATGTAAATGTTGATCGTCAGTGACCGTGTGGTCTAATGGATAAGGCGTCGGACTTCGTATCTGAAGATTACAGGTTCGAATGCTGTCACGCTTGTGTTTTTCCAGTTCTGAAAAAGAAACATACCGTTTTAATGTAGCAATTGAGCAGTACGAAACCGTCTGAATGTTGCTGTTGACCATTTTTTGCTTGGAGATGCTCTTGAGCTTGAAACACACACAGCAAGACCGGTGTTAACTAACGAAATGGTCGGCAGAGTGCCGACACCGCGAGTTTTGACTGGCACTTGCACATCTAAAACAACGTCGGAAAGTAACTCGTTCGGCTTTTGAGTCACATAAAGTATGTGTGTTAATTTTGACGCCACTAGCTCTGCTTGTTGTCATGCAATTTCTTTGCCTCTCAGAAATGATTATGACATAAAAGTGAAGTACGTGACGAGTGTGACGTTAGGAAAACATTAGGCAGCATGGAGAGATTCTGTATGGGACCACCCAACCCAAACGAGTACTGTGTGACGTGCTACCCGGCAAGTATTCACCGAGGTAGCCGGCTATCTCAGTCGGTAGAGCGTCAGACTCTTAATCCCAGGGTCGTGGGTTCGAGCCAGACGCTGGGCGGAACGGAATTTTGTTCCGCTGCAGGTGTAAATTACCGTTTTTCTGATTAACGAGATTTAATGGAAATAGCAACTTTAAACTTTGCCTACGTCTCTGTCAGTCGCAAGGAAACTGTATTTGAAGGTGAAGGTGATTTTGTAGACATGTGTGAAAGACATGTTCTGAAAAGCAAGTGTTGTGGTGTGGTTTGGAGAGCACATCGGTTACGTGTCAGATGTGTAGCCAAGCAGTAATTTGTCGCCATAGCTGCAAATATTAGCCGGTAATATGAAGTGTTGTCAGCTAAAGTCTGATGGTGCAGACGACCGTAAGGACGAAGTACCCAAGAATACCGCTAGGCCGCGCCTCTTTAGCTCAGTGGTAGAGCACTGGTCTAATAAACCAGGGGTTGTAAGTTCCATCCTCACAGGAGAAAGATGAATTTTGGAAATCAGTTGCGCGTCGTGGCCGTATAGTAAACAGTACCTGTGATGACGAACAATTAGCGACAGGCGTTTTTTTAAGATTTACTCTCAGATGTGATTAAGGCGAATGGCGCAGATAAAGCATTTGCCAAAGCGGTACAGCATAAGGTGGGACGAGGCAGTCTGAATTACATTTTATAGATGTATTTCTCACATATCTCAGAGTCTCTCGCGATCTTCGTCGTCGTCGTCGTCGTCGTCGTCGTCGCCGCCGCCGCTTCTGCAGAAGTAGCAAATGGCCATCGTAGCAAATGCGGCGAGGGACGGCCTGCCTTCGATTCCGAATGCACAAATTGTGTGGTCTTGTTTCTCAGTCTATATTTGGTCGGTCTCGTCAGAGGTTGAATGTAACGAATGGGTGGGAAAGAGCAAGGGGCAGCGGCTGTGTAGAACGAAAACACAAATCCTCAGGGGTGTGAGCGTTTCGAGATGAGTCGTATACATGTAAATGTTGATCGTCAGTGACCGTGTGGTCTAATGGATAAGGCGTCGGACTTCGTATCTGAAGATTACAGGTTCGAATGCTGTCACGCTTGTGTTTTTCCAGTTCTGAAAAAGAAACATACCGTTTTAATGTAGCAATTGAGCAGTACGAAACCGTCTGAATGTTGCTGTTGACCATTTTTTGCTTGGAGATGCTCTTGAGCTTGAAACACACACAGCAAGACCGGTGTTAACTAACGAAATGGTCGGCAGAGTGCCGACACCGCGAGTTTTGACTGGCACTTGCACATCTAAAACAACGTCGGAAAGTAACTCGTTCGGCTTTTGAGTCACATAAAGTATGTGTGTTAATTTTGACGCCACTAGCTCTGCTTGTTGTCATGCAATTTCTTTGCCTCTCAGAAATGATTATGACATAAAAGTGAAGTACGTGACGAGTGTGACGTTAGGAAAACATTAGGCAGCATGGAGAGATTCTGTATGGGACCACCCAACCCAAACGAGTACTGTGTGACGTGCTACCCGGCAAGTATTCACCGAGGTAGCCGGCTATCTCAGTCGGTAGAGCGTCAGACTCTTAATCCCAGGGTCGTGGGTTCGAGCCAGACGCTGGGCGGAACGGAATTTTGTTCCGCTGCAGGTGTAAATTACCGTTTTTCTGATTAACGAGATTTAATGGAAATAGCAACTTTAAACTTTGCCTACGTCTCTGTCAGTCGCAAGGAAACTGTATTTGAAGGTGAAGGTGATTTTGTAGACATGTGTGAAAGACATGTTCTGAAAAGCAAGTGTTGTGGTGTGGTTTGGAGAGCACATCGGTTACGTGTCAGATGTGTAGCCAAGCAGTAATTTGTCGCCATAGCTGCAAATATTAGCCGGTAATATGAAGTGTTGTCAGCTAAAGTCTGATGGTGCAGACGACCGTAAGGACGAAGTACCCAAGAATACCGCTAGGCCGCGCCTCTTTAGCTCAGTGGTAGAGCACTGGTCTAATAAACCAGGGGTTGTAAGTTCCATCCTCACAGGAGAAAGAGGAATTTTGGAAATCAGTTGCGCGTCGTGGCCGTATAGCAAACAGTACCTGTGATGACGAACAATTAGCGACAGGCGTTTTTTTAAGATTTACTCTCAGATGTGATTAAGGCGAATGGCGCAGATAAAGCATTTGCCACAGCGGTACAGCATAAGGTGGGACGAGGCAGTCTGAATTACATTTTATAGATGTATTTCTCACATATCTCAGAGTCTCTCGCGATCTTCGTCGTCGTCGTCGTCGTCGTCGTCGTCGTCGTCGTCGTCGCCGCCGCCGCTTCTGCAGAAGTAGCAAATGGCCATCGTAGCAAATGCGGCGAGGGACGGCCTGCCTTCGATTCCGAATGCACAAATTGTGTGGTCTTGTTTCTCAGTCTATATTTGGTCGGTCTCGTCAGAGGTTGAATGTAACGAATGGGTGGGAAAGAGCAAGGGGCAGCGGCTGTGTAGAACGAAAACACAAATCCTCAGGGGTGTGAGCGTTTCGAGATGAGTCGTATACATGTAAATGTTGATCGTCAGTGACCGTGTGGTCTAATGGATAAGGCGTCGGACTTCGTATCTGAAGATTACAGGTTCGAATGCTGTCACGCTTGTGTTTTTCCAGTTCTGAAAAAGAAACATACCGTTTTAATGTAGCAATTGAGCAGTACGAAACCGTCTGAATGTTGCTGTTGACCATTTTTTGCTTGGAGATGCTCTTGAGCTTGAAACACACACAGCAAGACCGGTGTTAACTAACGAAATGGTCGGCAGAGTGCCGACACCGCGAGTTTTGACTGGCACTTGCACATCTAAAACAACGTCGGAAAGTAACTCGTTCGGCTTTTGAGTCACATAAAGTATGTGTGTTAATTTTGACGCCACTAGCTCTGCTTGTTGTCATGCAATTTCTTTGCCTCTCAGAAATGATTATGACATAAAAGTGAAGTACGTGACGAGTGTGACGTTAGGAAAACATTAGGCAGCATGGAGAGATTCTGTATGGGACCACCCAACCCAAACGAGTACTGTGTGACGTGCTACCCGGCAAGTATTCGCCGAGGTAGCCGGCTATCTCAGTCGGTAGAGCGTCAGACTCTTAATCCCAGGGTCGTGGGTTCGAGCCAGACGCTGGGCGGAACGGAATTTTGTTCCGCTGCAGGTGTAAATTACCGTTTTTCTGATTAACGAGATTTAATGGAAATAGCAACTTTAAACTTTGCCTACGTCTCTGTCAGTCGCCAGGAAACTGTATTTGAAGGTGAAGGTGATTTTGTAGACATGTGTGAAAGACATGTTCTGAAAAGCAAGTGTTGTGGTGTGGTTTGGAGAGCACATCGGTTACGTGTCAGATGTGTAGCCAAGCAGTAATTTGTCGCCATAGCTGCAAATATTAGCCGGTAATATGAAGTGTTGTCAGCTAAAGTCTGATGGTGCAGACGACCGTAAGGACGAAGTACCCAAGAATACCGCTAGGCCGCGCCTCTTTAGCTCAGTGGTAGAGCACTGGTCTAATAAACCAGGGGTTGTAAGTTCCATCCTCACAGGAGAAAGATGAATTTTGGAAATCAGTTGCGCGTCGTGGCCGTATAGCAAACAGTACCTGTGATGACGAACAATTAGCGACAGGCGTTTTTTTAAGATTTACTCTCAGATGTGATTAAGGCGAATGGCGCAGATAAAGCATTTGCCAAAGCGGTACAGCATAAGGTGGGACGAGGCAGTCTGAATTACATTTTATAGATGTATTTCTCACATATCTCAGAGTCTCTCGCGATCTTCGTCGTCGTCGTCGTCGTCGTCGTCGTCGCCGCCGCCGCTTCTGCAGAAGTAGCAAATGGCCATCGTAGCAAATGCGGCGAGGGACGGCCTGCCTTCGATTCCGAATGCACAAATTGTGTGGTCTTGTTTCTCAGTCTATATTTGGTCGGTCTCGTCAGAGGTTGAATGTAACGAATGGGTGGGAAAGAGCAAGGGGCAGCGGCTGTGTAGAACGAAAACACAAATCCTCAGGGGTGTGAGCGTTTCGAGATGAGTCGTATACATGTAAATGTTGATCGTCAGTGACCGTGTGGTCTAATGGATAAGGCGTCGGACTTCGTATCTGAAGATTACAGGTTCGAATGCTGTCACGCTTGTGTTTTTCCAGTTCTGAAAAAGAAACATACCGTTTTAATGTAGCAATTGAGCAGTACGAAACCGTCTGAATGTTGCTGTTGACCATTTTTTGCTTGGAGATGCTCTTGAGCTTGAAACACACACAGCAAGACCGGTGTTAACTAACGAAATGGTCGGCAGAGTGCCGACACCGCGAGTTTTGACTGGCACTTGCACATCTAAAACAACGTCGGAAAGTAACTCGTTCGGCTTTTGAGTCACATAAAGTATGTGTGTTAATTTTGACGCCACTAGCTCTGCTTGTTGTCATGCAATTTCTTTGCCTCTCAGAAATGATTATGACATAAAAGTGAAGTACGTGACGAGTGTGACGTTAGGAAAACATTAGGCAGCATGGAGAGATTCTGTATGGGACCACCCAACCCAAACGAGTACTGTGTGACGTGCTACCCGGCAAGTATTCACCGAGGTAGCCGGCTATCTCAGTCGGTAGAGCGTCAGACTCTTAATCCCAGGGTCGTGGGTTCGAGCCAGACGCTGGGCGGAACGGAATTTTGTTCCGCTGCAGGTGTAAATTACCGTTTTTCTGATTAACGAGATTTAATGGAAATAGCAACTTTAAACTTTGCCTACGTCTCTGTCAGTCGCAAGGAAACTGTATTTGAAGGTGAAGGTGATTTTGTAGACATGTGTGAAAGACATGTTCTGAAAAGCAAGTGTTGTGGTTTGGAGAGCACATCGGTTACGTGTCAGATGTGTAGCCAAGCAGTAATTTGTCGCCATAGCTGCAAATATTAGCCGGTAATATGAAGTGTTGTCAGCTAAAGTCTGATGGTGCAGACGACCGTAAGGACGAAGTACCCAAGAGTACCGCTAGGCCGCGCCTCTTTAGCTCAGTGGTAGAGCACTGGTCTAATCAACCAGGGGTTGTGAGTTCCATCCTCACAGGAGAAAGATGAATTTTGGAAATCAGTTGCGCGTCGTGGCCGTATAGCAAACAGTACCTGTGATGACGAACAATTAGCGACAGGCGTTTTTTTAAGATTTACTCTCAGATGTGATTAAGGCGAATGGCGCAGATAAAGCATTTGCCAAAGCGGTACAGCATAAGGTGGGACGAGGCAGTCTGAATTACATTTTATAGATGTATTTCTCACATATCTCAGAGTCTCTCGCGATCTTCGTCATCGTCGTCGTCGTCGTCGCCGCCGCCGCTTCTGCAGAAGTAGCAAATGGCCATCGTAGCAAATGCGGCGAGGGACGGCCTGCCTTCGATTCCGAATGCACAAATTGTGTGGTCTTGTTTCTCAGTCTATATTTGGTCGGTCTCGTCAGAGGTTGAATGTAACGAATGGGTGGGAAAGAGCAAGGGGCAGCGGCTGTGTAGAACGAAAACACAAATCCTCAGGGGTGTGAGCGTTTCGAGATGAGTCTTATACATGTAAATGTTGGTCGTCAGTGACCGTGTGGCCTAATGGATAAGGCGTCGGACTTCGGCTCTGAAGATTACAGGTTCGAATGCTGTCACGCTTGTGTTTTTCCAGTTCTGAAAAAGAAACATACCGTTTTAATGTAGCAATTGAGCAGTACGAAACCGTCTGAATGTTGCTGTTGACCATTTTTTGCTTGGAGATGCTCTTGAGCTTGAAACACACACAGCAAGACCGGTGTTAACTAACGAAATGGTCGGCAGAGTGCCGACACCGCGAGTTTTGACTGGCACTTGCACATCTAAAACAACGTCGGAAAGTAACTCGTTCGGCTTTTGAGTCACATAAAGTATGTGTGTTAATTTTGACGCCACTAGCTCTGCTTGTTGTCATGCAATTTCTTTGCCTCTCAGAAATGATTATGACATAAAAGTGAAGTACGTGACGAGTGTGACGTTAGGAAAACATTAGGCAGCATGGAGAGATTCTGTATGGGACCACCCAACCCAAACGAGTACTGTGTGACGTGCTACCCGGCAAGTATTCACCGAGGTAGCCAGCTATCTCAGTCGGTAGAGCGTCAGACTCTTAATCCCAGGGTCGTGGGTTCGAGCCAGACGCTGGGCGGAACGGAATTTTGTTCCGCTGCAGGTGTAAATTACCGTTTTTCTGATTAACGAGATTTAATGGAAATAGCAACTTTAAACTTTGCCTACGTCTCTGTCAGTCGCAAGGAAACTGTATTTGAAGGTGAAGGTGATTTTGTAGACATGTGTGAAAGACATGTTCTGAAAAGCAAGTGTTGTGGTTTGGAGAGCAAGTCGGTTACGTGTCAGATGTGTAGCCAAGCAGTAATTTGTCGCCATAGCTGCAAATATTAGCCGGTAATATGAAGTGTTGTCAGCTAAAGTCTGATGGTGCAGACGACCGTAAGGACGAAGTACCCAAGAGTACCGCTAGGCCGCGCCTCTTTAGCTCAGTGGTAGAGCACTGGTCTAATAAACCAGGGGTTGTAAGTTCCATCCTCACAGGAGAAAGATGAATTTTGGAAATCAGTTGCGCGTCGTGGCCGTATAGCAAGCAGTACCTGTGATGACGAACAATTAGCGACAGGCGTTTTTTTAAGATTTACTCTCAGATGTGATTAAGGCGAATGGCGCAGATAAAGCATTTGCCAAAGCGGTACAGTATAAGGTGGGACGAGGCAGTCTGAATTACATTTTATAGATGTATTTCCCACATATCTCAGAGTCTCTCGCGATCTTCGTCGTCGTCGTCGTCGTCGTCGTCGTCGTCGCCGCCGCCGCCGCTTCTGCAGAAGTAGCAAATGGCCATCGTAGCAAATGCGGCGAGGGACGGCCTGCCTTCGATTCCGAATGCACAAATTGTGTGGTCTTGTTTCTCAGTCTATATATGGTCGGTCTCGTCAGAGGTTGAATGTAACGAATGGGTGGGAAAGAGCAAGGGGCAGCGGCTGTGTAGAACGAAAACACAAATCCTCAGGGGTGTGAGCGTTTCGAGATGAGTCGTATACATGTAAATGTTGATCGTCAGTGACCGTGTGGTCTAATGGATAAGGCGTCGGACTTCGTATCTGAAGATTACAGGTTCGAATGCTGTCACGCTTGTGTTTTTCCAGTTCTGAAAAAGAAACATACCGTTTTAATGTACCAATTGAGCAGTACGAAACCGTCTGAATGTTGCTGTTGACCATTTTTTGCTTGGAGATGCTCTTGAGCTTGAAACACACACAGCAAGACCGGTGTTAACTAACGAAATGGTCGGCAGAGTGCCGACACCGCGAGTTTTGACTGACACTTGCACATCTAAAACAACGTCGGAAAGTAACTCGTTCGGCTTTTGAGTCACATAAAGTATGTGTGTTAATTTTGACGCCACTAGCTCTGCTTGTTGTCATGCAATTTCTTTGCCTCTCAGAAATGATTATGACATAAAAGTGAAGTACGTGACGAGTGTGACGTTAGGAAAACATTAGGCAGCATGGAGAGATTCTGTATGGGACCACCCAACCCAAACGAGTACTGTGTGACGTGCTACCCGGCAAGTATTCACCGAGGTAGCCGGCTATCTCAGTCGGTAGAGCGTCAGACTCTTAATCCCAGGGTCGTGGGTTCGAGCCAGACGCTGGGCGGAACGGAATTTTGTTCCGCTGCAGGTGTAAATTACCGTTTTTCTGATTAACGAGATTTAATGGAAATAGCAACTTTAAACTTTGCCTACGTCTCTGTCAGTCGCAAGGAAACTGTATTTGAAGGTGAAGGTGATTTTGTAGACATGTGTGAAAGACATGTTCTGAAAAGCAAGTGTTGTGGTTTGGAGAGCAAGTCGGTTACGTGTCAGATGTGTAGCCAAGCAGTAATTTGTCGCCATAGCTGCAAATATTAGCCGGTAATATGAAGTGTTGTCAGCTAAAGTCTGATGGTGCAGACGACCGTAAGGACGAAGTACCCAAGAGTACCGCTAGGCCGCGCCTCTTTAGCTCAGTGGTAGAGCACTGGTCTAATAAACCAGGGGTTGTAAGTTCCATCCTCACAGGAGAAAGATGAATTTTGGAAATCAGTTGCGCGTCGTGGCCGTATAGCAAACAGTACCTGTGATGACGAACAATTAGCGACAGGCGTTTTTTTAAGATTTACTCTCAGATGTGATTAAGGCGAATGGCGCAGATAAAGCATTTGCCAAAGCGGTACAGTATAAGGTGGGACGAGGCAGTCTGAATTACATTTTATAGATGTATTTCCCACATATCTCAGAGTCTCTCGCGATCTTCGTCGTCGTCGTCGTCGTCGTCGTCGCCGCCGCCGCTTCTGCAGAAGTAGCAAATGGCCATCGTAGCAAATGCGGCGAGGGACGGCCTGCCTTCGATTCCGAATGCACAAATTGTGTGGTCTTGTTTCTCAGTCTATATTTGGTCGGTCTCGTCAGAGGTTGAATGTAACGAATGGGTGGGAAAGAGCAAGGGGCAGCGGCTGTGTAGAACGAAAACACAAATCCTCAGGGGTGTGAGCGTTTCGAGATGAGTCGTATACATGTAAATGTTGATCGTCAGTGACCGTGTGGTCTAATGGATAAGGCGTCGGACTTCGTATCTGAAGATTACAGGTTCGAATGCTGTCACGCTTGTGTTTTTCCAGTTCTGAAAAAGAAACATACCGTTTTAATGTACCAATTGAGCAGTACGAAACCGTCTGAATGTTGCTGTTGACCATTTTTTGCTTGGAGATGCTCTTGAGCTTGAAACACACACAGCAAGACCGGTGTTAACTAACGAAATGGTCGGCAGAGTGCCGACACCGCGAGTTTTGACTGACACTTGCACATCTAAAACAACGTCGGAAAGTAACTCGTTCGGCTTTTGAGTCACATAAAGTATGTGTGTTAATTTTGACGCCACTAGCTCTGCTTGTTGTCATGCAATTTCTTTGCCTCTCAGAAATGATTATGACATAAAAGTGAAGTACGTGACGAGTGTGACGTTAGGAAAACATTAGGCAGCATGGAGAGATTCTGTATGGGACCACCCAACCCAAACGAGTACTGTGTGACGTGCTACCCGGCAAGTATTCACCGAGGTAGCCGGCTATCTCAGTCGGTAGAGCGTCAGACTCTTAATCCCAGGGTCGTGGGTTCGAGCCAGACGCTGGGCGGAACGGAATTTTGTTCCGCTGCAGGTGTAAATTACCGTTTTTCTGATTAACGAGATTTAATGGAAATAGCAACTTTAAACTTTGCCTACGTCTCTGTCAGTCGCAAGGAAACTGTATTTGAAGGTGAAGGTGATTTTGTAGACATGTGTGAAAGACATGTTCTGAAAAGCAAGTGTTGTGGTTTGGAGAGCAAGTCGGTTACGTGTCAGATGTGTAGCCAAGCAGTAATTTGTCGCCATAGCTGCAAATATTAGCCGGTAATATGAAGTGTTGTCAGCTAAAGTCTGATGGTGCAGACGACCGTAAGGACGAAGTACCCAAGAGTACCGCTAGGCCGCGCCTCTTTAGCTCAGTGGTAGAGCACTGGTCTAATAAACCAGGGGTTGTAAGTTCCATCCTCACAGGAGAAAGATGAATTTTGGAAATCAGTTGCGCGTCGTGGCCGTATAGCAAACAGTACCTGTGATGACGAACAATTAGCGACAGGCGTTTTTTTAAGATTTACTCTCAGATGTGATTAAGGCGAATGGCGCAGATAAAGCATTTGCCAAAGCGGTACAGTATAAGGTGGGACGAGGCAGTCTGAATTACATTTTATAGATGTATTTCCCACATATCTCAGAGTCTCTCGCGATCTTCGTCGTCGTCGTCGTCGTCGTCGTCGCCGCCGCCGCTTCTGCAGAAGTAGCAAATGGCCATCGTAGCAAATGCGGCGAGGGACGGCCTGCCTTCGATTCCGAATGCACAAATTGTGTGGTCTTGTTTCTCAGTCTATATTTGGTCGGTCTCGTCAGAGGTTGAATGTAACGAATGGGTGGGAAAGAGCAAGGGGCAGCGGCTGTGTAGAACGAAAACACAAATCCTCAGGGGTGTGAGCGTTTCGAGATGAGTCGTATACATGTAAATGTTGATCGTCAGTGACCGTGTGGTCTAATGGATAAGGCGTCGGACTTCGTATCTGAAGATTACAGGTTCGAATGCTGTCACGCTTGTGTTTTTCCAGTTCTGAAAAAGAAACATACCGTTTTAATGTACCAATTGAGCAGTACGAAACCGTCTGAATGTTGCTGTTGACCATTTTTTGCTTGGAGATGCTCTTGAGCTTGAAACACACACAGCAAGACCGGTGTTAACTAACGAAATGGTCGGCAGAGTGCCGACACCGCGAGTTTTGACTGACACTTGCACATCTAAAACAACGTCGGAAAGTAACTCGTTCGGCTTTTGAGTCACATAAAGTATGTGTGTTAATTTTGACGCCACTAGCTCTGCTTGTTGTCATGCAATTTCTTTGCCTCTCAGAAATGATTATGACATAAAAGTGAAGTACGTGACGAGTGTGACGTTAGGAAAACATTAGGCAGCATGGAGAGATTCTGTATGGGACCACCCAACCCAAACGAGTACTGTGTGACGTGCTACCCGGCAAGTATTCACCGAGGTAGCCGGCTATCTCAGTCGGTAGAGCGTCAGACTCTTAATCCCAGGGTCGTGGGTTCGAGCCAGACGCTGGGCGGAACGGAATTTTGTTCCTCTGCAGGTGTAAATTACCGTTTTTCTGATTAACGAGATTTAATGGAAATAGCAACTTTAAACTTTGCCTACGTCTCTGTCAGTCGCAAGGAAACTGTATTTGAAGGTGAAGGTGATTTTGTAGACATGTGTGAAAGACATGTTCTGAAAAGCAAGTGTTGTGGTTTGGAGAGCAAGTCGGTTACGTGTCAGATGTGTAGCCAAGCAGTAATTTGTCGCCATAGCTGCAAATATTAGCCGGTAATATGAAGTGTTGTCAGCTAAAGTCTGATGGTGCAGACGACCGTAAGGACGAAGTACCCAAGAGTACCGCTAGGCCGCGCCTCTTTAGCTCAGTGGTAGAGCACTGGTCTAATAAACCAGGGGTTGTAAGTTCCATCCTCACAGGAGAAAGATGAATTTTGGAAATCAGTTGCGCGTCGTGGCCGTATAGCAAACAGTACCTGTGATGACGAACAATTAGCGACAGGCGTTTTTTTAAGATTTACTCTCAGATGTGATTAAGGCGAATGGCGCAGATAAAGCATTTGCCAAAGCGGTACAGTATAAGGTGGGACGAGGCAGTCTGAATTACATTTTATAGATGTATTTCCCACATATCTCAGAGTCTCTCGCGATCTTCGTCGTCGTCGTCGTCGTCGTCGTCGCCGCCGCCGCTTCTGCAGAAGTAGCAAATGGCCATCGTAGCAAATGCGGCGAGGGACGGCCTGCCTTCGATTCCGAATGCACAAATTGTGTGGTCTTGTTTCTCAGTCTATATTTGGTCGGTCTCGTCAGAGGTTGAATGTAACGAATGGGTGGGAAAGAGCAAGGGGCAGCGGCTGTGTAGAACGAAAACACAAATCCTCAGGGGTGTGAGCGTTTCGAGATGAGTCGTATACATGTAAATGTTGATCGTCAGTGACCGTGTGGTCTAATGGATAAGGCGTCGGACTTCGTATCTGAAGATTACAGGTTCGAATGCTGTCACGCTTGTGTTTTTCCAGTTCTGAAAAAGAAACATACCGTTTTAATGTACCAATTGAGCAGTACGAAACCGTCTGAATGTTGCTGTTGACCATTTTTTGCTTGGAGATGCTCTTGAGCTTGAAACACACACAGCAAGACCGGTGTTAACTAACGAAATGGTCGGCAGAGTGCCGACACCGCGAGTTTTGACTGACACTTGCACATCTAAAACAACGTCGGAAAGTAACTCGTTCGGCTTTTGAGTCACATAAAGTATGTGTGTTAATTTTGACGCCACTAGCTCTGCTTGTTGTCATGCAATTTCTTTGCCTCTCAGAAATGATTATGACATAAAAGTGAAGTACGTGACGAGTGTGACGTTAGGAAAACATTAGGCAGCATGGAGAGATTCTGTATGGGACCACCCAACCCAAACGAGTACTGTGTGACGTGCTACCCGGCAAGTATTCACCGAGGTAGCCGGCTATCTCAGTCGGTAGAGCGTCAGACTCTTAATCCCAGGGTCGTGGGTTCGAGCCAGACGCTGGGCGGAACGGAATTTTGTTCCGCTGCAGGTGTAAATTACCGTTTTTCTGATTAACGAGATTTAATGGAAATAGCAACTTTAAACATTGCCTACGTCTCTGTCAGTCGCAAGGAAACTGTATTTGAAGGTGAAGGTGATTTTGTAGACATGTGTGAAAGACATGTTCTGAAAAGCAAGTGTTGTGGTTTGGAGAGCACATCGGTTACGTGTCAGATGTGTAGCCAAGCAGTAATTTGTCGCCATAGCTGCAAATATTAGCCGGTAATATGAAGTGTTGTCAGCTAAAGTCTGATGGTGCAGACGACCGTAAGGACGAAGTACCCAAGAGTACCGCTAGGCCGCGCCTCTTTAGCTCAGTGGTAGAGCACTGGTCTAATCAACGAGGGGTTGTGAGTTCCATCCTCACAGGAGAAAGATGAATTTGGGAAATCAGTTGCGCGTCGTGGCCGTATAGCAAACAGTACCTGTGATGACGAACAATTAGCGACAGGCGTTTTTTTAAGATTTACTCTCAGATGTGATTAAGGCGAATGGCGCAGATAAAGCATTTGCCAAAGCGGTACAGTATAAGGTGGGACGAGGCAGTCTGAATTACATTTTATAGATGTATTTCTCACATATCTCAGAGTCTCTCGCGATCTTCGTCATCGTCGTCGTCGTCGTCGTCGCCGCCGCCGCTTCTGCAGAAGTAGCAAATGGCCATCGTAGCAAATGCGGCGAGGGACGGCCTGCCTTCGATTCCGAATGCACAAATTGTGTGGTCTTCTTTCTCAGTCTGTATTTGGTCGGTCTCGTCAGAGGTTGAATGTAACGAATGGGTGGGAAAGAGCAAGGGGCAGCGGCTGTGTAGAACGAAAACACAAATCCTCAGGGGTGTGAGCGTTTCGAGATGAGTCGTATACATGTAAATGTTGGTCGTCAGTGACCGTGTGGCCTAATGGATAAGGCGTCGGACTTCGGCTCTGAAGATTACAGGTTCGAATGCTGTCACGCTTGTGTTTTTCCAGTTCTGAAACAGAAACATACCGTTTTAATGTAGCAATTGAGCAGTACGAAACCGTCTGAATGTTGCTGTTGACCATTTTTTGCTTGGAGATGCTCTTGAGCTTGAAACACACACAGCAAGACCGGTGTTAACTAACGAAATGGTCGGCAGAGTGCCGACACCGCGAGTTTTGACTGACACTTGCACATCTAAAACAACGTCGGAAAGTAACTCGTTCGGCTTTTGAGTCACATAAAGTATGTGTGTTAATTTTGACGCCACTAGCTCTGCTTGTTGTCATGCAATTTCTTTGCCTCTCAGAAATGATTATGACATAAAAGTGAAGTACGTGACGAGTGTGACGTTAGGAAAACATTAGGCAGCATGGAGAGATTCTGTATGGGACCACCCAACCCAAACGAGTACTGTGTGACGTGCTACCCGGCAAGTATTCACCGAGGTAGCCGGCTATCTCAGTCGGTAGAGCGTCAGACTCTTAATCCCAGGGTCGTGGGTTCGAGCCAGACGCTGGGCGGAACGGAATTTTGTTCCGCTGCAGGTGTAAATTACCGTTTTTCTGATTAACGAGATTTAATGGAAATAGCAACTTTAAACTTTGCCTACGTCTCTGTCAGTCGCAAGGAAACTGTATTTGAAGGTGAATGTGATTTTGTAGACATGTGTGAAAGACATGTTCTGAAAAGCAAGTGTTGTGGTGTGGTTTGGAGAGCACATCGGTTACGTGTCAGATGTGTAGCCAAGCAGTAATTTGTCGCCATAGCTGCAAATATTAGCCGGTAATATGAAGTGTTGTCAGCTAAAGTCTGATGGTGCAGACGACCGTAAGGACGAAGTACCCAAGAGTACCGCTAGGCCGCGCCTCTTTAGCTCAGTGGTAGAGCACTGGTCTAATAAACCAGGGGTTGTAAGTTCCATCCTCACAGGAGAAAGATGAATTTTGGAAATCAGTTGCGCGTCGTGGCCGTATAGCAAACAGTACCTGTGATGACGAACAATTAGCGACAGGCGTTTTTTTAAGATTTACTCTCAGATGTGATTAAGGCGAATGGCGCAGATAAAGCATTTGCCAAAGCGGTACAGTATAAGGTGGGACGAGGCAGTCTGAATTACATTTTATAGATGTATTTCCCACATATCTCAGAGTCTCTCGCGATCTTCGTCGTCGTCGTCGTCGTCGTCGTCGTCGCCGCCGCCGCTTCTGCAGAAGTAGCAAATGGCCATCGTAGCAAATGCGGCGAGGGACGGCCTGCCTTCGATTCCGAATGCACAAATTGTGTGGTCTTGTTTCTCAGTCTATATTTGGTCGGTCTCGTCAGAGGTTGAATGTAACGAATGGGTGGGAAAGAGCAAGGGGCAGCGGCTGTGTAGAACGAAAACACAAATCCTCAGGGGTGTGAGCGTTTCGAGATGAGTCGTATACATGTAAATGTTGATCGTCAGTGACCGTGTGGTCTAATGGATAAGACGTCGGACTTCGTATCTGAAGATTACAGGTTCGAATGCTGTCACGCTTGTGTTTTTCCAGTTCTGAAAAAGAAACATACCGTTTTAATGTACCAATTGAGCAGTACGAAACCGTCTGAATGTTGCTGTTGACCATTTTTTGCTTGGAGATGCTCTTGAGCTTGAAACACACACAGCAAGACCGGTGTTAACTAACGAAATGGTCGGCAGAGTGCCGACACCGCGAGTTTTGACTGACACTTGCACATCTAAAACAACGTCGGAAAGTAACTCGTTCGGCTTTTGAGTCACATAAAGTATGTGTGTTAATTTTGACGCCACTAGCTCTGCTTGTTGTCATGCAATTTCTTTGCCTCTCAGAAATGATTATGACATAAAAGTGAAGTACGTGACGAGTGTGACGTTAGGAAAACATTAGGCAGCATGGAGAGATTCTGTATGGGACCACCCAACCCAAACGAGTACTGTGTGACGTGCTACCCGGCAAGTATTCACCGAGGTAGCCGGCTATCTCAGTCGGTAGAGCGTCAGACTCTTAATCCCAGGGTCGTGGGTTCGAGCCAGACGCCGGGCGGAACGGAATTTTGTTCCGCTGCAGGTGTAAATTACCGTTTTTCTGATTAACGAGATTTAATGGAAATAGCAACTTTAAACTTTGCCTACGTCTCTGTCAGTCGCAAGGAAACTGTATTTGAAGGTGAAGGTGATTTTGTAGACATGTGTGAAAGACATGTTCTGAAAAGCAAGTGTTGTGGTTTGGAGAGCAAGTCGGTTACGTGTCAGATGTGTAGCCAAGCAGTAATTTGTCGCCATAGCTGCAAATATTAGCCGGTAATATGAAGTGTTGTCAGCTAAAGTCTGATGGTGCAGACGACCGTAAGGACGAAGTACCCAAGAGTACCGCTAGGCCGCGCCTCTTTAGCTCAGTGGTAGAGCACTGGTCTAATAAACCAGGGGTTGTAAGTTCCATCCTCACAGGAGAAAGATGAATTTTGGAAATCAGTTGCGCGTCGTGGCCGTATAGCAAACAGTACCTGTGATGACGAACAATTAGCGACAGGCGTTTTTTTAAGATTTACTCTCAGATGTGATTAAGGCGAATGGCGCAGATAAAGCATTTGCCAAAGCGGTACAGTATAAGGTGGGACGAGGCAGTCTGAATTACATTTTATAGATGTATTTCTCACATATCTCAGAGTCTCTCGCGATCTTCGTCATCGTCGTCGTCGTCGTCGTCGCCGCCGCCGCTTCTGCAGAAGTAGCAAATGGCCATCGTAGCAAATGCGGCGAGGGACGGCCTGCCTTCGATTCCGAATGCACAAATTGTGTGGTCTTGTTTCTCAGTCTGTATTTGGTCGGTCTCGTCAGAGGTTGAATGTAACGAATGGGTGGGAAAGAGCAAGGGGCAGCGGCTGTGTAGAACGAAAACACAAATCCTCAGGGGTGTGAGCGTTTCGAGATGAGTCGTATACATGTAAATGTTGGTCGTCAGTGACCGTGTGGCCTAATGGATAAGGCGTCGGACTTCGGCTCTGAAGATTACAGGTTCGAATGCTGTCACGCTTGTGTTTTTCCAGTTCTGAAAAAGAAACATACCGTTTTAATGTAGCAATTGAGCAGTACGAAACCGTCTGAATGTTGCTGTTGACCATTTTTTGCTTGGAGATGCTCTTGAGCTTGAAACACACACAGCAAGACCGGTGTTAACTAACGAAATGGTCGGCAGAGTGCCAACACCGCGAGTTTTGACTGACACTTGCACATCTAAAACAACGTCGGAAAGTAACTCGTTCGGCTTTTGAGTCACATAAAGTATGTGTGTTAATTTTGACGCCACTAGCTCTGCTTGTTGTCATGCAATTTCTTTGCCTCTCAGAAATGATTATGACATAAAAGTGAAGTACGTGACGAGTGTGACGTTAGGAAAACATTAGGCAGCATGGAGAGATTCTGTATGGGACCACCCAACCCAAACGAGTACTGTGTGATGTGCTACCCGGCAAGTATTCACCGAGGTAGCCGGCTATCTCAGTCGGTAGAGCGTCAGACTCTTAATCCCAGGGTCGTGGGTTCGAGCCAGACGCTGGGCGGAACGGAATTTTGTTCCGCTGCAGGTGTAAATTACCGTTTTTCTGATTAACGAGATTTAATGGAAATAGCAACTTTAAACTTTGCCTACGTCTCTGTCAGTCGCAAGGAAACTGTATTTGAAGGTGAAGGTGATTTTGTAGACATGTGTGAAAGACATGTTCTGAAAAGCAAGTGTTGTGGTGTGGTTTGGAGAGCACATCGGTTACGTGTCAGATGTGTAGCCAAGCAGTAATTTGTCGCCATAGCTGCAAATATTAGCCGGTAATATGAAGTGTTGTCAGCTAAAGTCTGATGGTGCAGACGACCGTAAGGACGAAGTACCCAAGAGTACCGCTAGGCCGCGCCTCTTTAGCTCAGTGGTAGAGCACTGGTCTAATAAACCAGGGGTTGTAAGTTCCATCCTCACAGGAGAAAGATGAATTTTGGAAATCAGTTGCGCGTAGTGGCCGTATAGTAAACAGTACCTGTGATGACGAACAATTAGCGACAGGCGTTTTTTTTAAGATTTACTCTCAGATGTGATTAAGGCGAATGGCGCAGATAAAGCATTTGCCAAAGCGGTACAGCATAAGGTGGGACGAGGCAGTCTGAATTACATTTTATAGATGTATTTCTCACATATCTCAGAGTCTCTCGCGGTCGTCGTCGTCGTCGTCGTCGTCGTCGTCGTCGTCGTCGTCGCCGCCGCCGCTTCTGCAGAAGTAGCAAATGGCCATCGTAGCAAATGCGGCGAGGGACGGCCTGCCTTCGATTCCGAATGCACAAATTGTGTGGTCTTGTTTCTCAGTCTATATTTGGTCGGTCTCGTCAGAGGTTGAATGTAACGAATGGGTGGGAAAGAGCAAGGGGCAGCGGCTGTGTAGAACGAAAACACAAATCCTCATGGGTGTGAGCGTTTCGAGATGAGTCGTATACATGTAAATGTTGGTCGTCAGTGACCGTGTGGCCTAATGGATAAGGCGTCGGACTTCGGCTCTGAAGATTACAGGTTCGAATGCTGTCACGCTTGTGTTTTTCCAGTTCTGAAAAAGAAACATACCGTTTTAATGTACCAATTGAGCAGTACGAAACCGTCTGAATGTTGCTGTTGACCATTTTTTGCTTGGAGATGCTCTTGAGCTTGAAACACACACAGCAAGACCGGTGTTAACTAACGAAATGGTCGGCAGAGTGCCGACACCGCGAGTTTTGACTGGCACTTGCACATCTAAAACAACGTCGGAAAGTAACTCGTTCGGCTTTTGAGTCACATAAAGTATGTGTGTTAATTTTGACGCCACTAGCTCTGCTTGTTGTCATGCAATTTCTTTGCCTCTCAGAAATGATTATGACATAAAAGTGAAGTACGTGACGAGTGTGACGTTAGGAAAACATTAGGCAGCATGGAGAGATTCTGTATGGGACCACCCAACCCAAACGAGTACTGTGTGACGTGCTACCCGGCAAGTATTCACCGAGGTAGCCGGCTATCTCAGTCGGTAGAGCGTCAGACTCTTAATCCCAGGGTCGTGGGTTCGAGCCAGACGCTGGGCGGAACGGAATTTTGTTCCGCTGCAGGTGTAAATTACCGTTTTTCTGATTAACGAGATTTAATGGAAATAGCAACTTTAAACTTTGCCTACGTCTCTGTCAGTCGCAAGGAAACTGTATTTGAAGGTGAAGGTGATTTTGTAGACATGTGTGAAAGACATGTTCTGAAAAGCAAGTGTTGTGGTTTGGAGAGCAAGTCGGTTACGTGTCAGATGTGTAGCCAAGCAGTAATTTGTCGCCATAGCTGCAAATATTAGCCGGTAATATGAAGTGTTGTCAGCTAAAGTCTGATGGTGCAGACGACCGTAAGGACGAAGTACCCAAGAGTACCGCTAGGCCGCGCCTCTTTAGCTCAGTGGTAGAGCACTGGTCTAATAAACCAGGGGTTGTAAGTTCCATCCTCACAGGAGAAAGATGAATTTTGGAAATCAGTTGCTCGTCGTGGCCGTATAGCAAACAGTACCTGTGATGACGAACAATTAGCGACAGGCGTTTTTTTAAGATTTACTCTCAGATGTGATTAAGGCGAATGGCGCAGATAAAGCATTTGCCAAAGCGGTACAGTATAAGGTGGGACGAGGCAGTCTGAATTACATTTTATAGATGTATTTCTCACGTATCTCAGAGTCTCTCGCGATCTTTGTCGTCGTCGTCGTCGTCGTCGTCGTCGTCGTCGCCGCCGCCGCTTCTGCAGAAGTAGCAAATGGCCATCGTAGCAAATGCGGCGAGGGACGGCCTGCCTTCGATTCCGAATGCACAAATTGTGTGGTCTTGTTTCTCAGTCTATATTTGGTCGGTCTCGTCAGAGGTTGAATGTAACGAATGGGTGGGAAAGAGCAAGGGGCAGCGGCTGTGTAGAACGAAAACACAAATCCTCAGGGGTGTGAGCGTTTCGAGATGAGTCGTATACATGTAAATGTTGATCGTCAGTGACCGTGTGGTCTAATGGATAAGGCGTCGGACTTCGTATCTGAAGATTACAGGTTCGAATGCTGTCACGCTTGTGTTTTTCCAGTTCTGAAAAAGAAACATACCGTTTTAATGTAGCAATTGAGCAGTACGAAACCGTCTGAATGTTGCTGTTGACCATTTTTTGCTTGGAGATGCTCTTGAGCTTGAAACACACACAGCAAGACCGGTGTTAACTAACGAAATGGTCGGAAGAGTGCCGACACCGCGAGTTTTGACTGACACTTGTACATCTAAAACAACGTCGGAAAGTAACTCGTTCGGCTTTTGAGTCACATAAAGTATGTGTGTTAATTTTGACGCCACTAGCTCTGCTTGTTGTCATGCAATTTCTTTGCCTCTCAGAAATGATTATGACATAAAAGTGAAGTACGTGACGAGTGTGACGTTAGGAAAACATTAGGCAGCATGGAGAGATTCTGTATGGGACCACCCAACCCAAACGAGTACTGTGTGACGTGCTACCCGGCAAGTATTCACCGAGGTAGCCGGCTATCTCAGTCGGTAAGTTGCGAGTCAGCCGCCGAGCGGGACGGACGTGTGGCGGAGCTGGACGTCTGGCTGTAGTAAACACAGGCTGAGTCGCTGCGTTTGAGGTTAGTGGTGCTGCTAAGCCGCTATTCGTGTTGCACTTGTATTCATGAAGTTCTAGAATGAATAGGTCGAATTATTTGAGGAAAGACACAATCAAGTTTACTTTCGATCGAAATTTCGTTCGACCTAAAGCATTTGAAATTAAAGCATGGTTTATCGAAAAAGTATTGATTAACGGTGATGATGTTGTCGGAGTTTATCTCTCGTTTGTGACAAATGCTGTGTATCTGAAGATGAAAAGTCCAGAATTATGTAGTTCCATTGTGGATCGTTGCGGAGGTAGCGTGAAGTTTAATCATTCTGATGGGAATGTGAGTGACGTTGCTGTTAGTCATGCTGGGTACGGGATTCGTACGATCAGAGTGTTTGAGCTCCCTTTTGAAATTCCGCCCGAAGAACTTAATGTTGCCCTTCGACCTTATGGCAGAATTATTTCCAATGTGGCAGAAAGGTGGTCTGAAGCTCATATGTTTCCTGTCTTGAACGGCGTAAGGCAAATTAAGATTGAATTACAGAAGCATGTCCCCTCTTATCTTAATATTTGTGGGTATCGTGCTTTGATTATCTATGATGGGCAACCGCGGACTTGCGCTTTATGCAATTCCACGGAACACATTCGTGCAGAATGTTCACGGAGGCGTGTCCCGCAGTTACCGCGTGACGAGATGCAGAGTTCCGGCCCTGTTGTTGGCATGAAGTTGTCATACGCTGCCGCTGCTGACTTCCGCAGCCGAGGCGAGTCGGTGCCGCCTGTGCGCGGGGAGCCTGCTGCCTCGCGGGCGGTTGTCGATGATACTCCGGCTTCAAGCTCTAGATTTGCGGATGGTCTGCCGATCAGCTCCGCGCCCCTCGAATCTATGCCGACGCCAACTTTTTCCAACTCTCCCACTGTGGTTGCTCGTTCTTCCGCGGACTCGGCCGAAGATCCCCAAATACCCGCAACGGAGGTTTCCTTGCGTCGTCAGGATTCCCACCAACGTGAGGATATTGCCACTAGCTTCCGAGGAGTGGACGCTCCAGGCATCCAGTCTGCGGGAACTATGAACGAAGATAGCAATCTGGACATTGGTTTCACGTTGGCGCCCACAGAAGACACTTGCGTCAAGGAAACCACAACGAGCGATAGTGTAGAATTGGAGACTGGGTTGCTACCAGTGGGAGCCATGGAAAAAGATGCGCCTCCTTCTGCCGTTGTGGAATGCGATACGCGGACTTTTGTCCGAAAAAAGGAACAGGCGACGTCAGACGTATCATCCGGTACTTCTCCTGACAGGTCGCAAACTTCATCTCCTGTTAGATCGCCGAAGAGATCTTCGAAGAAAGGCAAGAAGAGGAGATTGGCACACAAAGCAGCAGAGAGTTTAGCTCCTGCATTGCGGGAAAAGTTAAAACATTTAAGGGATAATGAACGACTACGAGAACAATGCCCAGTAGCACGAGTTAACGAGTGTACTGAAGCGGAGATGAGTCGTGCCGATGCAGATGATCTTCAACAACAACCTCGCGCACCGCTTGGCGTCGCAGGTTTGCAGACCGGCACTACTATGGATTTAGACCGAACTGTCTCAGGAAAAGGACTTGATTGGGCCGATGCCCAAGAAGATCGCACCGACCACGGAATGGAGATGGACCTGACACATGCTAGTGGCATTTAATTTTTTTTTTTTAATGTCTATTTTTCTTTCTGACAGATAGAATGGAATGGTACAGACGTGACTCTGCATGGGGTATACTTCATTAGCCAATTTCTTTTACCTGCACCTATGCCAACGGAACTGACATATAATGTGACCACGATCAATATAAATCGGATTCGCAGTGAAACGAAAGTCGCTTCTTTAAAAGATTTCCTTTACCAGTCGGATACTGATATAGCCCTCCTACAGGAATTTAATGTCCACAACTTTTATGTCCCAGGTTTTCAAGAGATTTTAAATATTGCACCGGAAGCCACATGTGGGACTGCGATCCTTGTCAAAGATGGTATTGATGTGAAGGATATCTGTCTGTTAGAAAATGGGAGGGGCATCAGTTGTAAAATTTTTACTACTACTGTTTTAAATGTATATGTCCCCTCTGGTAACAACGCTAGAGATGATAGGGCTAATTTTTTTAAGAACGATATGGTCTATTTACTTAAGGGGAATCCGGCGGAAGCTTTAATCGGTGGTGACTTTAATTGTGTACTTCACAAAAAGGATCAGCGACCAAATTTTAACTTCTCCAGGGAACTGGCGGCTTTGGTGACAAACATGAAGTGGACAGACGTGTGGGAAAGCAAATACCCCACGTTAGTCAAATTTACGTACATCAGTAGTCGCTCGCAAAGCAGAATAGACAGAATATACGTCACAGCAAACCTGGAAAATAAAATCAGTAGTATCGAAGTAATTCCCACTACCTTTTCGGACCATCTCGCAGTGAAATGCAGCATTCGGTTTCAGAAGCAAGGAACGTATTGGGGTCGCCCCTTATGGAAGCTGAATACCCATATGTTGTTCGAGGGTGCCCTATCAAGAACAGTAGCGGAGGTATGGCAGGCTGCTCTACGTATGCGCCATAAATACAGCTCTCGCCTTGCGTGGTGGACCTCATGTGCTAAAAAGAAATTGAGATCATCCCTAATAGCTTACGGGAGGGAGCGAGCGATGTGGTCTCGCAATACCGTTGAATTTTACTATACATGCTTAAGGGAACTATCAGCTCAGCAGATGACTGATGAGGTTTTCATTGAAATAAAGAAGATCAAGGCTCACCTCATAAGTCTCAAGCGACAACAGCTGGAGGGTTTAAAAATTAAATCTCGTGTCCCGACAACGGTGGAGGACGAAAACGCATCGCTGTACCACTTACTCGAACATGAAAGAAATAGAAGACGAGCGTTTATTGCTTGTCTTAGAATGGGCGATAACCGGGTGCTGACGGAACACTCTGACATTTTAAATGCAGTTTATGGATTTTATCGTACGTTATATACTGATACCCGGTATAATCTAGACTGTGCGAACGATTTGCTACGAACTACAGGTATCGACAACGTTATCAATGACGAGGACAATGTGTCCCTTACCACTGCGATCACATGTGAGGAGGTGTTTGATATACTTAAATATTCGCCTACCCGTAAGTCCCCAGGGCCTGATGGCTTGCCTGTAGAGTTTTATTGTAAATTTTGGCCTCTCATCGGTAATCAATTCACAGAAGTGATAAATGAGTGTTGCAAGGTGTTACTGTTCCACGCGAGTTCAAAGAAAGCGTAACTGTGCTAATACCAAAGGGAAGGAACGCGACAGTTAAAGATCTCAATCAATTGAGACCAATATGTTTGATGAACTCGGATTATAAAATAATTGCACGTGTACTGAAGGAAAGACTGAGACCTCTAATGGAGAAGATCATAGGTGACCACCAAACCTGTCTCTCGGGGCGGAATATTTTTAAAACTGTTTGTGAATATAGGGATGTCTCTGCAATTTTTGCAACGTCATCCTCACCAGGAGGCCTTGCCTTTATCGACTTCTCAAAGGCTTTTGACAGGGTCAACCACTTATTTTTGTTCAGAACGTTGACCTATGTGGGTTTTAGTCAACATTTTGTGCAAGTTTTAATTAACATTGTTGAAGGCATCCAAACACAAGTGTCTGTAAATGGGCATTTCACTCCACCCATTGAAATTCGCAACGGCGTCCCGCAGGGAAGTCCTTTGTCAATGCTCCTGTATGTTGTTGCACTGGAGCCTTTACTAAGGAGACTCGATGTCGATCTTGAGGGCATCACGATATCTGGCGTTAACAACGTCACCAATGCATATGCTGATGACGTTGGAGTGGTTATTCGTAGTAACGAAGATTTAGAGAAATTAACTACGAATATTCAGATCTTTTGTGAAGCTACAGGCGCTAGGGTTAACGAGGTGAAGAGTTCGTTTTTAAATCTTAAAGGTCTTCAAGATGTCCGTTTGGAATGGGCACGCTCCGTCGATCGTCACACCGCTCTGGGTGTCACCTTTTACCGATGTCCGCTTCAGACCATGACCTACAATTGGAAGAAAGTACTGGATACAATCAGAGGAGCCACAATACTCAATCAGACCAGACATCTGAACATTAAACAACGAATCAGAATAATTAATTGGTCCATTTTATCAAAAGCTATATATATAGGTCAAATATTGCCAGTTTCGAAACCCATTGCCAAACGTATAATGAGTATCATTTGCCGATTTATATGGACAGGGCATATTTTTAGAGTAGCAGTCGGTACAGTTACGTTACCTTCCGCTGAAGGTGGCCTAGGTTTAACAGATATATGGCGGAAGACTACGGCGTTATATATAAAGAGGACCCTACAAATTATAGAAAAACATCCACATAGTATTACAGCCAGGCTGTATCGACTCCTACAGCCAGAAAATTTACGTCCACCCATAAATATAGGCGGAATTAATTATAAATTGAAATATATTCGCCAGTTCTTTTTAGAGATTAGCTACATGGACAGTATTGTCACGAATCCACAATCAAGGAATTGCAGGAAATTAATGGAACTTTTAACAACGAAAGAACATGTCAACAAAATGGAGTGCAGATATCCCGACAAAGACTGGAAAAGAATTTGGAAAAATATTAGTAATCGGGAACTGTCTTCCGACATTCAGGCAACCTGGTACCGAGTTGTTAATAACGTAGTTTCCACTAACGAAAAGTTGCACTCCATTGGTCTTAGTGACACGATTGTGTGCACCCGATGTGACGCAGTTGACACATTGATCCACCGCTTTCTCTGTGGCGGATACGCCGAAATATGGAGGGGACTCCAACGGCGGGTAGCCTTTATAACCAGAACTGTTAGTACTGAGATCAATGTTGAAAAATTACTCTTCCCCGATGGTGTTTTCTTCCCTGTCCAGAAAACCAATGCTGTGTTGTGGTTGTTTGGCAATTATGTACATTACGTTATATCTGAACACGGCAATGACCGTGTTTTAGAATACGAATTATACGAACGAGCAAAATATTATCAGATATGTACGCGCAGGGACCACAAAAAAACTTTTGGTAACATGTTACACATTCTGTTTCAGAGACAAGGGATTGGATAAACATCTTAATAGCCCTCGTCTACGAAAAATGTAGTCACAGGCCAAAGTAGGGGATCGCTGTTGAGGGTGAAGTACGGTGGGGACTTCGTGTGCCCCAGGGCCGCTACGGTAGCCGTGAAGGCCTCGGACAGAACCCCGAAACGGCACTGCGGCTTCACATTTACTGCTGGATGAACCCCATATCTCCAGCAACTACTTTCATCTATGATGATTTTCCAGGATCTCGGTAATATCGGAAGGTGGTTTCGTTGCACACAATGCAGTGGAAGCTTCTTGCACGTGTTCCTCAGTTACAATCTTTCTATTTTTGTTTAATTTTTTCAGTATGAAGCAAGAGTGACAATTTATTAATTCCCAAGAAGCCTTAATTTTTCAATTTTCAGTTCTACGGAGGAGAAGCCTCACATGGCGAAGAAGCCAAACATCATTTCATTTCCCTAACTGTCACAGTAAATTTGAAAAAAAAAATCAGTCGATATTGCATAGAAGCTCGCCGAAGAAGGCATAAGAGGAGAGCGAATGGATGGGCTGTGTGGGGAGAAGGGAGGCCCAAATAAAAAAAAAACAAAAAAAAAAAAAAAAGTCGGTAGAGCGTCAGACTCTTAATCCCAGGGTCGTGGGTTCGAGCCAGACGCTGGGCGGAACGGAATTTTGTTCCGCTGCAGGTGTAAATTACCGTTTTTCTGATTAACGAGATTTAATGGAAATAGCAACTTTAAACTTTGCCTACGTCTCTGTCAGTCGCAAGGAAACTGTATTTGAAGGTGAAGGTGATTTTGTAGACATGTGTGAAAGACATGTTCTGAAAAGCAAGTGTTGTGGTTTGGAGAGCACATCGGTTACGTGTCAGATGTGTAGCCAAGCAGTAATTTGTCGCCATAGCTGCAAATATTAGCCGGTAATATGAAGTGTTGTCAGCTAGTCTGATGGTGCAGACGACCGTAAGGACGAAGTACCCAAGAGTACCGCTAGGCCGCGCCTCTTTAGCTCAGTGGTAGAGCACTGGTCTAATAAACCCGGGGTTGTAAGTTCCATCCTCACAGGAGAAATATGAATTTTGGAAATCAGTTGCGCGTAGTGGCCGTATAGTAAACAGTACCTGTGATGACGAACAATTAGCGACAGGCGTTTTTTTTAAGATTTACTCTCAGATGTGATTAAGGCGAATGGCGCAGATAAAGCATTTGCCAAAGCGGTACAGCATAAGGTGGGACGAGGCAGTCTGAATTACATTTTATAGATGTATTTCTCACATATCTCAGAGTCTCTCGCGGTCGTCGTCGTCGTCGTCGTCGTCGTCGTCGTCGTCGTCGCCGCTTCTGCAGAAGTAGCAAATGGCCATCGTAGCAAATGCGGCGAGGGACGGCCTGCCTTCGATTCCGAATGCACAAATTGTGTGGTCTTGTTTCTCAGTCTATATTTGGTCGGTCTCGTCAGAGGTTGAATGTAACGAATGGGTGGGAAAGAGCAAGGGGCAGCGGCTGTGTAGAACGAAAACACAAATCCTCAGGGGTGTGAGCGTTTCGAGATGAGTCGTATACATGTAAATGTTGATCGTCAGTGACCGTGTGGTCTAATGGATAAGGCGTCGGACTTCGTATCTGAAGTTTACAGGTTCGAATGCTGTCACGCTTGTGTTTTTCCAGTTCTGAAAAAGAAACATACCGTTTTAATGTAGCAATTGAGAAGTACGAAACCGTCTGAATGTTGCTGTTGACCATTTTTTGCTTGGAGATGCTCTTGAGCTTGAAACACACACAGCAAGACCGGTGTTAACTAACGAAATGGTCGGCAGAGTGCCGACACCGCGAGTTTTGACTGGCACTTGCACATCTAAAACAACGTCGGAAAGTAACTCGTTCGGCTTTTGAGTCACATAAAGTATGTGTGTTAATTTTGACGCCACTAGCTCTGCTTGTTGTCATGCAATTTCTTTGTCTCTCAGAAATGATTATGACATAAAAGTGAAGTACGTGACGAGTGTGACGTTAGGAAAACATTAGGCAGCATGGAGAGATTCTGTATGGGACCACCCAACCCAAACGAGTACTGTGTGACGTGCTACCCGGCAAGTATTCACCGAGGTAGCCGGCTATCTCAGTCGGTAGAGCGTCAGACTCTTAATCCCAGGGTCGTGGGTTCGAGCCAGACGCTGGGCGGAACGGAATTTTGTTCCGCTGCAGGTGTAAATTACCGTTTTTCTGATTAACGAGATTTAATGGAAATAGCAACTTTAAACTTTGCCTACGTCTCTGTCAGTCGCAAGGAAACTGTATTTGAAGGTGAAGGTGATTTTGTAGACATGTGTGAAAGACATGTTCTGAAAAGCAAGTGTTGTGGTTTGGAGAGCACATCGGTTACGTGTCAGATGTGTAGCCAAGCAGTAATTTGTCGCCATAGCTGCAAATATTAGCCGGTAATATGAAGTGTTGTCAGCTAGTCTGATGGTGCAGACGACCGTAAGGACGAAGTACCCAAGAGTACCGCTAGGCCGCGCCTCTTTAGCTCAGTGGTAGAGCACTGGTCTAATAAACCAGGGGTTGTGAGTTCCATCCTCACAGGAGAAAGATGAATTTTGGAAATCAGTTGCGCGTCGTGGCCGTATAGCAAACAGTACCTGTGATGACGAACAATTAGCGACAGGCGTTTTTTTAAGATTTACTCTCAGATGTGATTAAGGCGAATGGCGCAGATAAAGCATTTGCCAAAGCGGTACAGCATAAGGTGGGACGAGGCAGTCTGAATTACATTTTATAGATGTATTTCTCACATATCTCAGAGTCTCTCGCGATCTTCGTCGTCGTCGTCGTCGTCGTCGTCGTCGCCGCCGCCGCTTCTGCAGAAGTAGCAAATGGCCATCGTAGCAAATGCGGCGAGGGACGGCCTGCCTTCGATTCCGAATGCACAAATTGTGTGGTCTTGTTTCTCAGTCTATATTTGGTCGGTCTCGTCAGAGGTTGAATGTAACGAATGGGTGGGAAAGAGCAAGGGGCAGCGGCTGTGTAGAACGAAAACACAAATCCTCAGGGGTGTGAGCGTTTCGAGATGAGTCGTATACATGTAAATGTTGATCGTCAGTGACCGTGTGGTCTAATGGATAAGGCGTCGGACTTCGTATCTGAAGATTACAGGTTCGAATGCTGTCACGCTTGTGTTTTTCCAGTTCTGAAAAAGAAACATACCGTTTTAATGTAGCAATTGAGCAGTACGAAACCGTCTGAATGTTGCTGTTGACCATTTTTTGCTTGGAGATGCTCTTGAGCTTGAAACACACACAGCAAGACCGGTGTTAACTAACGAAATGGTCGGCAGAGTGCCGACACCGCGAGTTTTGACTGGCACTTGCACATCTAAAACAACGTCGGAAAGTAACTCGTTCGGCTTTTGAGTCACATAAAGTATGTGTGTTAATTTTGACGCCACTAGCTCTGCTTGTTGTCATGCAATTTCTTTGCCTCTCAGAAATGATTATGACATAAAAGTGAAGTACGTGAAGAGTGTGACGTTAGGAAAACATTAGGCAGCATGGAGAGATTCTGTATGGGACCACCCAACCCAAACGAGTACTGTGTGACGTGCTACCCGGCAAGTATTCACCGAGGTAGCCGGCTATCTCAGTCGGTAGAGCGTCAGACTCTTAATCCCAGGGTCGTGGGTTCGAGCCAGACGCTGGGCGGAACGGAATTTTGTTCCGCTGCAGGTGTAAATTACCGTTTTTCTGATTAACGAGATTTAATGGAATTAGCAACTTTAAACTTTGCCTACGTCTCTGTCAGTCGCAAGGAAACTGTATTTGAAGGTGAAGGTGATTTTGTAGACATGTGTGAAAGACATGTTCCGAAAAGCAAGTGTTGTGGTTTGGAGAGCACATCGGTTACGTGTCAGATGTGTAGCCAAGCAGTAATTTGTCGCCATAGCTGCAAATATTAGCCGGTAATATGAAGTGTTGTCAGCTAAAGTCTGATGGTGCAGACGACCGTAAGGACGAAGTACCCAAGAGTACCGCTAGGCCGCGCCTCTTTAGCTCAGTGGTAGAGCACTGGTCTAATAAACCAGGGGTTGTAAGTTCCATCCTCACAGGAGAAAGATGAATTTTGGAAATCAGTTGCGCGTCGTGGCCGTATAGCAAACAGTACCTGTGATGACGAACAATTAGCGACAGGCGTTTTTTTAAGATTTACTCTCAGATGTGATTAAGGCGAATGGCGCAGATAAAGCATTTGCCAAAGCGGTACAGCATAAGGTGGGACGAGGCAGTCTGAATTACATTTTATAGATGTATTTCTCACATATCTCAGAGTCTCTCGCGATCTTCGTCGTCGTCGTCGTCGTCGTCGTCGCCGCCGCCGCTTCTGCAGAAGTAGCAAATGGCCATCGTAGCAAATGCGGCGAGGGACGGCCTGCCTTCGATTCCGAATGCACAAATTGTGTGGTCTTGTTTCTCAGTCTATATTTGGTCGGTCTCGTCAGAGGTTGAATGTAACGAATGGGTGGGAAAGAGCAAGGGGCAGCGGCTGTGTAGAACGAAAACACAAATCCTCAGGGGTGTGAGCGTTTCGAGATGAGTCGTATACACGTAAATGTTGATCGTCAGTGACCGTGTGGTCTAATGGATAAGGCGTCGGACTTCGTATCTGAAGATTACAGGTTCGAATGCTGTCACGCTTGTGTTTTTCCAGTTCTGAAAAAGAAACATACCGTTTTAATGTAGCAATTGAGCAGTACGAAACCGTCTGAATGTTGCTGTTGACCATTTTTTGCTTGGAGATGCTCTTGAGCTTGAAACACACACAGCAAGACCGGTGTTAACTAACGAAATGGTCGGCAGAGTGCCGACACCGCGAGTTTTGACTGGCACTTGCACATCTAAAACAACGTCGGAAAGTAACTCGTTCGGCTTTTGAGTCACATAAAGTATGTGTGTTAATTTTGACGCCACTAGCTCTGCTTGTTGTCATGCAATTTCTTTGCCTCTCAGAAATGATTATGACATAAAAGTGAAGTACGTGACGAGTGTGACGTTAGGAAAACATTAGGCAGCATGGAGAGATTCTGTATGGGACCACCCAACCCAAACGAGTACTGTGTGACGTGCTACCCGGCAAGTATTCACCGAGGTAGCCGGCTATCTCAGTCGGTAGATCGTCAGACTCTTAATCCCAGGGTCGTGGGTTCGAGCCAGACGCTGGGCGGAACGGAATTTTGTTCTGCTGCAGGTGTAAATTACCGTTTTTCTGATTAACGAGATTTAATGGAAATAGCAACTTTAAACTTTGCCTACGTCTCTGTCAGTCGCAAGGAAACTGTATTTGAAGGTGAAGGTGATTTTGTAGACATGTGTGAAAGACATGTTCTGAAAAGCAAGTGTTGTGGTTTGGAGAGCACATCGGTTACGTGTCAGATGTGTAGCCAAGCAGTAATTTGTCGCCATAGCTGCAAATATTAGCCGGTAATATGAAGTGTTGTCAGCTAAAGTCTGATGGTGCAGACGACCGTAAGGACGAAGTACCCAGGAGTACCGCTAGGCCGCGCCTCTTTAGCTCAGTGGTAGAGCACTGGTCTAATAAACCAGGGGTTGTAAGTTCCATCCTCACAGGAGAAAGATGAATTTTGGAAATCAGTTGCGCGTCGTGGCCATATAGCAAACAGTACCTGTGATGACGAACAATTAGCGACAGGCGTTTTTTTAAGATTTACTCTCAGATGTGATTAAGGCGAATGGCGCAGATAAAGCATTTGCCAAAGCGGTACAGCATAAGGTGGGACGAGGCAGTCTGAATTACATTTTATAGATGTATTTCTCACATATCTCAGAGTCTCTCGCGATCTTCGTCGTCGTCGTCGTCGTCGTCGTCGCCGCCGCCGCTTCTGCAGAAGTAGCAAATGGCCATCGTAGCAAATGCGGCGAGGGACGGCCTGCCTTCGATTCCGAATGCACAAATTGTGTGGTCTTGTTTCTCAGTCTATATTTGGTCGGTCTCGTCAGAGGTTGAATGTAACGAATGGGTGGGAAAGAGCAAGGGGCAGCGGCTGTGTAGAACGAAAACACAAATCCTCAGGGGTGTGAGCGTTTCGAGATGAGTCGTATACATGTAAATGTTGATCGTCAGTGACCGTGTGGTCTAATGGATAAGGCGTCGGACTTCGTATCTGAAGATTACAGGTTCGAATGCTGTCACGCTTGTGTTTTTCCAGTTCTGAAAAAGAAACATACCGTTTTAATGTAGCAATTGAGCAGTACGAAACCGTCTGAATGTTGCTGTTGACCATTTTTTGCTTGGAGATGCTCTTGAGCTTGAAACACACACAGCAAGACCGGTGTTAACTAACGAAATGGTCGGCAGAGTGCCGACACCGCGAGTTTTGACTGGCACTTGCACATCTAAAACAACGTCGGAAAGTAACTCGTTCGGCTTTTGAGTCACATAAAGTATGTGTGTTAATTTTGACGCCACTAGCTCTGCTTGTTGTCATGCAATTTCTTTGCCTCTCAGAAATGATTATGACATAAAAGTGAAGTACGTGACGAGTGTGACGTTAGGAAAACATTAGGCAGCATGGAGAGATTCTGTATGGGACCACCCAACCCAAACGAGTACTGTGTGACGTGCTACCCGGCAAGTATTCACCGAGGTAGCCGGCTAGCTCAGTCGGTAGAGCGTCAGACTCTTAATCCCAGGGTCGTGGGTTCGAGCCAGACGCTGGGCGGAACGGAATTTTGTTCCGCTGCAGGTGTAAATTACCGTTTTTCTGATTAACGAGATTTAATGGAAATAGCAACTTTAAACTTTGCCTACGTCTCTGTCAGTCGCAAGGAAACTGTATTTGAAGGTGAAGGTGATTTTGTAGACATGTGTGAAAGACATGTTCCGAAAAGCAAGTGTTGTGGTTTGGAGAGCACATCGGTTACGTGTCAGATGTGTAGCCAAGCAGTAATTTGTCGCCATAGCTGCAAATATTAGCCGGTAATATGAAGTGTTGTCAGCTAAAGTCTGATGGTGCAGACGACCGTAAGGACGAAGTACCCAAGAGTACCGCTAGGCCGCGCCTCTTTAGCTCAGTGGTAGAGCACTGGTCTAATAAACCAGGGGTTGTAAGTTCCATCCTCACAGGAGAAAGATGAATTTTGGAAATCAGTTGCGCGTCGTGGCCGTATAGCAAACAGTACCTGTGATGACGAACAATTAGCGACAGGCGTTTTTTTAAGATTTACTCTCAGATGTGATTAAGGCGAATGGCGCAGATAAAGCATTTGCCAAAGCGGTACAGCATAAGGTGGGACGAGGCAGTCTGAATTACATTTTATAGATGTATTTCTCACATATCTCAGAGTCTCTCGCGATCTTCGTCGTCGTCGTCGTCGTCGTCGTCGTCGTCGTCGTCGTCGCCGCCGCCGCCGCTTCTGCAGAAGTAGCAAATGGCCATCGTAGCAAATGCGGCGAGGGACGGCCTGCCTTCGATTCCGAATGCACAAATTGTGTGGTCTTGTTTCTCAGTCTATATTTGGTCGGTCTCGTCAGAGGTTGAATGTAACGAATGGGTGGGAAAGAGCAAGGGGCAGCGGCTGTGTAGAACGAAAACACAAATCCTCAGGGGTGTGAGCGTTTCGAGATGAGTCGTATACATGTAAATGTTGATCGTCAGTGACCGTGTGGTCTAATGGATAAGGCGTCGGACTTCGTATCTGAAGATTACAGGTTCGAATGCTGTCACGCTTGTGTTTTTCCAGTTCTGAAAAAGAAACATACCGTTTTAATGTAGCAATTGAGCAGTACGAAACCGTCTGAATGTTGCTGTTGACCATTTTTTGCTTGGAGATGCTCTTGAGCTTGAAACACACACAGCAAGACCGGTGTTAACTAACGAAATGGTCGGCAGAGTGCCGACACCGCGAGTTTTGACTGGCACTTGCACATCTAAAACAACGTCGGAAAGTAACTCGTTCGGCTTTTGAGTCACATAAAGTATGTGTGTTAATTTTGACGCCACTAGCTCTGCTTGTTGTCATGCAATTTCTTTGCCTCTCAGAAATGATTATGACATAAAAGTGAAGTACGTGACGAGTGTGACGTTAGGAAAACATTAGGCAGCATGGAGAGATTCTGTATGGGACCACCCAACCCAAACGAGTACTGTGTGACGTGCTACCCGGCAAGTATTCACCGAGGTAGCCGGCTATCTCAGTCGGTAGAGCGTCAGACTCTTAATCCCAGGGTCGTGGGTTCGAGCCAGACGCTGGGCGGAACGGAATTTTGTTCCGCTGCAGGTGTAAATTACCGTTTTTCTGATTAACGAGATTTAATGGAAATAGCAACTTTAAACTTTGCCTACGTCTCTGTCAGTCGCAAGGAAACTGTATTTGAAGGTGAAGGTGATTTTGTAGATATGTGTGAAAGACATGTTCTGAAAAGCAAGTGTTGTGGTGTGGTTTGGAGAGCACATCGGTTACGTGTCAGATGTGTAGCCAAGCAGTAATTTGTCGCCATAGCTGCAAATATTAGCCGGTAATATGAAGTGTTGTCAGCTAAAGTCTGATGGTGCAGACGACCGTAAGGACGAAGTACCCAGGAGTACCGCTAGGCCGCGCCTCTTTAGCTCAGTGGTAGAGCACTGGTCTAATAAACCAGCGGTTGTAAGTTCCATCCTCACAGGAGAAAGATGAATTTTTGGAAATCAGTTGCGCGTCGTGGCCATATAGCAAACAGTACCTGTGATGACGAACAATTAGCGACAGGCGTTTTTTTAAGATTTACTCTCAGATGTGATTAAGGCGATGGCGCAGATAAAGCATTTGCCCAAAGCGGTACAGCATAAGGTGGGACGAGGCAGTCTGAATTACATTTTATAGATGTATTTCTCACATATCTCAGAGTCTCTCGCGATCTTCGTCGTCGTCGTCGTCGTCGTCGCCGCCGCCGCTTCTGCAGAAGTAGCAAATGGCCATCGTAGCAAATGCGGCGAGGGACGGCCTGCCTTCGATTCCGAATGCACAAATTGTGTGGTCTTGTTTCTCAGTCTATATTTGGTCGGTCTCGTCAGAGGTTGAATGTAACGAATGGGTGGGAAAGAGCAAGGGGGCAGCGGCTGTGTAGAACGAAAACACAAATCCTCAGGGGTGTGAGCGTTTCGAGATGAGTCGTATACATGTAAATGTTGATCGTCAGTGACCGTGTGTCTAATGGATAAGGCGTCGGACTTCGTATCTGAAGATTACAGGTTCGAATGCTGTCACGCTTGTGTTTTTTCCAGTTCTGAAAAAGAAACATACCGTTTTAATGTAGCAATTGAGCAGTACGAAACCGTCTGAATGTTGCTGTTGACCATTTTTTGCTTGGAGATGCTCTTGAGCTTGAAACACACACAGCAAGACCGGTGTTAACTAACGAAATGGTCGGCAGAGTGCCGACACCCGCGAGTTTTGACTGGCACTTGCACATCTAAAACAACGTCGGAAAGTAACTCGTTCGGCTTTTGAGTCACATAAAGTATGTGTGTTAATTTTGACGCCACTAGCTCTGCTTGTTGTCATGCAATTTCTTTGCCTCTCAGAATGATTATGACATAAAAGTGAAGTACGTGACGAGTGTGGACGTTAGGAAAACATTAGGCAGCATGGAGAGATTCTGTATGGGGACCACCCAACCCAAACGAGTACTGTGTGACGTGCTACCCGGCAAGTATTCACCGAGGTAGCCGGCTATCTCAGTCGGTAGAGCGTCAGACTCTTAATCCCAGGGTCGTGGGTTCGAGCCAGACGCTGGGCGGAACGGAATTTTGTTCCGCTGCAGGTGTAAATTCAACCGTTTTTCTGATTAACGAGATTTAAAATGGAAATAGCAACTTTAAACTTTGCCTACGACTCTGTCAGTCGCAAGGAACTGTATTTGAAGGTGAAGGTGATTTTGTAGATATGTGTGAAAGACATGTTCTGAAAAGCAAGTGTTGTGGTGTGGTTTGGAGAGCACATCGGTTACGTGTCAGATGTGTAGCCAAGCAGTAATTTGTCGCCATAGCTGCAAATATTAGCCGGTAATATGAAGTGTTGTCAGCTAAAGTCTGATGGTGCAGACGACCGTAAGGACGAAGTACCCAGGAGTACCGCTAGGCCGCGCCTCTTTAGCTCAGTGGTAGAGCTCTGGTCTAATAAACCAGGGGTTGTAAGTTCCATCCTCACAGGGAGAAAGATGAATTTTGGAAATCAGTTGCGCGTCGTGGCCATATAGCAAACAGTACCTGTGATGACGAACAAATTAGCGACAGGCGTTTTTTTAAGATTTACTCTCAGATGTGATTTAAGGCGAATGGCGCAGATAAAGCATTTGCCAAAGCGGTACAGCATAAGGTGGGACGAGGCAGTCTGATTACATTTTATAGATGTATTTCTCACATATCTCAGAGTTCTCTCGCGATCTTCGTCGTCGTCGTCGTCGTCGTCGTCGCCGCCGCTTCTGCAGAAGTAGCAAATGGCCATCGTAGCAAATGCGGCGAGGGACGGCCTGCCTTCGATTCCGAATGCACAAATTGTGTGGTCTTGTTTCTCAGTCTATATTTGGTCGGTCTCGTCAGAGGTTGAATGTAACGAATGGGTGGGAAAGAGCAAGGGGCAGCGGCTGTGTAGAACGAAAACACAAATCCTCAGGGGTGTGAGCGTTTCGAGATGAGTCGTATACATGTAAATGTTGATCGTCAGTGACCGTGTGGTCTAATGATAAGGCGTTCGGACTTCGTATCCTGAAGATTACAGGTTCGAATGCTGTCACGCTTGTGTTTTTCCAGTTCTGAAAAAGAAACATACCGTTTTAATGTAGCAATTGAGCAGTACGAAACCGTCTGAATGTTGCTGTTGACCATTTTTTGCTTGGAGATGCTCTTGAGCTTGAAACACACACAGCAAGACCGGTGTTAACTAACGAAATGGTCGGCAGAGTGCCGACACCGCGAGTTTTGACTGGCACTTGCACATCTAAAACAACGTCGGAAAGTAACTCGTTCGGCTTTTGAGTCACATAAAGTATGTGTGTTAATTTTGACGCCACTAGCTCTGCTTGTTGTCATGCAATTTCTTTGCCTCTCAGAAATGATTATGACATAAAAGTGAAGTACGTGACGAGTGTGACGTTAGGAAAACATTAGGCAGCATGGAGAGATTCTGTATGGGACCACCCAACCCAAACGAGTACTGTGTGACGTGCTACCCCGGCAAGTATTCACCGAGGTAGCCGGCTATCTCAGTCGGTAGAGTGTCAGACCTCTTAATCCCAGGGTCGTGGGTTCGAGCCAGACGCTGGGCGGAACGGAATTTTGTTCCGCTGCAGGTGTAATTACCGTTTTTCTGATTAACGAGATTTAATGGAAATAGCAACTTTAAACTTGCCTACGTCTCTGTCAGTCGCAAGGAAACTGTATTTGAAGGTGAAGGTGATTTTGTAGACATGTGTGAAAGACATGTTCTGAAAAGCAAGTGTTGTGTTTGGAGAGCACATCGGTTACGTGTCAGATGTGTAGCCAAAGCAGTAATTTGTCGCCATAGCTGCAAATATTAGCCGGTAATATGAAGTGTTGTCAGCTAAAGTCTGATGGTGCAGACGACCGTAAGGACGAAGTACCCAAGAGTACCGCTAGGCCGCGCCTCTTTAGCTCAGTGGTAGAGCACTGTCTAATAAACCAGGGGTTGTAAGTTCCATCCTCACAGGAGAAAGATGAATTTTGGAAATCAGTTGCGCGTCGTGGCCGTATAGCAAACAGTACCTGTGATGACGAACAATTACCGACAGGCGTTTTTTTAAGATTTACTCTCAGATGTGATTAAGGCGAATGGCGCAGATAAAGCATTTGCCAAAGCGGTACAGCATAAGGTGGGACGAGGCAGTCTGAATTACATTTTATAGATGTATTTCTCACATATCTCAGAGTCTCTCGCGATCTTCGTCGTCGTCGTCGTCGTCGTCGCCGCCGCCGCCGCTTCCTGCAGAAGTAGCAAATGGCCATCGTAGCAAATGCGGCGAGGGACGGCCTGCCTTCGATTCCGAATGCACAAATTGTGTGGTCTTGTTCTCAGTCTATATTTGGTCGGTCTCGTCAGAGGTTGAATGTAACGAATGGGTGGGAAAGAGCAAGGGGGCAGCGGCTGTGTAGAACGAAAACACAAATCCTCAGGGGTGTGAGCGTTTCGAGATGAGTCGTATACATGTAAATGTTGATCGTCAGTGACCGTGTGGTCTAATGGATAAGGCGTCGGACTTCGTATCTGAAGATTACAGGTTCGAATGCTGTCACGCTTGTGTTTTTCCAGTTCTGAAAAAGAAACATACCGTTTTAATGTAGCAATTGAGCAGTACGAAACCGTCTGAATGTTGCTGTTGACCATTTTTTGCTTGGAGATGCTCTTGAGCTTGAAACACACACAGCAAGACCGGTGTTTACTAACGAAATGGTCGGCAGAGTGCCGACACCGCGAGTTTTGACTGGCACTTGCACATCTAAAACAACGTCGGAAAGTAACTCGTTCGGCTTTTGAGTCACATAACACGCGATCTAGTGTCTAGCTCTGCTTGTTGTCATGCAATTTCTTTGCCTCTCAGAAATGATTATGACATAAAAGTGAAGTACGTGACGAGTGTGACGTTAGGAAAACATTAGGCAGCATGGAGAGATTCTGTATGGGACCACCCAACCCAAACGAGTACTGTGTGACGTGCTACCCGGCAAGTATTCACCGAGGTAGCCGGCTATCTCAGTCGGTAGAGTGTCAGACTCTTAATCCCAGGGTCGTGGGTTCGAGCCAGACGCTGGGCGGAACGGAATTTTGTTCCGCTGCAGGTGTAAATTACCGTTTTTCTGATTAACGAGATTTAATGGAAATAGCAACTTTAAACTTTGCCTACGTCTCTGTCAGTCGCAAGGAAACTGTATTTGAAGGTGAAGGTGATTTTGTAGACATGTGTGAAAGACATGTTCTGAAAAGCAAGTGTTGTGGTTTGGAGAGCACATCGGTTACGTGTCAGATGTGTAGCCAAGCAGTAATTTGTCGCCATAGCTGCAAATATTAGCCGGTAATATGAAGTGTTGTCAGCTAAAGTCTGATGGTGTAGACGACCGTAAGGACGAAGTACCCAAGAGTACCGCTAGGCCGCGCCTCTTTAGCTCAGTGGTAGAGCACTGGTCTAATAAACCAGGGGTTGTAAGTTCCATCCTCACAGGAGAAAGATGAATTTTGGAAATCAGTTGCGCGTCGTGGCCGTATAGCAAACAGTACCTGTGAAGACGAACAATTAGCGACAGGCGTTTTTTTAAGATTTACTCTCAGATGTGATTAAGGCGAATGGCGCAGATAAAGCATTTGCCAAAGCGGTACAGCATAAGGTGGGACGAGGCAGTCTGAATTACATTTTATAGATGTATTTCTCACATATCTCAGAGTCTCTCGCGATCTTCGTCGTCGTCGTCGTCGTCGTCGTCGTCGTCGTCGTCGTCGTCGCCGCCGCCGCTTCTGCAGAAGTAGCAAATGGCCATCGTAGCAAATGCGGCGAGGGACGGCCTGCCTTCGATTCCGAATGCACAAATTGTGTGGTCTTGTTTCTCAGTCTATATTTGGTCGGTCTCGTCAGAGGTTGAATGTAACGAATGGGTGGGAAAGAGCAAGGGGCAGCGGCTGTGTAGAACGAAAACACAAATCCTCAGGGGTGTGAGCGTTTCGAGATGAGTCGTATACACGTAAATGTTGATCGTCAGTGACCGTGTGGTCTAATGGATAAGGCGTCGGACTTCGTATCTGAAGATTACAGGTTCGAATGCTGTCACGCTTGTGTTTTTCCAGTTCTGAAAAAGAAACATACCGTTTTAATGTAGCAATTGAGCAGTACGAAACCGTCTGAATGTTGCTGTTGAACATTTTTTGCTTGGAGATGCTCTTGAGCTTGAAACACACACAGCAAGACCGGTGTTAACTAACGAAATGGTCGGCAGAGTGCCGACACCGCGAGTTTTGACTGGCACTTGCACATCTAAAACAACGTCGGAAAGTAACTCGTTCGGCTTTTGAGTCACATAAAGTATGTGTGTTAATTTTGACGCCACTAGCTCTGCTTGTTGTCATGCAATTTCTTTGCCTCTCAGAAATGATTATGACATAAAAGTGAAGTACGTGACGAGTGTGACGTTAGGAAAACATTAGGCAGCATGGAGAGATTCTGTATGGGACCACCCAACCCAAACGAGTACTATGTGACGTGCTACCCGGCAAGTATTCACCGAGGTAGCCGGCTATCTCAGTCGGTAGAGCGTCAGACTCTTAATCCCAGGGTCGTGGGTTCGAGCCAGACGCTGGGCGGAACGGAATTTTGTTCCGCTGCAGGTGTAAATTACCGTTTTTCTGATTAACGAGATTTAATGGAAATAGCAACTTTAAACTTTGCCTACGTCTCTGTCAGTCGCAAGGAAACTGTATTTGAAGGTGAAGGTGATTTTGTAGACATGTGAGAAAGACATGTTCTGAAAAGCAAGTGTTGTGGTTTGGAGAGCACATCGGTTACGTGTCAGATGTGTAGCCAAGCAGTAATTTGTCGCCATAGCTGCAAATATTAGCCGGTAATATGAAGTGTTGTCAGCTAAAGTCTGATGGTGCAGACGACCGTAAGGACGAAGTACCCAAGAGTACCGCTAGGCCGCGCCTCTTTAGCTCAGTGGTAGAGCACTGGTCTAATAAACCAGGGGTTGTAAGTTCCATCCTCACAGGAGAAAGATGAATTTTGGAAATCAGTTGCGCGTCGTGGCCGTATAGCAAACAGTACCTGTGATGACGAACAATTAGCGACAGGCGTTTTTTTAAGATTTACTCTCAGATGTGATTAAGGCGAATGGCGCAGATAAAGCATTTGCCAAAGCGGTACAGCATAAGGTGGGACGAGGCAGTCTGAATTACATTTTATAGATGTATTTCTCACATATCTCAGAGTCTCTCGCGATCTTCGTCGTCGTCGTTGTCGTCGTCGTCGCCGCCGCCGCTTCTGCAGAAGTAGCAAATGGCCATCGTAGCAAATGCGGCGAGGGACGGCCTGCCTTCGATTCCGAATGCACAAATTGTGTGGTCTTGTTTCTCAGTCTATATTTGGTCGGTCTCGTCAGAGGTTGAATGTAACGAATGGGTGGGAAAGAGCAAGGGGCAGCGGCTGTGTAGAACGAAAACACAAATCCTCAGGGGTGTGAGCGTTTCGAGATGAGTCGTATACATGTAAATGTTGATCGTCAGTGACCGTGTGGTCTAATGGATAAGGCGTCGGACTTCGTATCTGAAGATTACAGGTTCGAATGCTGTCACGCTTGTGTTTTTCCAGTTCTGAAAAAGAAACATACCGTTTTAATGTAGCAATTGAGCAGTACGAAACCGTCTGAATGTTGCTGTTGACCATTTTTTGCTTGGAGATGCTCTTGAGCTTGAAACACACACAGCAAGACCGGTGTTAACTAACGAAATGGTCGGCAGAGTGCCGACACCGCGAGTTTTGACTGGCACTTGCACATCTAAAACAACGTCGGAAAGTAACTCGTTCGGCTTTTGAGTCACATAAAGTATGTGTGTTAATTTTGACGCCACTAGCTCTGCTTGTTGTCATGCAATTTCTTTGCCTCTCAGAAATGATTATGACATAAAAGTGAAGTACGTGACGAGTGTGACGTTAGGAAAACATTAGGCAGCATGGAGAGATTCTGTATGGGACCACCCAACCCAAACGAGTACTGTGTGACGTGCTACCCGGCAAGTATTCACCGAGGTAGCCGGCTATCTCAGTCGGTAGATCGTCAGACTCTTAATCCCAGGGTCGTGGGTTCGAGCCAGACGCTGGGCGGAACGGAATTTTGTTCTGCTGCAGGTGTAAATTACCGTTTTTCTGATTAACGAGATTTAATGGAAATAGCAACCTTAAACTTTGCCTACGTCTCTGTCAGTCGCAAGGAAACTGTATTTGAAGGTGAAGGTGATTTTGTAGACATGTGTGAAAGACATGTTCTGAAAAGCAAGTGTTGTGGTTTGGAGAGCACATCGGTTACGTGTCAGATGTGTAGCCAAGCAGTAATTTGTCGCCATAGCTGCAAATATTAGCCGGTAATATGAAGTGTTGTCAGCTAAAGTCTGATGGTGCAGACGACCGTAAGGACGAAGTACCCAAGAGTACCGCTAGGCCGCGCCTCTTTAGCTCAGTGGTAGAGCACTGGTCTAATAAACCAGGGGTTGTAAGTTCCATCCTCACAGGAGAAAGATGAATTTTGGAAATCAGTTGCGCGTCGTGGCCATATAGCAAACAGTACCTGTGATGACGAACAATTAGCGACAGGCGTTTTTTTAAGATTTACTCTCAGATGTGATTAAGGCGAATGGCGCAGATAAAGCATTTGCCAAAGCGGTACAGCATAAGGTGGGACGAGGCAGTCTGAATTACATTTTATAGATGTATTTCTCACATATCTCAGAGTCTCTCGCGATCTTCGTTGTCGTCGTCGTCGTCGTCGCCGCCGCCGCTTCTGCAGAAGTAGCAAATGGCCATCGTAGCAAATGCGGCGAGGGACGGCCTGCCTTCGATTCCGAATGCACAAATTGTGTGGTCTTGTTTCTCAGTCTATATTTGGTCGGTCTCGTCAGAGGTTGAATGTAACGAATGGGTGGGAAAGAGCAAGGGGCAGCAGCTGTGTAGAACGAAAACACAAATCCTCAGGGGTGTGAGCGTTTCGAGATGAGTCGTATACACGTAAATGTTGATCGTCAGTGACCGTGTGGTCTAATGGATAAGGCGTCGGACTTCGTATCTGAAGATTACAGGTTCGAATGCTGTCACGCTTGTGTTTTTCCAGTTCTGAAAAAGAAACATACCGTTTTAATGTAGCAATTGAGCAGTACGAAACCGTCTGAATGTTGCTGTTGAACATTTTTTGCTTGGAGATGCTCTTGAGCTTGAAACACACACAGCAAGACCGGTGTTAACTGACGAAATGGTCGGCAGAGTGCCGACACCGCGAGTTTTGACTGGCACTTGCACATCTAAAACAACGTCGGAAAGTAACTCGTTCGGCTTTTGAGTCACATAAAGTATGTGTGTTAATTTTGACGCCACTAGCTCTGCTTGTTGTCATGCAATTTCTTTGCCTCTCAGAAATGATTATGACATAAAAGTGAAGTACGTGACGAGTGTGACGTTAGGAAAACATTAGGCAGCATGGAGAGATTCTGTATGGGACCACCCAACCCAAACGAGTACTATGTGACGTGCTACCCGGCAAGTATTCACCGAGGTAGCCGGCTATCTCAGTCGGTAGAGCGTCAGACTCTTAATCCCAGGGTCGTGGGTTCGAGCCAGACGCTGGGCGGAACGGAATTTTGTTCCGCTGCAGGTGTAAATTACCGTTTTTCTGATTAACGAGATTTAATGGAAATAGCAACTTTAAACTTTGCCTACGTCTCTGTCAGTCGCAAGGAAACTGTATTTGAAGGTGAAGGTGATTTTGTAGACATGTGTGAAAGACATGTTCTGAAAAGCAAGTGTTGTGGTTTGGAGAGCACATCGGTTACGTGTCAGATGTGTAGCCAAGCAGTAATTTGTCGCCATAGCTGCAAATATTAGCCGGTAATATGAAGTGTTGTCAGCTAAAGTCTGATGGTGCAGACGACCGTAAGGACGAAGTACCCAAGAGTACCGCTAGGCCGCGCCTCTTTAGCTCAGTGGTAGAGCACTGGTCTAATAAACCAGGGGTTGTAAGTTCCATCCTCACAGGAGAAAGATGAATTTTGGAAATCAGTTGCGCGTCGTGGCCGTATAGCAAACAGTACCTGTGATGACGAACAATTAGCGACAGGCGTTTTTTTAAGATTTACTCTCAGATGTGATTAAGGCGAATGGCGCAGATAAAGCATTTGCCAAAGCGGTACAGCATAAGGTGGGACGAGGCAGTCTGAATTACATTTTATAGATGTATTTCTCACATATCTCAGAGTCTCTCGCGATCTTCGTCGTCGTCGTTGTCGTCGTCGTCGCCGCCGCCGCTTCTGCAGAAGTAGCAAATGGCCATCGTAGCAAATGCGGCGAGGGACGGCCTGCCTTCGATTCCGAATGCACAAATTGTGTGGTCTTGTTTCTCAGTCTATATTTGGTCGGTCTCGTCAGAGGTTGAATGTAACGAATGGGTGGGAAAGAGCAAGGGGCAGCGGCTGTGTAGAACGAAAACACAAATCCTCAGGGGTGTGAGCGTTTCGAGATGAGTCGTATACATGTAAATGTTGATCGTCAGTGACCGTGTGGTCTAATGGATAAGGCGTCGGACTTCGTATCTGAAGATTACAGGTTCGAATGCTGTCACGCTTGTGTTTTTCCAGTTCTGAAAAAGAAACATACCGTTTTAATGTAGCAATTGAGCAGTACGAAACCGTCTGAATGTTGCTGTTGACCATTTTTTGCTTGGAGATGCTCTTGAGCTTGAAACACACACAGCAAGACCGGTGTTAACTAACGAAATGGTCGGCAGAGTGCCGACACCGCGAGTTTTGACTGGCACTTGCACATCTAAAACAACGTCGGAAAGTAACTCGTTCGGCTTTTGAGTCACATAAAGTATGTGTGTTAATTTTGACGCCACTAGCTCTGCTTGTTGTCATGCAATTTCTTTGCCTCTCAGAAATGATTATGACATAAAAGTGAAGTACGTGACGAGTGTGACGTTAGGAAAACATTAGGCAGCATGGAGAGATTCTGTATGGGACCACCCAACCCAAACGAGTACTGTGTGACGTGCTACCCGGCAAGTATTCACCGAGGTAGCCGGCTATCTCAGTCGGTAGAGCGTCAGACTCTTAATCCCAGGGTCGTGGGTTCGAGCCAGACGCTGGGCGGAACGGAATTTTGTTCCGCTGCAGGTGTAAATTACCGTTTTTCTGATTAACGAGATTTAATGGAAATAGCAACTTTAAACTTTGCCTACGTCTCTGTCAGTCGCAAGGAAACTGTATTTGAAGGTGAAGGTGATTTTGTAGACATGTGTGAAAGACATATTCTGAAAAGCAAGTGTTGTGGTTTGGAGAGCACATCGGTTACGTGTCAGATGTGTAGCCAAGCAGTAATTTGTCGCCATAGCTGCAAATATTAGCCGGTAATATGAAGTGTTGTCAGCTAAAGTCTGATGGTGCAGACGACCGTAAGGACGAAGTACCCAAGAGTACCGCTAGGCCGCGCCTCTTTAGCTCAGTGGTAGAGCACTGGTCTAATAAACCAGGGGTTGTAAGTTCCATCCTCACAGGAGAAAGATGAATTTTGGAAATCAGTTGCGCGTCGTGGCCGTATAGCAAACAGTACCTGTGATGACGAACAATTAGCGACAGGCGTTTTTTTAAGATTTACTCTCAGATGTGATTAAGGCGAATGGCGCAGATAAAGCATTTGCCAAAGCGGTACAGCATAAGGTGGGACGAGGCAGTCTGAATTACATTTTATAGATGTATTTCTCACATATCTCAGAGTCTCTCGCGATCTTCGTCGTCGTCGTTGTCGTCGTCGTCGCCGCCGCCGCTTCTGCAGAAGTAGCAAATGGCCATCGTAGCAAATGCGGCGAGGGACGGCCTGCCTTCGATTCCGAATGCACAAATTGTGTGGTCTTGTTTCTCAGTCTATATTTGGTCGGTCTCGTCAGAGGTTGAATGTAACGAATGGGTGGGAAAGAGCAAGGGGCAGCGGCTGTGTAGAACGAAAACACAAATCCTCAGGGGTGTGAGCGTTTCGAGATGAGTCGTATACATGTAAATGTTGATCGTCAGTGACCGTGTGGTCTAATGGATAAGGCGTCGGACTTCGTATCTGAAGATTACAGGTTCGAATGCTGTCACGCTTGTGTTTTTCCAGTTCTGAAAAAGAAACATACCGTTTTAATGTAGCAATTGAGCAGTACGAAACCGTCTGAATGTTGCTGTTGACCATTATTTGCTTGGAGATGCTCTTGAGCTTGAAACACACACAGCAAGACCGGTGTTAACTAACGAAATGGTCGGCAGAGTGCCGACACCGCGAGTTTTGACTGGCACTTGCACATCTAAAACAACGTCGGAAAGTAACTCGTTCGGCTTTTGAGTCACATAAAGTATGTGTGTTAATTTTGACGCCACTTTCTCTGCTTGTTGTCATGCAATTTCTTTGCCTCTCAGAAATGATTATGACATAAAAGTGAAGTACGTGACGAGTGTGACGTTAGGAAAACATTAGGCAGCATGGAGAGATTCTGTATGGGACCACCCAACCCAAACGAGTACTGTGTGACGTGCTACCCGGCAAGTATTCACCGAGGTAGCCGGCTATCTCAGTCGGTAGAGCGTCAGACTCTTAATCCCAGGGTCGTGGGTTCGAGCCAGACGCTGGGCGGAACGGAATTTTGTTCCGCTGCAGGTGTAAATTACCGTTTTTCTGATTAACGAGATTTAATGGAAATAGCAACTTTAAACTTTGCCTACGTCTCTGTCAGTCGCAAGGAAACTGTATTTGAAGGTGAAGGTGATTTTGTAGACATGTGTGAAAGACATGTTCTGAAAAGCAAGTGTTGTGGTTTGGAGAGCACATCGGTTACGTGTCAGATGTGTAGCCAAGCAGTAATTTGTCGCCATAGCTGCAAATATTAGCCGGTAATATGAAGTGTTGTCAGCTAAAGTCTGATGGTGCAGACGACCGTAAGGACGAAGTACCCAAGAGTACCGCTAGGCCGCGCCTCTTTAGCTCAGTGGTAGAGCACTGGTCTAATAAACCAGGGGTTGTAAGTTCCATCCTCACAGGAGAAAGATGAATTTAGGAAATCAGTTGCGCGTCGTGGCCGTATAGCAAACAGTACCTGTGATGACGAACAATTAGCGACAGGCGTTTTTTTAAGATTTACTCTCAGATGTGATTAAGGCGAATGGCGCAGATAAAGCATTTGCCAAAGCGGTACAGCATAAGGTGGGACGAGGCAGTCTGAATTACATTTTATAGATGTATTTCTCACATATCTCAGAGTCTCTCGCGATCTTCGTCGTCGTCGTCGTCGTCGTCGTCGTCGTCGCCGCCGCCGCTTCTGCAGAAGTAGCAAATGGCCATCGTAGCAAATGCGGCGAGGGACGGCCTGCCTTCGATTCCGAATGCACAAATTGTGTGGTCTTGTTTCTCAGTCTATATTTGGTCGGTCTCGTCAGAGGTTGAATGTAACGAATGGGTGGGAAAGAGCAAGGGGCAGCGGCTGTGTAGAACGAAAACACAAATCCTCAGGGGTGTGAGCGTTTCGAGATGAGTCGTATACATGTAAATGTTGATCGTCAGTGACCGTGTGGTCTAATGGATAAGGCGTCGGACTTCGTATCTGAAGATTACAGGTTCGAATGCTGTCACGCTTGTGTTTTTCCAGTTCTGAAAAAGAAACATACCGTTTTAATGTAGCAATTGAGCAGTACGAAACCGTCTGAATGTTGCTGTTGACCATTTTTTGCTTGGAGATGCTCTTGAGCTTGAAACACACACAGCAAGACCGGTGTTAACTAACGAAATGGTCGGCAGAGTGCCGACACCGCGAGTTTTGACTGGCACTTGCACATCTAAAACAACGTCGGAAAGTAACTCGTTCGGCTTTTGAGTCACATAAAGTATGTGTGTTAATTTTGACGCCACTAGCTCTGCTTGTTGTCATGCAATTTCTTTGCCTCTCAGAAATGATTATGACATAAAAGTGAAGTACGTGACGAGTGTGACGTTAGGAAAACATTAGGCAGCATGGAGAGATTCTGTATGGGACCACCCAACCCAAACGAGTACTGTGTGACGTGCTACCCGGCAAGTATTCACCGAGGTAGCCGGCTATCTCAGTCGGTAGAGCGTCAGACTCTTAATCCCAGGGTCGTGGGTTCAAGCCAGACGCTGGGCGGAACGGAATTTTGTTCCGCTGCAGGTGTAAATTACCGTTTTTCTGATTAACGAGATTTAATGGAAATAGCAACTTTAAACTTTGCCTACGTCTCTGTCAGTCGCCAGGAAACTGTATTTGAAGGTGAAGGTGATTTTGTAGACATGTGTGAAAGACATGTTCTGAAAAGCAAGTGTTGTGGTTTGGAGAGCACATCGGTTACGTGTCAGATGTGTAGCCAAGCAGTAATTTGTCGCCATAGCTGCAAATATTAGCCGGTAATATGAAGTGTTGTCAGCTAAAGTCTGATGGTGCAGACGACCGTAAGGACGAAGTACCCAAGAGTACCGCTAGGCCGCTCCTCTTTAGCTCAGTGGTAGAGCACTGGTCTAATAAACCAGGGGTTGTAAGTTCCATCCTCACAGGAGAAAGATGAATTTTGGAAATCAGTTGCGCGTCGTGGCCATATAGCAAACAGTACCTGTGATGACGAACAATTAGCGACAGGCGTTTTTTTAAGATTTACTCTCACATGTGATTAAGGCGAATGGCGCAGATAAAGCATTTGCCAAAGCGGTACAGCATAAGGTGGGACGAGGCAGTCTGAATTACATTTTATAGATGTATTTCTCACATATCTCAGAGTCTCTCGCGATCTTCGTCGTCGTCGTCGTCGTCGTCGTCGTCGTCGTCGTCGTCGTCGTCGCCGCCGCCGCTTCTGCAGAAGTAGCAAATGGCCATCGTAGCAAATGCGGCGAGGGACGGCCTGCCTTCGATTCCGAATGCACAAATTGTGTGGTCTTGTTTCTCAGTCTATATTTGGTCGGTCTCGTCAGCGGTTGAATGTAACGAATGGGTGGGAAAGAGCAAGGGGCAGCGGCTGTGTAGAACGAAAACACAAATCCTCAGGGGTGTGAGCGTTTCGAGATGAGTCGTATACATGTAAATGTTGATCGTCAGTGACCGTGTGGTCTAATGGATAAGGCGTCGGACTTCGTATCTGAAGATTACAGGTTCGAATGCTGTCACGCTTGTGTTTTTCCAGTTCTGAAAAAGAAACATACCGTTTTAATGTAGCAATTGAGCAGTACGAAACCGTCTGAATGTTGCTGTTGACCATTTTTTGCTTGGAGATGCTCTTGAGCTTGAAACACACACAGCAAGACCGGTGTTAACTAACGAAATGGTCGGCAGAGTGCCGACACCGCGAGTTTTGACTGGCACTTGCACATCTAAAAGAACGTCGGAAAGTAACTCGTTCGGCTGTTGAGTCACATAAAGTATGTGTGTTAATTTTGACGCCACTAGCTCTGCTTGTTGTCATGCAATTTCTTTGCCTCTCAGAAATGATTATGACATAAAAGTGAAGTACGTGACGAGTGTGACGTTAGGAAAACATTAGGCAGCATGGAGAGATTCTGTATGGGACCACCCAACCCAAACGAGTACTGTGTGACGTGCTACCCAGCAAGTATTCACCGAGGTAGCCGGCTATCTCAGTCGGTAGAGCGTCAGACTCTTAATCCCAGGGTCGTGGGTTCGAGCCAGACGCTGGGCGGAACGGAATTTTGTTCCGCTGCAGGTGTAAATTACCGTTTTTCTGATTAACGAGATTTAATGGAAATAGCAACTTTAAACTTTGCCTACGTCTCTGTCAGTCGCAAGGAAACTGTATTTGAAGGTGAAGGTGATTTTGTAGACATGTGTGAAAGACATGTTCTGAAAAGCAAGTGTTGTGGTTTGGAGAGCACATCGGTTACGTGTCAGATGTGTAGCCAAGCAGTAATTTGTCGCCATAGCTGCAAATATTAGCCGGTAATATGAAGTGTTGTCAGCTAAAGTCTGATGGTGCAGACGACCGTAAGGACGAAGTACCCAAGAGTACCGCTAGGCCGCGCCTCTTTAGCTCAGTGGTAGAGCACTGGTCTAATAAACCAGGGGTTGTAAGTTCCATCCTCACAGGAGAAAGATGAATTTTGGAAATCAGTTGCGCGTCGTGGCCGTATAGCAAACAGTACCTGTGATGACGAACAATTAGCGACAGGCGTTTTTTTAAGATTTACTCTCAGATGTGATTAAGGCGAATGGCGCAGATAAAGCATTTGCCAAAGCGGTACAGCATAAGGTGGGACGAGGCAGTCTGAATTACATTTTATAGATGTATTTCTCACATATCTCAGAGTCTCTCGCGATCTTCGTCGTCGTCGTCGTCGTCGTCGTCGCCGCCGCCGCTTCTGCAGAAGTAGCAAATGGCCATCGTAGCAAATGCGGCGAGGGACGGCCTGCCTTCGATTCCGAATGCACAAATTGTGTGGTCTTGTTTCTCAGTCTATATTTGGTCGGTCTCGTCAGAGGTTGAATGTAACGAATGGGTGGGAAAGAGCAAGGGGCAGCGGCTGTGTAGAACGAAAACACAAATCCTCAGGGGTGTGAGCGTTTCGAGATGAGTCGTATACATGTAAATGTTGATCGTCAGTGACCGTGTGGTCTAATGGATAAGGCGTCGGACTTCGTATCTGATGATTACAGGTTCGAATGCTGTCACGCTTGTGTTTTTCCAGTTCTGAAAAAGAAACATACCGTTTTAATGTAGCAATTGAGCAGTACGAAACCGTCTGAATGTTGCTGTTGACCATTTTTTGCTTGGAGATGCTCTTGAGCTTGAAACACGCACAGCAAGACCGGTGTTAACTAACGAAATGGTCGGCAGAGTGCCGACACCGCGAGTTTTGACTGGCACTTGCACATCTAAAACAACGTCGGAAAGTAACTCGTTCGGCTTTTGAGTCACATAAAGTATGTGTGTTAATTTTGACGCCACTAGCTCTGCTTGTTGTCATGCAATTTCTTTGCCTCTCAGAAATGATTATGACATAAAAGTGAAGTACGTGACGAGTGTGACGTTAGGAAAACATTAGGCAGCATGGAGAGATTCTGTATGGGACCACCCAACCCAAACGAGTACTGTGTGACGTGCTACCCGGCAAGTATTCACCGAGGTAGCCGGCTATCTCAGTCGGTAGAGCGTCAGACTCTTAATCCCAGGGTCGTGGGTTCGAGCCAGACGCTGGGCGGAACGGAATTTTGTTCCGCTGCAGGTGTAAATTACCGTTTTTCTGATTAACGAGATTTAATGGAAATAGCAACTTTAAACTTTGCCTACGTCTCTGTCAGTCGCCAGGAAACTGTATTTGAAGGTGAAGGTGATTTTGTAGACATGTGTGAAAGACATGTTCTGAAAAGCAAGTGTTGTGGTTTGGAGAGCACATCGGTTACGTGTCAGATGTGTAGCCAAGCAGTAATTTGTCGCCATAGCTGCAAATATTAGCCGGTAATATGAAGTGTTGTCAGCTAAAGTCTGATGGTGCAGACGACCGTAAGGACGAAGTACCCAAGAGTACCGCTAGGCCGCTCCTCTTTAGCTCAGTTGTAGAGCACTGGTCTAATAAACCAGGGGTTGTAAGTTCCATCCTCACAGGAGAAAGATGAATTTTGGAAATCAGTTGCGCGTCGTGGCCATATAGCAAACAGTACCTGTGATGACGAACAATTAGCGACAGGCGTTTTTTTAAGATTTACTCTCACATGTGATTAAGGCGAATGGCGCAGATAAAGCATTTGCCAAAGCGGTACAGCATAAGGTGGGACGAGGCAGTCTGAATTACATTTTATAGATGTATTTCTCACATATCTCAGAGTCTCTCGCGATCTTCGTCGTCGTCGTCGTCGTCGTCGTCGTCGTCGTCGTCGTCGCCGCCGCCGCTTCTGCAGAAGTAGCAAATGGCCATCGTAGCAAATGCGGCGAGGGACGGCCTGCCTTCGATTCCGAATGCACAAATTGTGTGGTCTTGTTTCTCAGTCTATATTTGGTCGGTCTCGTCAGCGGTTGAATGTAACGAATGGGTGGGAAAGAGCAAGGGGCAGCGGCTGTGTAGAACGAAAACACAAATCCTCAGGGGTGTGAGCGTTTCGAGATGAGTCGTATACATGTAAATGTTGATCGTCAGTGACCGTGTGGTCTAATGGATAAGGCGTCGGACTTCGTATCTGAAGATTACAGGTTCGAATGCTGTCACGCTTGTGTTTTTCCAGTTCTGAAAAAGAAACATACCGTTTTAATGTAGCAATTGAGCAGTACGAAACCGTCTGAATGTTGCTGTTGACCATTTTTTGCTTGGAGATGCTCTTGAGCTTGAAACACACACAGCAAGACCGGTGTTAACTAACGAAATGGTCGGCAGAGTGCCGACACCGCGAGTTTTGACTGGCACTTGCACATCTAAAAGAACGTCGGAAAGTAACTCGTTCGGCTGTTGAGTCACATAAAGTATGTGTGTTAATTTTGACGCCACTAGCTCTGCTTGTTGTCATGCAATTTCTTTGCCTCTCAGAAATGATTATGACATAAAAGTGAAGTACGTGACGAGTGTGACGTTAGGAAAACATTAGGCAGCATGGAGAGATTCTGTATGGGACCACCCAACCCAAACGAGTACTGTGTGACGTGCTACCCGGCAAGTATTCACCGAGGTAGCCGGCTATCTCAGTCGGTAGAGCGTCAGACTCTTAATCCCAGGGTAGTGGGTTCGAGCCAGACGCTGGGCGGAACGGAATTTTGTTCCGCTGCAGGTGTAAATTACCGTTTTTCTGATTAACGAGATTTAATGGAAATAGCAACTTTAAACTTTGCCTACGTCTCTGTCAGTCGCCAGGAAACTGTATTTGAAGGTGAAGGTGATTTTGTAGACATGTGTGAAAGACATGTTCTGAAAAGCAAGTGTTGTGGTTTGGAGAGCACATCGGTTACGTGTCAGATGTGTAGCCAAGCAGTAATTTGTCGCCATAGCTGCAAATATTAGCCGGTAATATGAAGTGTTGTCAGCTAAAGTCTGATGGTGCAGACGACCGTAAGGACGAAGTACCCAAGAGTACCGCTAGGCCGCGCCTCTTTAGCTCAGTGGTAGAGCACTGGTCTAATAAACCAGGGGTTGTAAGTTCCATCCTCACAGGAGAAAGATGAATTTTGGAAATCAGTTGCGCGTCGTGGCCGTATAGCAAACAGTACCTGTGATGACGAACAATTAGCGACAGGCGTTTTTTTAAGATTTACTCTCAGATGTGATTAAGGCGAATGGCGCAGATAAAGCATTTGCCAAAGCGGTACAGCATAAGGTGGGACGAGGCAGTCTGAATTACATTTTATAGATGTATTTCTCACATATCTCAGAGTCTCTCGCGATCTTCGTCGTCGTCGTCGTCGTCGTCGTCGTCGTCGTCGTCGTCGTCGTCGTCGTCGCCGCCGCCGCTTCTGCAGAAGTAGCAAATGGCCATCGTAGCAAATGCGGCGAGGGACGGCCTGCCTTCGATTCCGAATGCACAAATTGTGTGGTCTTGTTTCTCAGTCTATATTTGGTCGGTCTCGTCAGAGGTTGAATGTAACGAATGGGTGGGAAAGAGCAAGGGGCAGCGGCTGTGTAGAACGAAAACACAAATCCTCAGGGGTGTGAGCGTTTCGAGATGAGTCGTATACATGTAAATGTTGATCGTCAGTGACCGTGTGGTCTAATGGATAAGGCGTCGGACTTCGTATCTGAAGATTACAGGTTCGAATGCTGTCACGCTTGTGTTTTTCCAGTTCTGAAAAAGAAACATACCGTTTTAATGTAGCAATTGAGCAGTACGAAACCGTCTGAATGTTGCTGCTGACCATTTTTTGCTTGGAGATGCTCTTGAGCTTGAAACACACACAGCAAGACCGGTGTTAACTAACGAAATGGTCGGCAGAGTGCCGACACCGCGAGTTTTGACTGGCACTTGCACATCTAAAACAACGTCGGAAAGTAACTCGTTCGGCTTTTGAGTCACATAAAGTATGTGTGTTAATTTTGACGCCACTAGCTCTGCTTGTTGTCATGCAATTTCTTTGCCTCTCAGAAATGATTATGACATAAAAGTGAAGTACGTGACGAGTGTGACGTTAGGAAAACATTAGGCAGCATGGAGAGATTCTGTATGGGACCACCCAACCCAAACGAGTACTGTGTGACGTGCTACCCGGCAAGTATTCACCGAGGTAGCCGGCTATCTCAGTCGGTAGAGCGTCAGACTCTTAATCCCAGGGTAGTGGGTTCGAGCCAGACGCTGGGCGGAACGGAATTTTGTTCCGCTGCAGGTGTAAATTACCGTTTTTCTGATTAACGAGATTTAATGGAAATAGCAACTTTAAACTTTGCCTACGTCTCTGTCAGTCGCAAGGAAACTGTATTTGAAGGTGAAGGTGATTTTGTAGACATGTGTGAAAGACATGTTCTGAAAAGCAAGTGTTGTGGTTTGGAGAGCACATCGGTTACGTGTCAGATGTGTAGCCAAGCAGTAATTTGTCGCCATAGCTGCAAATATTAGCCGGTAATATGAAGTGTTGTCAGCTAAAGTCTGATGGTGCAGACGACCGTAAGGACGAAGTACCCAAGAGTACCGCTAGGCCGCGCCTCTTTAGCTCAGTGGTAGAGCACTTGTCTAATAAACCAGGGGTTGTAAGTTCCATCCTCACAGGAGAAAGATGAATTTTGGAAATCAGTTGCGCGTCGTGGCCGTATAGCAAACAGTACCTGTGATGACGAACAATTAGCGACAGGCGTTTTTTTAAGATTTACTCTCAGATGTGATTAAGGCGAATGGCGCAGATAAAGCATTTGCCAAAGCGGTACAGCATAAGGTGGGACGAGGCAGTCTGAATTACATTTTATAGATGTATTTCTCACATATCTCAGAGTCTCTCGCGATCTTCGTCGTCGTCGTCGTCGTCGTCGTCGTCGCCGCCGCCGCTTCTGCAGAAGTAGCAAATGGCCATCGTAGCAAATGCGGCGAGGGACGGCCTGCCTTCGATTCCGAATGCACAAATTGTGTGGTCTTGTTTCTCAGTCTATATTTGGTCGGTCTCGTCAGAGGTTGAATGTAACGAATGGGTGGGAAAGAGCAAGGGGCAGCGGCTGTGTAGAACGAAAACACAAATCCTCAGGGGTTTGAGCGTTTCGAGATGAGTCGTATACATGTAAATGTTGATCGTCAGTGACCGTGTGGTCTAATGGATAAGGCGTCGGACTTCGTATCTGAAGATTACAGGTTCGAATGCTGTCACGCTTGTGTTTTTCCAGTTCTGAAAAAGAAACATACCGTTTTAATGTAGCAATTGAGCAGTACGAAACCGTCTGAATGTTGCTGTTGACCATTTTTTGCTTGGAGATGCTCTTGAGCTTGAAACACACACAGCAAGACCGGTGTTAACTAACGAAATGGTCGGCAGAGTGCCGACACCGCGAGTTTTGACTGACACTTGCACATCTAAAACAACGTCGGAAAGTAACTCGTTCGGCTTTTGAGTCACATAAAGTATGTGTGTTAATTTTGACGCCACTAGCTCTGCTTGTTGTCATGCAATTTCTTTGTCTCTCAGAAATGATTATGACATAAAAGTGAAGTACGTGACGAGTGTGACGTTAGGAAAACATTAGGCAGCATGGAGAGATTCTGTATGGGACCACCCAACCCAAACGAGTACTGTGTGACGTGCTACCCGGCAAGTATTCACCGAGGTAGCCGGCTATCTCAGTCGGTAGAGCGTCAGACTCTTAATCCCAGGGTCGTGGGTTCGAGCCAGACGATGGGCGGAACGGAATTTTGTTCCGCTGCAGGTGTAAATTACCGTTTTTCTGATTAACGAGATTTAATGGAAATAGCAACTTTAAACTTTGCCTACGTCTCTGTCAGTCGCAAGGAAACTGTATTTGAAGGTGAAGGTGATTTTGTAGACATGTGTGAAAGACATGTTCTGAAAAGCAAGTGTTGTGGTTTGGAGAGCACATCGGTTACGTGTCAGATGTGTAGCCAAGCAGTAATTTGTCGCCATAGCTGCAAATATTAGCCGGTAATATGAAGTGTTGTCAGCTAAAGTCTGATGGTGCAGACGACCGTAAGGACGAAGTACCCAAGAGTACCGCTAGGCCGCGCCTCTTTAGCTCAGTGGTAGAGCACTGGTCTAATAAACCAGGGGTTGTAAGTTCCATCCTCACAGGAGAAAGATGAATTTTGGAAATCAGTTGCGCGTCGTGGCCGTATAGCAAACAGTACCTGTGATGACGAACAATTAGCGACAGGCGTTTTTTTAAGATTTACTCTCAGATGTGATTAAGGCGAATGGCGCAGATAAAGCATTTGCCAAAGCGGTACAGCATAAGGTGGGACGAGGCAGTCTGAATTACATTTTATAGATGTATTTCTCACATATCTCAGAGTCTCTCGCGATCTTCGTCGTCGTCGTCGTCGTCGTCGTCGTCGTCGTCGCCGCCGCCGCTTCTGCAGAAGTAGCAAATGGCCATCGTAGCAAATGCGGCGAGGGACGGCCTGCCTTCGATTCCGAATGCACAAATTGTGTGGTCTTGTTTCTCAGTCTATATTTGGTCGGTCTCGTCAGAGGTTGAATGTAACGAATGGGTGGGAAAGAGCAAGGGGCAGCGGCTGTGTAGAACGAAAACACAAATCCTCAGGGGTGTGAGCGTTTCGAGATGAGTCGTATACATGTAAATGTTGATCGTCAGTGACCGTGTGGTCTAATGGATAAGGCGTCGGACTTCGTATCTGAAGATTACAGGTTCGAATGCTGTCACGCTTGTGTTTTTCCAGTTCTGAAAAAGAAACATACCGTTTTAATGTAGCAATTGAGCAGTACGAAACCGTCTGAATGTTGCTGTTGACCATTTTTTGCTTGGAGATGCTCTTGAGCTTGAAACACACACAGCAAGACCGGTGTTAACTAACGAAATGGTCGGCAGAGTGCCGACACCGCGAGTTTTGACTGGCACTTGCACATCTAAAACAACGTCGGAAAGTAACTCGTTCGGCTGTTGAGTCACATAAAGTATGTGTGTTAATTTTGACGCCACTAGCTCTGCTTGTTGTCATGCAATTTCTTTGCCTCTCAGAAATGATTATGACATAAAAGTGAAGTACGTGACGAGTGTGACGTTAGGAAAACATTAGGCAGCATGGAGAGATTCTGTATGGGACCACCCAACCCAAACGAGTACTGTGTGACGTGCTACCCGGCAAGTATTCACCGAGGTAGCCGGCTATCTCAGTCGGTAGAGCGTCAGACTCTTAATCCCAGGGTCGTGGGTTCTAGCCAGACGCTGGGCGGAACGGAATTTTGTTCCGCTGCAGGTGTAAATTACCGTTTTTCTGATTAACGAGATTTAATGGAAATAGCAACTTTAAACTTTGCCTACGTCTCTGTCAGTCGCAAGGAAACTGTATTTGAAGGTGAAGGTGATTTTGTAGACATGTGTGAAAGACATGTTCTGAAAAGCAAGTGTTGTGGTTTGGAGAGCACATCGGTTACGTGTCAGATGTGTAGCCAAGCAGTAATTTGTCGCCATAGCTGCAAATATTAGCCGGTAATATGAAGTGTTGTCAGCTAAAGTCTGATGGTGCAGACGACCGTAAGGACGAAGTACCCAAGAGTACCGCTAGGCCGCGCCTCTTTAGCTCAGTGGTAGAGCACTGGTCTAATAAACCAGGGGTTGTAAGTTCCATCCTCACAGGAGAAAGATGAATTTTGGAAATCAGTTGCGCGTCGTGGCCGTATAGCAAACAGTACCTGTGATGACGAACAATTAGCGACAGGCGTTTTTTTAAGATTTACTCTCAGATGTGATTAAGGCGAATGGCGCAGATAAAGCATTTGCCAAAGCGGTACAGCATAAGGTGGGACGAGGCAGTCTGAATTACATTTTATAGATGTATTTCTCACATATCTCAGAGTCTCTCGCGATCTTCGTCGTCGTCGTCGTCGCCGCCGCCGCTTCTGCAGAAGTAGCAAATGGCCATCGTAGCAAATGCGGCGAGGGACGGCCTGCCTTCGATTCCGAATGCACAATTTGTGTGGTCTTGTTTCTCAGTCTATATTTGGTCGGTCTCGTCAGAGGTTGAATGTAACGAATGGGTGGGAAAGAGCAAGGGGCAGCGGCTGTGTAGAACGAAAACACAAATCCTCAGGGGTGTGAGCGTTTCGAGATGAGTCGTATACATGTAAATGTTGATCGTCAGTGACCGTGTGGTCTAATGGATAAGGCGTCGGACTTCGTATCTGAAGATTACAGGTTCGAATGCTGTCACGCTTGTGTTTTTCCAGTTCTGAAAAAGAAACATACCGTTTTAATGTAGCAATTGAGCAGTACGAAACCGTCTGAATGTTGCTGTTGACCATTTTTTGCTTGGAGATGCTCTTGAGCTTGAAACACACACAGCAAGACCGGTGTTAACTAACGAAATGGTCGGCAGAGTGCCGACACCGCGAGTTTTGACTGGCACTTGCACATCTAAAACAACGTCGGAAAGTAACTCGTTCGGCTTTTGAGTCACATAAAGTATGTGTGTTAATTTTGACGCCACTAGCTCTGCTTGTTGTCATGCAATTTCTTTGCCTCTCAGAAATGATTATGACATAAAAGTGAAGTACGTGACGAGTGTGACGTTAGGAAAACATTAGGCAGCATGGAGAGATTCTGTATGGGACCACCCAACCGAAACGAGTACTATGTGACGTGCTACCCGGCAAGTATTCACCGAGGTAGCCGGCTATCTCAGTCGGTAGAGCGTCAGACTCTTAATCCCAGGGTCGTGGGTTCGAGCCAGACGCTGGGCGGAACGGAATTTTGTTCCGCTGCAGGTGTAAATTACCGTTTTTCTGATTAACGAGATTTAATGGAAATAGCAACTTTAAACTTTGCCTACGTCTCTGTCAGTCGCAAGGAAACTGTATTTGAAGGTGAAGGTGATTTTGTAGACATGTGTGAAAGACATGTTCTGAAAAGCAAGTGTTGTGGTTTGGAGAGCACATCGGTTACGTGTCAGATGTGTAGCCAAGCAGTAATTTGTCGCCATAGCTGCAAATATTAGCCGGTAATATGAAGTGTTGTCAGCTAAAGTCTGATGGTGCAGACGACCGTAAGGACGAAGTACCCAAGAGTACCGCTAGGCCGCGCCTCTTTAGCTCAGTGGTAGAGCACTGGTCTAATAAACCAGGGGTTGTAAGTTCCATCCTCACAGGAGAAAGATGAATTTTGGAAATCAGTTGCGCGTCGTGGCCGTATAGCAAACAGTACCTGTGATGACGAACAATTAGCGACAGGCGTTTTTTTAAGATTTACTCTCAGATGTGATTAAGGCGAATGGCGCAGATAAAGCATTTGCCAAAGCGGTACAGCATAAGGTGGGACGAGGCAGTCTGAATTACATTTTATAGATGTATTTCTCACATATCTCAGAGTCTCTCGCGATCTTCGTCGTCGTCGTCGTCGTCGTCGTCGTCGTCGTCGCCGCCGCCGCTTCTGCAGAAGTAGCAAATGGCCATCGTAGCAAATGCGGCGAGGGACGGCCTGCCTTCGATTCCGAATGCACAAGTTGTGTGGTCTTGTTTCTCAGTCTATATTTGGTCGGTCTCGTCAGAGGTTGAATGTAACGAATGGGTGGGAAAGAGCAAGGGGCAGCGGCTGTGTAGAACGAAAACACAAATCCTCAGGGGTGTGAGCGTTTCGAGATGAGTCGTATACATGTAAATGTTGATCGTCAGTGACCGTGTGGTCTAATGGATAAGGCGTCGGACTTCGTATCTGAAGATTACAGGTTCGAATGCTGTCACGCTTGTGTTTTTCCAGTTCTGAAAAAGAAACATACCGTTTTAATGTAGCAATTGAGCAGTACGAAACCGTCTGAATGTTGCTGTTGACCATTTTTTGCTTGGAGATGCTCTTGAGCTTGAAACACACACAGCAAGACCGGTGTTAACTAACGAAATGGTCGGCAGAGTGCCGACACCGCGAGTTTTGACTGGCACTTGCACATCTAAAACAACGTCGGAAAGTAACTCGTTCGGCTGTTGAGTCACATAAAGTATGTGTGTTAATTTTGACGCCACTAGCTCTGCTTGTTGTCATGCAATTTCTTTGCCTCTCAGAAATGATTATGACATAAAAGTGAAGTACGTGACGAGTGTGACGTTAGGAAAACATTAGGCAGCATGGAGAGATTCTGTATGGGACCACCCAACCCAAACGAGTACTGTGTGACGTGCTACCCGGCAAGTATTCACCGAGGTAGCCGGCTATCTCAGTCGGTAGAGCGTCAGACTCTTAATCCCAGGGTCGTGGGTTCTAGCCAGACGCTGGGCGGAACGGAATTTTGTTCCGCTGCAGGTGTAAATTACCGTTTTTCTGATTAACGAGATTTAATGGAAATAGCAACTTTAAACTTTGCCTACGTCTCTGTCAGTCGCAAGGAAACTGTATTTGAAGGTGAAGGTGATTTTGTAGACATGTGTGAAAGACATGTTCTGAAAAGCAAGTGTTGTGGTTTGGAGAGCACATCGGTTACGTGTCAGATGTGTAGCCAAGCAGTAATTTGTCGCCATAGCTGCAAATATTAGCCGGTAATATGAAGTGTTGTCAGCTAAAGTCTGATGGTGCAGACGACCGTAAGGACGAAGTACCCAAGAGTACCGCTAGGCCGCGCCTCTTTAGCTCAGTGGTAGAGCACTGGTCTAATAAACCAGGGGTTGTAAGTTCCATCCTCACAGGAGAAAGATGAATTTTGGAAATCAGTTGCGCGTCGTGGCCGTATAGCAAACAGTACCTGTGATGACGAACAATTAGCGACAGGCGTTTTTTTAAGATTTACTCTCAGATGTGATTAAGGCGAATGGCGCAGATAAAGCATTTGCCAAAGCGGTACAGCATAAGGTGGGACGAGGCAGTCTGAATTACATTTTATAGATGTATTTCTCACATATCTCAGAGTCTCTCGCGATCTTCGTCGTCGTCGCCGCCGCCGCTTCTGCAGAAGTAGCAAATGGCCATCGTAGCAAATGCGGCGAGGGACGGCCTGCCTTCGATTCCGAATGCACAAATTGTGTGGTCTTGTTTCTCAGTCTATATTTGGTCGGTCTCGTCAGAGGTTGAATGTAACGAATGGGTGGGAAAGAGCAAGGGGCAGCGGCTGTGTAGAACGAAAACACAAATCCTCAGGGGTGTGAGCGTTTCGAGATGAGTCGTATACATGTAAATGTTGATCGTCAGTGACCGTGTGGTCTAATGGATAAGGCGTCGGACTTCGTATCTGAAGATTACAGGTTCGAATGCTGTCACGCTTGTGTTTTTCCAGTTCTGAAAAAGAAACATACCGTTTTAATGTAGCAATTGAACAGTACGAAACCGTCTGAATGTTGCTGTTGACCATTTTTTGCTTGGAGATGCTCTTGAGCTTGAAACACACACAGCAAGACCGGTGTTAACTAACGAAATGGTCGGCAGAGTGCCGACACCGCGAGTTTTGACTGGCACTTGCACATCTAAAACAACGTCGGAAAGTAACTCGTTCGGCTGTTGAGTCACATAAAGTATGTGTGTTAATTTTGACGCCACTAGCTCTGCTTGTTGTCATGCAATTTCTTTGCCTCTCAGAAATGATTATGACATAAAAGTGAAGTACGTGACGAGTGTGACGTTAGGAAAACATTAGGCAGCATGGAGAGATTCTGTATGGGACCACCCAACCCAAACGAGTACTCTGTGACGTGCTACCCGGCAAGTATTCACCGAGGTAGCCGGCTATCTCAGTCGGTAGAGCGTCAGACTCTTAATCCCAGGGTCGTGGGTTCGAGCCAGACGCTGGGCGGAACGGAATTTTGTTCCGCTGCAGGTGTAAATTACCGTTTTTCTGATTAACGAGATTTAATGGAAATAGCAACTTTAAACTTTGCCTACGTCTCTGTCAGTCGCAAGGAAACTGTATTTGAAGGTGAAGGTGATTTTGTAGACATGTGTGAAAGACATGTTCTGAAAAGCAAGTGTTGTGGTTTGGAGAGCACATCGGTTACGTGTCAGATGTGTAGCCAAGCAGTAATTTGTCGCCATAGCTGCAAATATTAGCCGGTAATATGAAGTGTTGTCAGCTAAAGTCTGATGGTGCAGACGACCGTAAGGACGAAGTACCCAAGAGTACCGCTAGGCCGCGCCTCTTTAGCTCAGTGGTAGAGCACTGGTCTAATAAACCAGGGGTTGTAAGTTCCATCCTCACAGGAGAAAGATGAATTTTGGAAATCAGTTGCGCGTCGTGGCCGTATAGCAAACAGTACCTGTGATGACGAACAATTAGCGACAGGCGTTTTTTTAAGATTTACTCTCAGATGTGATTAAGGCGAATGGCGCAGATAAAGCATTTGCCAAAGCGGTACAGCATAAGGTGGGACGAGGCAGTCTGAATTACATTTTATAGATGTATTTCTCACATATCTCAGAGTCTCTCGCGATCTTCGTCGTCGTCGTCGTCGCCGCCGCCGCTTCTGCAGAAGTAGCAAATGGCCATCGTAGCAAATGCGGCGAGGGACGGCCTGCCTTCGATTCCGAATGCACAATTTGTGTGGTCTTGTTTCTCAGTCTATATTTGGTCGGTCTCGTCAGAGGTTGAATGTAACGAATGGGTGGGAAAGAGCAAGGGGCAGCGGCTGTGTAGAACGAAAACACAAATCCTCAGGGGTGTGAGCGTTTCGAGATGAGTCGTATACATGTAAATGTTGATCGTCAGTGACCTTGTGGTCTAATGGATAAGGCGTCGGACTTCGTATCTGAAGATTACAGGTTCGAATGCTGTCACGCTTGTGTTTTTCCAGTTCTGAAAAAGAAACATACCGTTTTAATGTAGCAATTGAGCAGTACGAAACCGTCTGAATGTTGCTGTTGACCATTTTTTGCTTGGAGATGCTCTTGAGCTTGAAACACACACAGCAAGACCGGTGTTAACTAACGAAATGGTCGGCAGAGTGCCGACACCGCGAGTTTTGACTGGCACTTGCACATCTAAAACAACGTCGGAAAGTAACTCGTTCGGCTTTTGAGTCACATAAAGTATGTGTGTTAATTTTGACGCCACTAGCTCTGCTTGTTGTCATGCAATTTCTTTGCCTCTCAGAAATGATTATGACATAAAAGTGAAGTACGTGACGAGTGTGACGTTAGGAAAACATTAGGCAGCATGGAGAGATTCTGTATGGGACCACCCAACCCAAACGAGTACTGTGTGACGTGCTACCCGGCAAGTATTCACCGAGGTAGCCGGCTATCTCAGTCGGTAGAGCGTCAGACTCTTAATCCCAGGGTCGTGGGTTCGAACCAGACGCTGGGCGGAACGGAATTTTGTTCCGCTGCAGGTGTAAATTACCGTTTTTCTGATTAACGAGATTTAATGGAAATAGCAACTTTAAACTTTGCCTACGTCTCTGTCAGTCGCAAGGAAACTGTATTTGAAGGTGAAGGTGATTTTGTAGACATGTGTGAAAGACATGTTCTGAAAAGCAAGTGTTGTGGTTTGGAGAGCACATCGGTTACGTGTCAGATGTGTAGCCAAGCAGTAATTTGTCGCCATAGCTGCAAATATTAGCCGGTAATATGAAGTGTTGTCAGCTAAAGTCTGATGGTGCAGACGACCGTAAGGACGAAGTACCCAAGAGTACCGCTAGGCCGCGCCTCTTTAGCTCAGTGGTAGAGCACTGGTCTAATAAACCAGGGGTTGTAAGTTCCATCCTCACAGGAGACAGATGAATTTTGGAAATCAGTTGCGCGTCGTGGCCGTATAGCAAACAGTACCTGTGATGACGAACAATTAGCGACAGGCGTTTTTTTAAGATTTACTCTCAGATGTGATTAAGGCGAATGGCGCAGATAAAGCATTTGCCAAAGCGGTACAGCATAAGGTGGGACGAGGCAGTCTGAATTACATTTTATAGATGTATTTCTCACATATCTCAGAGTCTCTCGCGATCTTCGTCGTCGTCGTCGTCGTCGTCGTCGTCGTCGTCGTCTCCGCCGCCGCTTCTGCAGAAGTAGCAAATGGCCATCGTAGCAAATGCGGCGAGGGACGGCCTGCCTTCGATTCCGAATGCACAAATTGTGTGGTCTTGTTTCTCAGTCTATATTTGGTCGGTCTCGTCAGAGGTTGAATGTAACGAATGGGTGGGAAAGAGCAAGGGGCAGCGGCTGTGTAGAACGAAAACACAAATCCTCAGGGGTGTGAGCGTTTCGAGATGAGTCGTATACATGTAAATGTTGATCGTCAGTGACCGTGTGGTCTAATGGATAAGGCGTCGGACTTCGTATCTGAAGATTACAGGTTCGAATGCTGTCACGCTTGTGTTTTTCCAGTTCTGAAAAAGAAACATACCGTTTTAATGTAGCAATTGAGCAGTACGAAACCGTCTGAATGTTGCTGTTGACCATTTTTTGCTTGGAGATGCTCTTGAGCTTGAAACACACACAGCAAGACCGGTGTTAACTAACGAAATGGTCGGCAGAGTGCCGACACCGCGAGTTTTGACTGGCACTTGCACATCTAAAACAACGTCGGAAAGTAACTCGTTCGGCTGTTGAGTCACATAAAGTATGTGTGTTAATTTTGACGCCACTAGCTCTGCTTGTTGTCATGCAATTTCTTTGCCTCTCAGAAATGATTATGACATAAAAGTGAAGTACGTGACGAGTGTGACGTTAGGAAAACATTAGGCAGCATGGAGAGATTCTGTATGGGACCACCCAACCCAAACGAGTACTGTGTGACGTGCTACCCGGCAAGTATTCACCGAGGTAGCCGGCTATCTCAGTCGGTAGAGCGTCAGACTCTTAATCCCAGGGTCGTGGGTTCGAGCCAGACGCTGGGCGGAACGGAATTTTGTTCCGCTGCAGGTGTAAATTACCGTTTTTCTGATTAACGAGATTTAATGGAAATAGCAACTTTAAACTTTGCCTACGTCTCTGTCAGTCGCAAGGAAACTGTATTTGAAGGTGAAGGTGATTTTGTAGACATGTGTGAAAGACATGTTCTGAAAAGCAAGTGTTGTGGTTTGGAGAGCACATCGGTTACGTGTCAGATGTGTAGCCAAGCAGTAATTTGTCGCCACAGCTGCAAATATTAGCCGGTAATATGAAGTGTTGTCAGCTAAAGTCTGATGGTGCAGACGACCGTAAGGACGAAGTACCCAAGAGTACCGCTAGGCCGCGCCTCTTTAGCTCAGTGGTAGAGCACTGGTCTAATAAACCAGGGGTTGTAAGTTCCATCCTCACAGGAGAAAGATGAATTTTGGAAATCAGTTGCGCGTCGTGGCCGTATAGCAAACAGTACCTGTGATGACGAACAATTAGCGACAGGCGTTTTTTTAAGATTTACTCTCAGATGTGATTAAGGCGAATGGCGCAGATAAAGCATTTGCCAAAGCGGTACAGCATAAGGTGGGACGAGGCAGTCTGAATTACATTTTATAGATGTATTTCTCACATATCTCAGAGTCTCTCGCGATCTTCGTCGTCGTCGTCGTCGTCGTCGTCGTCATCGCCGCCGCTTCTGCAGAAGTAGCAAATGGCCATCGTAGCAAATGCGGCGAGGGACGGCCTGCCTTCGATTCCGAATGCACAAATTGTGTGGTCTTGTTTCTCAGTCTATATTTGGTCGGTCTCGTCAGAGGTTGAATGTAACGAATGGGTGGGAAAGAGCAAGGGGCAGCGGCTGTGTAGAACGAAAACACAAATCCTCAGGGGTGTGAGCGTTTCGAGATGAGTCGTATACATGTAAATGTTGATCGTCAGTGACCGTGTGGTCTAATGGATAAGGCGTCGGACTTCGTATCTGAAGATTACAGGTTCGAATGCTGTCACGCTTGTGTTTTTCCAGTTCTGAAAAAGAAACATACCGTTTTAATGTAGCAATTGAACAGTACGAAACCGTCTGAATGTTGCTGTTGACCATTTTTTGCTTGGAGATGCTCTTGAGCTTGAAACACACACAGCAAGACCGGTGTTAACTAACGAAATGGTCGGCAGAGTGCCGACACCGCGAGTTTTGACTGGCACTTGCACATCTAAAACAACGTCGGAAAGTAACTCGTTCGGCTGTTGAGTCACATAAAGTATGTGTGTTAATTTTGACGCCACTAGCTCTGCTTGTTGTCATGCAATTTCTTTGCCTCTCAGAAATGATTATGACATAAAAGTGAAGTACGTGACGAGTGTGACGTTAGGAAAACATTAGGCAGCATGGAGAGATTCTGTATGGGACCACCCAACCCAAACGAGTACTCTGTGACGTGCTACCCGGCAAGTATTCACCGAGGTAGCCGGCTATCTCAGTCGGTAGAGCGTCAGACTCTTAATCCCAGGGTCGTGGGTTCGAGCCAGACGCTGGGCGGAACGGAATTTTGTTCCGCTGCAGGTGTAAATTACCGTTTTTCTGATTAACGAGATTTAATGGAAATAGCAACTTTAAACTTTGCCTACGTCTCTGTCAGTCGCAAGGAAACTGTATTTGAAGGTGAAGGTGATTTTGTAGACATGTGTGAAAGACATGTTCTGAAAAGCAAGTGTTGTGGTTTGGAGAGCACATCGGTTACGTGTCAGATGTGTAGCCAAGCAGTAATTTGTCGCCACAGCTGCAAATATTAGCCGGTAATATGAAGTGTTGTCAGCTAAAGTCTGATGGTGCAGACGACCGTAAGGACGAAGTACCCAAGAGTACCGCTAGGCCGCGCCTATTTAGCTCAGTGGTAGAGCACTGGTCTAATAAACCAGGGGTTGTAAGTTCCATCCTCACAGGAGAAAGATGAATTTTGGAAATCAGTTGCGCGTCGTGGCCGTATAGCAAACAGTACCTGTGATGACGAACAATTAGCGACAGGCGTTTTTTTAAGATTTACTCTCAGATGTGATTAAGGCGAATGGCGCAGATAAAGCATTTGCCAAAGCGGTACAGCATAAGGTGGGACGAGGCAGTCTGAATTACATTTTATAGATGTATTTCTCACATATCTCAGAGTCTCTCGCGATCGTCGTCGTCGTCGTCGTCGTCGTCGTCGTCGTCATCGTCGTCGCCGCCGCCGCTTCTGCAGAAGTAGCAAATGGCCATCGTAGCAAATGCGGCGAGGGACGGCCTGCCTTCGATTCCGAATGCACAAATTGTGTGGTCTTGTTTCTCAGTCTATATTTGGTCGGTCTCGTCAGAGGTTGAATGTAACGAATGGGTGGGAAAGAGCAAGGGGCAGCGGCTGTGTAGAACGAAAACACAAATCCTCAGATGTGTGAGCGTTTCGAGATGAGTCGTATACATGTAAATGTTGATCGTCAGTGACCGTGTGGTCTAATGGATAAGGCGTCGGACTTCGTATCTGAAGATTACAGGTTCGAATGCTGTCACGCTTGTGTTTTTCCAGTTCTGAAAAAGAAACATACCGTTTTAATGTAGCAATTGAGCAGTACGAAACCGTCTGAATGTTGCTGTTGACCATTTTTTGCTTGGAGATGCTCTTGAGCTTGAAACACACACAGCAAGACCGGTGTTAACTAACGAAATGGTCGGCAGAGTGCCGACACCGCGAGTTTTGACTGGCACTTGCACATCTAAAACAACGTCGGAAAGTAACTCGTTCGGCTGTTGAGTCACATAAAGTATGTGTGTTAATTTTGACGCCACTAGCTCTGCTTGTTGTCATGCAATTTCTTTGCCTCTCAGAAATGATTATGACATAAAAGTGAAGTACGTGACGAGTGTGACGTTAGGAAAACATTAGGCAGCATGGAGAGATTCTGTATGGGACCACCCAACCCAAACGAGTACTGTGTGACGTGCTACCCGGCAAGTATTCACCGAGGTAGCCGGCTATCTCAGTCGGTAGAGCGTGGTACTCTTAATCCCAGGGTCGTGGGTTCGAGCCAGACGCTGGGCGGAACGGAATTTTGTTCCGCTGCAGGTGTAAATTACCGTTTTTCTGATTAACGAGATTTAATGGAAATAGCAACTTTAAACTTTGCCTACGTCTCTGTCAGTCGCAAGGAAACTGTATTTGAAGGTGAAGGTGATTTTGTAGACATGTGTGAAAGACATGTTCTGAAAAGCAAGTGTTGTGGTTTGGAGAGCACATCGGTTACGTGTCAGATGTGTAGCCAAGCAGTAATTTGTCGCCATAGCTGCAAATATTAGCCGGTAATATGAAGTGTTGTCAGCTAAAGTCTGATGGTGCAGACGACCGTAAGGACGAAGTACCCAAAAGTACCGCTAGGCCGCGCCTCTTTAGCTCAGTGGTAGAGCACTGGTCTAATAAACCAGGGGTTGTAAGTTCCATCCTCACAGGAGAAAGATGAATTTTGGAAATCAGTTGCGCGTCGTGGCCGTATAGCAAACAGTACCTGTGATGACGAACAATTAGCGACAGGCGTTTTTTTAAGATTTACTCTCAGATGTGATTAAGGCGAATGGCGCAGATAAAGCATTTGCCAAAGCGGTACAGCATAAGGTGGGACGAGGCAGTCTGAATTACATTTTATAGATGTATTTCTCACATATCTCAGAGCCTCTCGCGATCTTCGTCGTCGTCGTCGTCGTCGTCGTCGTCGTCGTCGTCGCCGCCGCTTCTGCAGAAGTAGCAAATGGCCATCGTAGCAAATGCGGCGAGGGACGGCCTGCCTTCGATTCCGAATGCACAAATTGTGTGGTCTTGTTTCTCAGTCTATATTTGGTCGGTCTCGTCAGAGGTTGAATGTAACGAATGGGTGGGAAAGAGCAAGGGGCAGCGGCTGTGTAGAACGAAAACACAAATCCTCAGGGGTGTGAGCGTTTCGAGATGAGTCGTATACATGTAAATGTTGATCGTCAGTGACCGTGTGGTCTAATGGATAAGGCGTCGGACTTCGTATCTGAAGATTACAGGTTCGAATGCTGTCACGCTTGTGTTTTTCCAGTTCTGAAAAAGAAACATACCGTTTTAATGTAGCAATTGAGCAGTACGAAACCGTCTGAATGTTGCTGTTGACCATTTTTTGCTTGGAGATGCTCTTGAGCTTGAAACACACACAGCAAGACCGGTGTTAACTAACGAAATGGTCGGCAGAGTGCCGACACCGCGAGTTTTGACTGGCACTTGCACATCTAAAACAACGTCGGAAAGTAACTCGTTCGGCTTTTGAGTCACATAAAGTATGTGTGTTAATTTTGACGCCACTATCTCTGCTTGTTGTCATGCAATTTCTTTGCCTCTCAGAAATGATTATGACATAAAAGTGAAGTACGTGACGAGTGTGACGTTAGGAAAACATTAGGCAGCATGGAGAGATTCTGTATGGGACCACCCAACCCAAACGAGTACTGTGTGACGTGCTACCCGGCAAGTATTCACCGACGTAGCCGGCTATCTCAGTCGGTAGAGCGTCAGACTCTTAATCCCAGGGTCGTGGGTTCGAGCCAGACGCTGGGCGGAACGGAATTTTGTTCCGCTGCAGGTGTAAATTACCGTTTTTCTGATTAACGAGATTTAATGGAAATAGCAACTTTAAACTTTGCCTACGTCTCTGTCAGTCGCAAGGAAACTGTATTTGAAGGTGAAGGTGATTTTGTAGACATGTGTGAAAGACATGTTCTGAAAAGCAAGTGTTGTGGTTTGGAGAGCACATCGGTTACGTGTCAGATGTGTAGCCAAGCAGTAATTTGTCGCCATAGCTGCAAATATTAGCCGTTAATATGAAGTGTTGTCAGCTAAAGTCTGATGGTGCAGACGACCGTAAGGACGAAGTACCCAAGCGTACCGCTAGGCCGCGCCTCTTTAGCTCAGTGGTAGAGCACTGGTCTAATAAACCAGGGGTTGTAAGTTCCATCCTCACAGGAGAAAGATGAATTTTGGAAATCAGTTGCGCGTCGTGGCCGTATAGCAAACAGTACCTGTGATGACGAACAATTAGCGACAGGCGTTTTTTTAAGATTTACTCTCAGATGTGATTAAGGCGAATGGCGCAGATAAAGCATTTGCCAAAGCGGTACAGCATAAGGTGGGACGAGGCAGTCTGAATTACATTTTATAGATGTATTTCTCACATATCTCAGAGTCTCTCGCGATCTTCGTCGTCGTCGTCGTCGTCGTCGTCGTCGCCGCCGCCGCTTCTGCAGAAGTAGCAAATGGCCATCGTAGCAAATGCGGCGAGGGACGGCCTGCCTTCGATTCCGAATGCACAAATTGTGTGGTCTTGTTTCTCAGTCTATATTTGGTCGGTCTCGTCAGAGGTTGAATGTAACGAATGGGTGGGAAAGAGCAAGGGGCAGCGGCTGTGTAGAACGAAAACACAAATCCTCAGGGGTGTGAGCGTTTCGAGATGAGTCGTATACATGTAAATGTTGATCGTCAGTGACCGTGTGGTCTAATGGATAAGGCGTCGGACTTCGTATCTGAAGATTACAGGTTCGAATGCTGTCACGCTTGTGTTTTTCCAGTTCTGAAAAAGAAACATACCGTTTTAATGTAGCAATTGAGCAGTACGAAACCGTCTGAATGTTGCTGTTGACCATTTTTTGCTTGGAGATGCTCTTGAGCTTGAAACACACACAGCAAGACCGGTGTTAACTAACGAAATGGTCGGCAGAGTGCCGACACCGCGAGTTTTGACTGGCACTTGCACATCTAAAACAACGTCGGAAAGTAACTCGTTCGGCTTTTGAGTCACATAAAGTATGTGTGTTAATTTTGACGCCACTAGCTCTGCTTGTTGTCATGCAATTTCTTTGCCTCTCAGAAATGATTATGACATAAAAGTGAAGTACGTGACGAGTGTGACGTTAGGAAAACATTAGGCAGCATGGAGAGATTCTGTATGGGACCACCCAACCCAAACGAGTACTGTGTGACGTGCTACCCGGCAAGTATTCACCGAGGTAGCCGGGTATCTCAGTCGGTAGAGCGTCAGACTCTTAATCCCAGGGTCGTGGGTTCGAGCCAGACGCTGGGCGGAACGGAATTTTGTTCCGCTGCAGGTGTAAATTACCGTTTTTCTGATTAACGAGATTTAATGGAAATAGCAACTTTAAACTTTGCCTACGTCTCTGTCAGTCGCAAGGAAACTGTATTTGAAGGTGAAGGTGATTTTGTAGACATGTGTGAAAGACATGTTCTGAAAAGCAAGTGTTGTGGTTTGGAGAGCACATCGGTTACGTGTCAGATGTGTAGCCAAGCAGTAATTTGTCGCCACAGCTGCAAATATTAGCCGGTAATATGAAGTGTTGTCAGCTAAAGTCTGATGGTGCAGACGACCGTAAGGACGAAGTACCCAAGAGTACCGCTAGGCCGCGCCTCTTTAGCTCAGTGATAGAGCACTGGTCTAATAAACCAGGGGTTGTAAGTTCCATCCTCACAGGAGAAAGATGAATTTTGGAAATCAGTTGCGCGTCGTGGCCGTATAGCAAACAGTACCTGTGATGACGAACAATTAGCGACAGGCGTTTTTTTAAGATTTACTCTCAGATGTGATTAAGGCGAATGGCGCAGATAAAGCATTTGCCAAAGCGGTACAGCATAAGGTGGGACGAGGCAGTCTGAATTACATTTTATAGATGTATTTCTCACATATCTCAGAGTCTCTCGCGATCTTCGTCGTCGTCGTCGTCGTCGTCGTCGTCGTCGTCGTCGTCGCCGCCGCTTCTGCAGAAGTAGCAAATGGCCATCGTAGCAAATGCGGCGAGGGACGGCCTGCCTTCGATTCCGAATGCACAAATTGTGTGGTCTTGTTTCTCAGTCTATATTTGGTCGGTCTCGTCAGAGGTTGAATGTAACGAATGGGTGGGAAAGAGCAAGGGGCAGCGGCTGTGTAGAACGAAAACACAAATCCTCAGGGGTGTGAGCGTTTCGAGATGAGTCGTATACATGTAAATGTTGATCGTTAGTGACCGTGTGGTCTAATGGATAAGGCGTCGGACTTCGTATCTGAAGATTACAGGTTCGAATGCTGTCACGCTTGTGTTTTTCCAGTTCTGAAAAAGAAACATACCGTTTTAATGTAGCAATTGAGCAGTACGAAACCGTCTGAATGTTGCTGTTGACCATTTTTTGCTTGGAGATGCTCTTGAGCTTGAAACACACACAGCAAGACCGGTGTTAACTAACGAAATGGTCGGCAGAGTGCCGACACCGCGAGTTTTGACTGGCACTTGCACATCTAAAACAACGTCGGAAAGTAACTCGTTCGGCTTTTGAGTCACATAAAGTATGTGTGTTAATTTTGACGCCACTAGCTCTGCTTGTTGTCATGCAATTTCTTTGCCTCTCAGAAATGATTATGACATAAAAGTGAAGTACGTGACGAGTGTGACGTTAGGAAAACATTAGGCAGCATGGAGAGATTCTGTATGGGACCACCCAACCCAAACGAGTACTGTGTGACGTGCTACCCGGCAAGTATTCACCGAGGTAGCCGGCTATCTCAGTCGGTAGAGCGTGGTACTCTTAATCCCAGGGTCGTGGGTTCGAGCCAGACGCTGGGCGGAACGGAATTTTGTTCCGGTGCAGGTGTAAATTACCGTTTTTCTGATTAACGAGATTTAATGGAAATAGCAACTTTAAACTTTGCCTACGTCTCTGTCAGTCGCAAGGAAACTGTATTTGAAGGTGAAGGTGATTTTGTAGACATGTGTGAAAGACATGTTCTGAAAAGCAAGTGTTGTGGTTTGGAGAGCACATCGGTTACGTGTCAGATGTGTAGCCAAGCAGTAATTTGTCGCCATAGCTGCAAATATTAGCCGGTAATATGAAGTGTTGTCAGCTAAAGTCTGATGGTGCAGACGACCGTAAGGACGAAGTACCCAAGAGTACCGCTAGGCCGCGCCTCTTTAGCTCAGTGGTAGAGCACTGGTCTAATAAACCAGGGGTTGTAAGTTCCATCCTCACAGGAGAAAGATGAATTTTGGAAATCAGTTGCGCGTCGTGGCCGTATAGCAAACAGTACCTGTGATGACGAACAATTAGCGACAGGCGTTTTTTTAAGATTTACTCTCAGATGTGATTAAGGCGAATGGCGCAGATAAAGCATTTGCCAAAGCGGTACAGCATAAGGTGGGACGAGGCAGTCTGAATTACATTTTATAGATGTATTTCTCACATATCTCAGAGTCTCTCGCGATCTTCGTCGTCGTCGTCGTCGTCGCCGCCGCCGCTTCTGCAGAAGTAGCAAATGGCCATCGTAGCAAATGCGGCGAGGGACGGCCTGCCTTCGATTCCGAATGCACAAATTGTGTGGTCTTGTTTCTCAGTCTATATTTGGTCGGTCTCGTCAGAGGTTGAATGTAACGAATGGGTGGGAAAGAGCAAGGGGCAGCGGCTGTGTAGAACGAAAACACAAATCCTCAGGGGTGTGAGCGTTTCGAGATGAGTCGTATACATGTAAATGTTGATCGTTAGTGACCGTGTGGTCTAATGGATAAGGCGTCGGACTTCGTATCTGAAGATTACAGGTTCGAATGCTGTCACGCTTGTGTTTTTCCAGTTCTGAAAAAGAAACATACCGTTTTAATGTAGCAATTGAGCAGTACGAAACCGTCTGAATGTTGCTGTTGACCATTTTTTGCTTGGAGATGCTCTTGAGCTTGAAACACACACAGCAAGACCGGTGTTAACTAACGAAATGGTCGGCAGAGTGCCGACACCGCGAGTTTTGACTGGCACTTGCACATCTAAAACAACGTCGGAAAGTAACTCGTTCGGCTTTTGAGTCACATAAAGTATGTGTGTTAATTTTGACGCCACTAGCTCTGCTTGTTGTCATGCAATTTCTTTGCCTCTCAGAAATGATTATGACATAAAAGTGAAGTACGTGACGAGTGTGACGTTAGGAAAACATTAGGCAGCATGGAGAGATTCTGTATGGGACCACCCAACCCAAACGAGTACTGTGTGACGTGCTACCCGGCAAGTATTCACCGAGGTAGCCGGCTATCTCAGTCGGTAGAGCGTCCGACTCTTAATCCCAGGGTCGTGGGTTCGAGCCAGACGCTGGGCGGAACGGAATTTTGTTCCGCTGCAGGTGTAAATTACCGTTTTTCTGATTAACGAGATTTAATGGAAATAGCAACTTTAAACTTTGCCTACGTCTCTGTCAGTCGCAAGGAAACTGTATTTGAAGGTGAAGGTGATTTTGTAGACATGTGTGAAAGACATGTTCTGAAAAGCAAGTGTTGTGGTTTGGAGAGCACATCGGTTACGTGTCAGATGTGTAGCCAAGCAGTAATTTGTCGCCATAGCTGCAAATATTAGCCGGTAATATGAAGTGTTGTCAGCTAAAGTCTGATGGTGCAGACGACCGTAAGGACGAAGTACCCAAGAGTACCGCTAGGCCGCGCCTCTTTAGCTCAGTGGTAGAGCACTGGTCTAATAAACCAGGGGTTGTAAGTTCCATCCTCACAGGAGAAAGATGAATTTTGGAAATCAGTTGCGCGTCGTGGCCGTATAGCAAACAGTACCTGTGATGACGAACAATTAGCGACAGGCGTTTTTTTAAGATTTACTCTCAGATGTGATTAAGGCGAATGGCGCAGATAAAGCATTTGCCAAAGCGGTACAGCATAAGGTGGGACGAGGCAGTCTGAATTACATTTTATAGATGTATTTCTCACATATCTCAGAGTCTCTCGCGATCTTCGTCGTCGTCGTCGTCGTCGTCGTCGTCGTCGTCGTCGCCGCCGCCGCTTCTGCAGAAGTAGCAAATGGCCATCGTAGCAAATGCGGCGAGGGACGGCCTGCCTTCGATTCCGAATGCACAAATTGTGTGGTCTTGTTTCTCAGTCTATATTTGGTCGGTCTCGTCAGAGGTTGAATGTAACGAATGGGTGGGAAAGAGCAAGGGGCAGCGGCTGTGTAGAACGAAAACACAAATCCTCAGGGGTGTGAGCGTTTCGAGATGAGTCGTATACATGTAAATGTTGATCGTCAGTGACCGTGTGGTCTAATGGATAAGGCGTCGGACTTCGTATCTGAAGATTACAGGTTCGAATGCTGTCACACTTGTGTTTTTCCAGTTCTGAAAAAGAAACATACCGTTTTAATGTAGCAATTGAGCAGTACGAAACCGTCTGAATGTTGCTGTTGACCATTTTTTGCTTGGAGATGCTCTTGAGCTTGAAACACACACAGCAAGACCGGTGTTAACTAACGAAATGGTCGGCAGAGTGCCGACACCGCGAGTTTTGACTGGCACTTGCACATCTAAAACAACGTCGGAAAGTAACTCGTTCGGCTTTTGAGTCACATAAAGTATGTGTGTTAATTTTGACGCCACTAGCTCTGCTTGTTGTCATGCAATTTCTTTGCCTCTCAGAAATGATTATGACATAAAAGTGAAGTACGTGACGAGTGTGACGTTAGGAAAACATTAGGCAGCATGGAGAGATTCTGTATGGGACCACCCAACCCAAACGAGTACTCTGTGACGTGCTACCCGGCAAGTATTCACCGAGGTAGCCGGCTATCTCAGTCGGTAGAGCGTCAGACTCTTAATCCCAGGGTCGTGGGTTCGAGCCAGACGCTGGGCGGAACGGAATTTTGTTCCGCTGCAGGTGTAAATTACCGTTTTTCTGATTAACGAGATTTAATGGAAATAGCAACTTTAAACTTTGCCTACGTCTCTGTCAGTCGCAAGGAAACTGTATTTGAAGGTGAAGGTGATTTTGTAGACATGTGTGAAAGACATGTTCTGAAAAGCAAGTGTTGTGGTTTGGAGAGCACATCGGTTACGTGTCAGATGTGTAGCCAAGCAGTAATTTGTCGCCATAGCTGCAAATATTAGCCGGTAATATGAAGTGTTGTCAGCTAAAGTCTGATGGTGCAGACGACCGTAAGGACGAAGTACCCAAGAGTACCGCTAGGCCGCGCCTCTTTAGCTCAGTGATAGAGCACTGGTCTAATAAACCAGGGGTTGTAAGTTCCATCCTCACAGGAGAAAGATGAATTTTGGAAATCAGTTGCGCGTCGTGGCCGTATAGCAAACAGTACCTGTGATGACGAACAATTAGCGACAGGCGTTTTTTTAAGATTTACTCTCAGATGTGATTAAGGCGAATGGCGCAGATAAAGCATTTGCCAAAGCGGTACAGCATAAGGTGGGACGAGGCAGTCTGAATTACATTTTATAGATGTATTTCTCACATATCTCAGAGTCTCTCGCGATCTTCGTCGTCGTCGTCGTCGTCGTCGTCGTCGTCGTCGCCGCCGCCGCCGCTTCTGCAGAAGTAGCAAATGGCCATCGTAGCAAATGCGGCGAGGGACGGCCTGCCTTCGATTCCGAATGCACAAATTGTGTGGTCTTGTTTCTCAGTCTATATTTGGTCGGTCTCGTCAGAGGTTGAATGTAACGAATGGGTGGGAAAGAGCAAGGGGCAGCGGCTGTGTAGAACGAAAACACAAATCCTCAGGGGTGTGAGCGTTTCGAGATGAGTCGTATACATGTAAATGTTGATCGTTAGTGACCGTGTGGTCTAATGGATAAGGCGTCGGACTTCGTATCTGAAGATTACAGGTTCGAATGCTGTCACGCTTGTGTTTTTCCAGTTCTGAAAAAGAAACATACCGTTTTAATGTAGCAATTGAGCAGTACGAAACCGTCTGAATGTTGCTGTTGACCATTTTTTGCTTGGAGATGCTCTTGAGCTTGAAACACACACAGCAAGACCGGTGTTAACTAACGAAATGGTCGGCAGAGTGCCGACACCGCGAGTTTTGACTGGCACTTGCACATCTAAAACAACGTCGGAAAGTAACTCGTTCGGCTTTTGAGTCACATAAAGTATGTGTGTTAATTTTGACGCCACTAGCTCTGCTTGTTGTCATGCAATTTCTTTGCCTCTCAGAAATGATTATGACATAAAAGTGAAGTACGTGACGAGTGTGACGTTAGGAAAACATTAGGCAGCATGGAGAGATTCTGTATGGGACCACCCAACCCAAACGAGTACTGTGTGACGTGCTACCCGGCAAGTATTCACCGAGGTAGCCGGCTAGCTCAGTCGGTAGAGCGTCAGACTCTTAATCCCAGGGTCGTGGGTTCGAGCCAGACGCTGGGCGGAACGGAATTTTGTTCCGCTGCAGGTGTAAATTACCGTTTTTCTGATTAACGAGATTTAATGGAAATAGCAACTTTAAACTTTGCCTACGTCTCTGTCAGTCGCAAGGAAACTGTATTTGAAGGTGAAGGTGATTTTGTAGACATGTGTGAAAGACATGTTCTGAAAAGCAAGTGTTGTGGTTTGGAGAGCACATCGGTTACGTGTCAGATGTGTAGCCAAGCAGTAATTTGTCGCCATAGCTGCAAATATTAGCCGGTAATATGAAGTGTTGTCAGCTAAAGTCTGATGGTGCAGACGACCGTAAGGACGAAGTACCCAAGCGTACCGCTAGGCCGCGCCTCTTTAGCTCAGTGGTAGAGCACTGGTCTAATAAACCAGGGGTTGTAAGTTCCATCCTCACAGGAGAAAGATGAATTTTGGAAATCAGTTGCGCGTCGTGGCCGTATAGCAAACAGTACCTGTGATGACGAACAATTAGCGACAGGCGTTTTTTTAAGATTTACTCTCAGATGTGATTAAGGCGAATGGCGCAGATAAAGCATTTGCCAAAGCGGTACAGCATAAGGTGGGACGAGGCAGTCTGAATTACATTTTATAGATGTATTTCTCACATATCTCAGAGTCTCTCGCGATCTTCGTCGTCGTCGTCGTCGTCGTCGTCGCCGCCGCCGCTTCTGCAGAAGTAGCAAATGGCCATCGTAGCAAATGCGGCGAGGGACGGCCTGCCTTCGATTCCGAATGCACAAATTGTGTGGTCTTGTTTCTCAGTCTATATTTGGTCGGTCTCGTCAGAGGTTGAATGTAACGAATGGGTGGGAAAGAGCAAGGGGCAGCGGCTGTGTAGAACGAAAACACAAATCCTCAGGGGTGTGAGCGTTTCGAGATGAGTCGTATACATGTAAATGTTGATCGTCAGTGACCGTGTGGTCTAATGGATAAGGCGTCGGACTTCGTATCTGAAGATTACAGGTTCGAATGCTGTCACGCTTGTGTTTTTCCAGTTCTGAAAAAGAAACATACCGTTTTAATGTAGCAATTGAGCAGTACGAAACCGTCTGAATGTTGCTGTTGACCATTTTTTGCTTGGAGATGCTCTTGAGCTTGAAACACACACAGCAAGACCGGTGTTAACTAACGAAATGGTCGGCAGAGTGCCGACACCGCGAGTTTTGACTGGCACTTGCACATCTAAAACAACGTCGGAAAGTAACTCGTTCGGCTTTTGAGTCACATAAAGTATGTGTGTTAATTTTGACGCCACTAGCTCTGCTTGTTGTCATGCAATTTCTTTGCCTCTCAGAAATGATTATGACATAAAAGTGAAGTACGTGACGAGTGTGACGTTAGGAAAACATTAGGCAGCATGGAGAGATTCTGTATGGGACCACCCAACCCAAACGAGTACTGTGTGACGTGCTACCCGGCAAGTATTCACCGAGGTAGCCGGCTATCTCAGTCGGTAGAGCGTCAGACTCTTAATCCCAGGGTCGTGGGTTCGAGCCAGACGCTGGGCGGAACGGAATTTTGTTCCGCTGCAGGTGTAAATTACCGTTTTTCTGATTAACGAGATTTAATGGAAATAGCAACTTTAAACTTTGCCTACGTCTCTGTCAGTCGCAAGGAAACTGTATTTGAAGGTGAAGGTGATTTTGTAGACATGTGTGAAAGACATGTTCTGAAAAGCAAGTGTTGTGGTTTGGAGAGCACATCGGTTACGTGTCAGATGTGTAGCCAAGCAGTAATTTGTCGCCATAGCTGCAAATATTAGCCGGTAATATGAAGTGTTGTCAGCTAAAGTCTGATGGTGCAGACGACGGTAAGGTCGAAGTTCCCAAGCATACCGCTAGGTCGCGCCTCTTTAGCTCAGTGGTAGAGCACTGGTCTAATAAACCAGGGGTTGTAAGTTCCATCCTCACAGGAGAAAGATGAATTTTGGAAATCAGTTGCGCGTCGTGGCCATATAGCAAACAGTACCTGTGATGACGAACAATTAGCGACAGGCGTTTTTTTAAGATTTACTCTCAGATGTGATTAAGGCGAATGGCGCAGATAAAGCATTTGCCAAAGCGGTACAGCATAAGGTGGGACGAGGCAGTCTGAATTACATTTTATAGATGTATTTCTCACATATCTCAGAGCCTCTCGCGATCTTCGTCGTCGTCGTCGTCGCCGCCGCCGCTTCTGCAGAAGTAGCAAATGGCCATCGTAGCAAATGCGGCGAGGGACGGCCTGCCTTCGATTCCGAATGCACAAATTGTGTGGTCTTGTTTCTCAGTCTATATTTGGTCGGTCTCGTCAGAGGTTGAATGTAACGAATGGGTGGGAAAGAGCAAGGGGCAGCGGCTGTGTAGAACGAAAACACAAATCCTCAGGGGTGTGAGCGTTTCGAGATGAGTCGTATACATGTAAATGTTGATCGTTAGTGACCGTGTGGTCTAATGGATAAGGCGTCGGACTTCGTATCTGAAGATTACAGGTTCGAATGCTGTCACGCTTGTGTTTTTCCAGTTCTGAAAAAGAAACATACCGTTTTAATGTAGCAATTGAGCAGTACGAAACCGTCTGAATGTTGCTGTTGACCATTTTTTGCTTGGAGATGCTCTTGAGCTTGAAACACACACAGCAAGACCGGTGTTAACTAACGAAATGATCGGCAGAGTGCCGACACCGCGAGTTTTGACTGGCACTTGCACATCTAAAACAACGTCGGAAAGTAACTCGTTCGGCTTTTGAGTCACATAAAGTATGTGTGTTAATTTTGACGCCACTAGCTCTGCTTGTTGTCATGCAATTTCTTTGCCTCTCAGAAATGATTATGACATAAAAGTGAAGTACGTGACGAGTGTGACGTTAGGAAAACATTAGGCAGCATGGAGAGATTCTGTATGGGACCACCCAACCCAAACGAGTACTGTGTGACGTGCTACCCGGCAAGTATTCACCGAGGTAGCCGGCTATCTCAGTCGGTAGAGCGTCAGACTCTTAATCCCAGGGTCGTGGGTTCGAGCCAGACGCTGGGCGGAACGGAATTTTGTTCCGCTGCAGGTGTAAATTACCGTTTTTCTGATTAACGAGATTTAATGGAAATAGCAACTTTAAACTTTGCCTACGTCTCTGTCAGTCGCAAGGAAACTGTATTTGAAGGTGAAGGTGATTTTGTAGACATGTGTGAAAGACATGTTCTGAAAAGCAAGTGTTGTGGTTTGGAGAGCACATCGGTTACGTGTCAGATGTGTAGCCAAGCAGTAATTTGTCGCCATAGCTGCAAATATTAGCCGGTAATATGAAGTGTTGTCAGCTAAAGTCTGATGGTGCAGACGACCGTAAGGACGAAGTACCCAAGTATACCGCTAGGCCGCGCCTCTTTAGCTCAGTGGTAGAGCACTGGTCTAATAAACCAGGGGTTGTAAGTTCCATCCTCACAGGAGAAAGATGAATTTTGGAAATCAGTTGCGCGTCGTGGCCGTATAGCAAACAGTACCTGTGATGACGAACAATTAGCGACAGGCGTTTTTTTAAGATTTACTCTCAGATGTGATTAAGGCGAATGGCGCAGATAAAGCATTTGCCAAAGCGGTACAGCATAAGGTGGGACGAGGCAGTCTGAATTACATTTTATAGATGTATTTCTCACATATCTCAGAGTCTCTCGCGATCTTCGTCGTCGTCGTCGTCGTCGTCGTCGCCGCCGCCGCTTCTGCAGAAGTAGCAAATGGCCATCGTAGCAAATGCGGCGAGGGACGGCCTGCCTTCGATTCCGAATGCACAAATTGTGTGGTCTTGTTTCTCAGTCTATATTTGGTCGGTCTCGTCAGAGGTTGAATGTAACGAATGGGTGGGAAAGAGCAAGGGGCAGCGGCTGTGTAGAACGAAAACACAAATCCTCAGGGGTGTGAGCGTTTCGAGATGAGTCGTATACATGTAAATGTTGATCGTCAGTGACCGTGTGGTCTAATGGATAAGGCGTCGGACTTCGTATCTGAAGATTACAGGTTCGAATGCTGTCACGCTTGTGTTTTTCCAGTTCTGAAAAAGAAACATACCGTTTTAATGTAGCAATTGAGCAGTACGAAACCGTCTGAATGTTGCTGTTGACCATTTTTTGCTTGGAGATGCTCTTGAGCTTGAAACACACACAGCAAGACCGGTGTTAACTAACGAAATGGTCGGCAGAGTGCCGACACCGCGAGTTTTGACTGGCACTTGCACATCTAAAACAACGTCGGAAAGTAACTCGTTCGGCTTTTGAGTCACATAAAGTATGTGTGTTAATTTTGACGCCACTAGCTCTGCTTGTTGTCATGCAATTTCTTTGCCTCTCAGAAATGATTATGACATAAAAGTGAAGTACGTGACGAGTGTGACGTTAGGAAAACATTAGGCAGCATGGAGAGATTCTGTATGGGACCACCCAACCCAAACGAGTACTGTGTGACGTGCTACCCGGCAAGTATTCACCGAGGTAGCCGGCTATCTCAGTCGGTAGAGCGTGGTACTCTTAATCCCAGGGTCGTGGGTTCGAGCCAGACGCTGGGCGGAACGGAATTTTGTTCCGGTGCAGGTGTAAATTACCGTTTTTCTGATTAACGAGATTTAATGGAAATAGCAACTTTAAACTTTGCCTACGTCTCTGTCAGTCGCAAGGAAACTGTATTTGAAGGTGAAGGTGATTTTGTAGACATGTGTGAAAGACATGTTCTGAAAAGCAAGTGTTGTGGTTTGGAGAGCACATCGGTTACGTGTCAGATGTGTAGCCAAGCAGTAATTTGTCGCCATAGCTGCAAATATTAGCCGGTAATATGAAGTGTTGTCAGCTAAAGTCTGATGGTGCAGACGACCGAAAGGACGAAGTACCCAAGAGTACCGCTAGGCCGCGCCTCTTTAGCTCAGTGGTAGAGCACTGGTCTAATAAACCAGGGGTTGTAAGTTCCATCCTCACAGGAGAAAGATGAATTTTGGAAATCAGTTGCGCGTCGTGGCCGTATAGCAAACAGTACCTGTGATGACGAACAATTAGCGACAGGCGTTTTTTTAAGATTTACTCTCAGATGTGATTAAGGCGAATGGCGCAGATAAAGCATTTGCCAAAGCGGTACAGCATAAGGTGGGACGAGGCAGTCTGAATTACATTTTATAGATGTATTTCTCACATATCTCAGAGTCTCTCGCGATCTTCGTCGTCGTCGTCGTCGTCGTCGCCGCCGCCGCCGCCGCTTCTGCAGAAGTAGCAAATGGCCATCGTAGCAAATGCGGCGAGGGACGGCCTGCCTTCGATTCCGAATGCACAAATTGTGTGGTCTTGTTTCTCAGTCTATATTTGGTCGGTCTCGTCAGAGGTTGAATGTAACGAATGGGTGGGAAAGAGCAAGGGGCAGCGGCTGTGTAGAACGAAAACACAAATCCTCAGGGGTGTGAGCGTTTCGAGATGAGTCGTATACATGTAAATGTTGATCGTCAGTGACCGTGTGGTCTAATGGATAAGGCGTCGGACTTCGTATCTGAAGATTACAGGTTCGAATGCTGTCACGCTTGTGTTTTTCCAGTTCTGAAAAAGAAACATACCGTTTTAATGTAGCAATTGAGCAGTACGAAACCGTCTGAATGTTGCTGTTGACCATTTTTTGCTTGGAGATGCTCTTGAGCTTGAAACACACACAGCAAGACCGGTGTTAACTAACGAAATGGTCGGCAGAGTGCCGACACCGCGAGTTTTGACTGGCACTTGCACATCTAAAACAACGTCGGAAAGTAACTCGTTCGGCTTTTGAGTCACATAAAGTATGTGTGTTAATTTTGACGCCACTAGCTCTGCTTGTTGTCATGCAATTTCTTTGCCTCTCAGAAATGATTATGACATAAAAGTGAAGTACGTGACGAGTGTGACGTTAGGAAAACATTAGGCAGCATGGGGAGATTCTGTATGGGACCACCCAACCCAAACGAGTACTGTGTGACGTGCTACCCGGCAAGTATTCACCGAGGTAGCCGGCTATCTCAGTCGGTAGAGCGTCCGACTCTTAATCCCAGGGTCGTGGGTTCGAGCCAGACGCTGGGCGGAACGGAATTTTGTTCCGCTGCAGGTGTAAATTACCGTTTTTCTGATTAACGAGATTTAATGGAAATAGCAACTTTAAACTTTGCCTACGTCTCTGTCAGTCGCAACGAAACTGTATTTGAAGGTGAAGGTGATTTTGTAGACATGTGTGAAAGACATGTTCTGAAAAGCAAGTGTTGTGGTTTGGAGAGCACATCGGTTACGTGTCAGATGTGTAGCCAAGCAGTAATTTGTCGCCATAGCTGCAAATATTAGCCGGTAATATGAAGTGTTGTCAGCTAAAGTCTGATGGTGCAGACGACCGTAAGGACGAAGTACCCAAGAGTACCGCTAGGCCGCGCCTCTTTAGCTCAGTGGTAGAGCACTGGTCTAATAAACCAGGGGTTGTAAGTTCCATCCTCACAGGAGAAAGATGAATTTTGGAAATCAGTTGCGCGTCGTGGCCGTATAGCAAACAGTACCTGTGATGACGAACAATTAGCGACAGGCGTTTTTTTAAGATTTACTCTCAGATGTGATTAAGGCGAATGGCGCAGATAAAGCATTTGCCAAAGCGGTACAGCATAAGGTGGGACGAGGCAGTCTGAATTACATTTTATAGATGTATTTCTCACATATCTCAGAGTCTCACGCGATCTTCGTCGTCGTCGTCGTCGTTGTCGTCGTCGTCGCCGCCGCCGCTTCTGCAGAAGTAGCAAATGGCCATCGTAGCAAATGCGGCGAGGGACGGCCTGCCTTCGATTCCGAATGCACAAATTGTGTGGTCTTGTTTCTCAGTCTATATTTGGTCGGTCTCGTCAGAGGTTGAATGTAACGAATGGGTGGGAAAGAGCAAGGGGCAGCGGCTGTGTAGAACGAAAACACAAATCCTCAGGGGTGTGAGCGTTTCGAGATGAGTCGTATACATGTAAATGTTGATCGTCAGTGACCGTGTGGTCTAATGGATAAGGCGTCGGACTTCGTATCTGAAGATTACAGGTTCGAATGCTGTCACGCTTGTGTTTTTCCAGTTCTGAAAAAGAAACATACCGTTTTAATGTAGCAATTGAGCAGTACGAAACCGTCTGAATGTTGCTGTTGACCATTTTTTGCTTGGAGATGCTCTTGAGCTTGAAACACACACAGCAAGACCGGTGTTAACTAACGAAATGGTCGGCAGAGTGCCGACACCGCGAGTTTTGACTGGCACTTGCACATCTAAAACAACGTCGGAAAGTAACTCGTTCGGCTTTTGAGTCACATAAAGTATGTGTGTTAATTTTGACGCCACTAGCTCTGCTTGTTGTCATGCAATTTCTTTGCCTCTCAGAAATGATTATGACATAAAAGTGAAGTACGTGACGAGTGTGACGTTAGGAAAACATTAGGCAGCATGGGGAGATTCTGTATGGGACCACCCAACCCAAACGAGTACTGTGTGACGTGCTACCCGGCAAGTATTCACCGAGGTAGCCGGCTATCTCAGTCGGTAGAGCGTCCGACTCTTAATCCCAGGGTCGTGGGTTCGAGCCAGACGCTGGGCGGAACGGAATTTTGTTCCGCTGCAGGTGTAAATTACCGTTTTTCTGATTAACGAGATTTAATGGAAATAGCAACTTTAAACTTTGCCTACGTCTCTGTCAGTCGCAAGGAAACTGTATTTGAAGGTGAAGGTGATTTTGTAGACATGTGTGAAAGACATGTTCTGAAAAGCAAGTGTTGTGGTTTGGAGAGCACATCGGTTACGTGTCAGATGTGTAGCCAAGCAGTAATTTGTCGCCATAGCTGCAAATATTAGCCGGTAATATGAAGTGTTGTCAGCTAAAGTCTGATGGTGCAGACGACCTTAAGGACGAAGTACCCAAGAGTACCGCTAGGCCGCGCCTCTTTAGCTCAGTGGTAGAGCACTGGTCTAATAAACCAGGGGTTGTAAGTTCCATCCTCACAGGAGAAAGATGAATTTTGGAAATCAGTTGCGCGTCGTGGCCGTATAGCAAACAGTACCTGTGATGACGAACAATTAGCGACAGGCGTTTTTTTAAGATTTACTCTCAGATGTGATTAAGGCGAATGGCGCAGATAAAGCATTTGCCAAAGCGGTACAGCATAAGGTGGGACGAGGCAGTCTGAATTACATTTTATAGATGTATTTCTCACATATCTCAGAGTCTCTCGCGATCTTCGTCGTCGTCGTCGTCGTTGTCGTCGTCGTCGCCGCCGCCGCTTCTGCAGAAGTAGCAAATGGCCATCGTAGCAAATGCGGCGAGGGACGGCCTGCCTTCGATTCCGAATGCACAAATTGTGTGGTCTTGTTTCTCAGTCTATATTTGGTCGGTCTCGTCAGAGGTTGAATGTAACGAATGGGTGGGAAAGAGCAAGGGGCAGCGGCTGTGTAGAACGAAAACACAAATCCTCAGGGGTGTGAGCGTTTCGAGATGAGTCGTATACATGTAAATGTTGATCGTCAGTGACCGTGTGGTCTAATGGATAAGGCGTCGGACTTCGTATCTGAAGATTACAGGTTCGAATGCTGTCACGCTTGTGTTTTTCCAGTTCTGAAAAAGAAACATACCGTTTTAATGTAGCAATTGAGCAGTACGAAACCGTCTGAATGTTGCTGTTGACCATTTTTTGCTTGGAGATGCTCTTGAGCTTGAAACACACACAGCAAGACCGGTGTTAACTAACGAAATGGTCGGCAGAGTGCCGACACCGCGAGTTTTGACTGGCACTTGCACATCTAAAACAACGTCGGAAAGTAACTCGTTCGGCTTTTGAGTCACATAAAGTATGTGTGTTAATTTTGACGCCACTAGCTCTGCTTGTTGTCATGCAATTTCTTTGCCTCTCAGAAATGATTATGACATAAAAGTGAAGTACGTGACGAGTGTGACGTTAGGAAAACATTAGGCAGCATGGAGAGATTCTGTATGGGACCACCCAACCCAAACGAGTACTGTGTGACGTGCTACCCGGCAAGTATTCACCGAGGTAGCCGGCTATCTCAGTCGGTAGAGCGTCAGACTCTTAATCCCAGGGTCGTGGGTTCGAGCCAGACGCTGGGCGGAACGGAATTTTGTTCCGCTGCAGGTGTAAATTACCGTTTTTCTGATTAACGAGATTTAATGGAAATAGCAACTTTAAACTTTGCCTACGTCTCTGTCAGTCGCAAGGAAACTGTATTTGAAGGTGAAGGTGATTTTGTAGACATGTGTGAAAGACATGTTCTGAAAAGCAAGTGTTGTGGTTTGGAGAGCACATCGGTTACGTGTCAGATGTGTAGCCAAGCAGTAATTTGTCACCATAGCTGCAAATATTAGCCGGTAATATGAAGTGTTGTCAGCTAAAGTCTGATGGTGCAGACGACCGTAAGGACGAAGTACCCAAGAGTACCGCTAGGCCGCGCCTCTTTAGCTCAGTGGTAGAGCACTGGTCTAATAAACCAGGGGTTGTAAGTTCCATCCTCACAGGAGAAAGATGAATTTTGGAAATCAGTTGCGCGTCGTGGCCGTATAGCAAACAGTACCTGTGATGACGAACAATTAGCGACAGGCGTTTTTTTAAGATTTACTCTCAGATGTGATTAAGGCGAATGGCGCAGATAAAGCATTTGCCAAAGCGGTACAGCATAAGGTGGGACGAGGCAGTCTGAATTACATTTTATAGATGTATTTCTCACATATCTCAGAGTCTCTCGCGATCTTCGTCGTCGTCGTCGTCGTCGTCGTCGTCGTCGTCGTCGTCGCCGCCGCCGCTTCTGCAGAAGTAGCAAATGGCCATCGTAGCAAATGCGGCGAGGGACGGCCTGCCTTCGATTCCGAATGCACAAATTGTGTGGTCTTGTTTCTCAGTCTATATTTGGTCGGTCTCGTCAGAGGTTGAATGTAACGAATGGGTGGGAAAGAGCAAGGGGCAGCGGCTGTGTAGAACGAAAACACAAATCCTCAGGGGTGTGAGCGTTTCGAGATGAGTCGTATACATGTAAATGTTGATCGTCAGTGACCGTGTGGTCTAATGGATAAGGCGTCGGACTTCGTATCTGAAGATTACAGGTTCGAATGCTGTCACGCTTGTGTTTTTCCAGTTCTGAAAAAGAAACATACCGTTTTAATGTAGCAATTGAGCAGTACGAAACCGTCTGAATGTTGCTGTTGACCATTTTTTGCTTGGAGATGCTCTTGAGCTTGAAACACACACAGCAAGACCGGTGTTAACTAACGAAATGGTCGGCAGAGTGCCGACACCGCGAGTTTTGACTGGCACTTGCACATCTAAAACAACGTCGGAAAGTAACTCGTTCGGCTTTTGAGTCACATAAAGTATGTGTGTTAATTTTGACGCCACTAGCTCTGCTTGTTGTCATGCAATTTCTTTGCCTCTCAGAAATGATTATGACATAAAAGTGAAGTACGTGACGAGTGTGACGTTAGGAAAACATTAGGCAGCATGGGGAGATTCTGTATGGGACCACCCAACCCAAACGAGTACTGTGTGACGTGCTACCCGGCAAGTATTCACCGAGGTAGCCGGCTATCTCAGTCGGTAGAGCGTCCGACTCTTAATCCCAGGGTCGTGGGTTCGAGCCAGACGCTGGGCGGAACGGAATTTTGTTCCGCTGCAGGTGTAAATTACCGTTTTTCTGATTAACGAGATTTAATGGAAATAGCAACTTTAAACTTTGCCTACGTCTCTGTCAGTCGCAAGGAAACTGTATTTGAAGGTGAAGGTGATTTTGTAGACATGTGTGAAAGACATGTTCTGAAAAGCAAGTGTTGTGGTTTGGAGAGCACATCGGTTACGTGTCAGATGTGTAGCCAAGCAGTAATTTGTCGCCATAGCTGCAAATATTAGCCGGTAATATGAAGTGTTGTCAGCTAAAGTCTGATGGTGCAGACGACCGTAAGGACGAAGTACCCAAGAGTACCGCTAGGCCGCGCCTCTTTAGCTCAGTGGTAGAGCACTGGTCTAATAAACCAGGGGTTGTAAGTTCCATCCTCACAGGAGAAAGATGAATTTTGGAAATCAGTTGCGCGTCGTGGCCGTATAGCAAACAGTACCTGTGATGACGAACAATTAGCGACAGGCCTTTTTTTAAGATTTACTCTCAGATGTGATTAAGGCGAATGGCGCAGATAAAGCATTTGCCAAAGCGGTACAGCATAAGGTGGGACGAGGCAGTCTGAATTACATTTTATAGATGTATTTCTCACATATCTCAGAGTCTCTCGCGATCTTCGTCGTCGTCGTCGTCGTTGTCGTCGTCGTCGCCGCCGCCGCTTCTGCAGAAGTAGCAAATGGTCATCGTAGCAAATGCGGCGAGGGACGGCCTGCCTTCGATTCCGAATGCACAAATTGTGTGGTCTTGTTTCTCAGTCTATATTTGGTCGGTCTCGTCAGAGGTTGAATGTAACGAATGGGTGGGAAAGAGCAAGGGGCAGCGGCTGTGTAGAACGAAAACACAAATCCTCAGGGGTGTGAGCGTTTCGAGATGAGTCGTATACATGTAAATGTTTATCGTCAGTGACCGTGTGGTCTAATGGATAAGGCGTCGGACTTCGTATCTGAAGATTACAGGTTCGAATGCTGTCACGCTTGTGTTTTTCCAGTTCTGAAAAAGAAACATACCGTTTTAATGTAGCAATTGAGCAGTACGAAACCGTCTGAATGTTGCTGTTGACCATTTTTTGCTTGGAGATGCTCTTGAGCTTGAAACACACACAGCAAGACCGGTGTTAACTAACGAAATGGTCGGCAGAGTGCCGACACCGCGAGTTTTGACTGGCACTTGCACATCTAAAACAACGTCGGAAAGTAACTCGTTCGGCTTTTGAGTCACATAAAGTATGTGTGTTAATTTTGACGCCACTAGCTCTGCTTGTTGTCATGCAATTTCTTTGCCTCTCAGAAATGATTATGACATAAAAGTGAAGTACGTGACGAGTGTGACGTTAGGAAAACATTAGGCAGCATGGAGAGATTCTGTATGGGACCACCCAACCCAAACGAGTACTGTGTGACGTGCTACCCGGCAAGTATTCACCGAGGTAGCCGGCTATCTCAGTCGGTAGAGCGTGGTACTCTTAATCCCAGGATCGTGGGTTCAAACCAGACGCTGGGCGGAACGGAATTTTGTTCCGCTGCAGGTGTAAATTACCGTTTTTCTGATTAACGAGATTTAATGGAAATAGCAACTTTAAACTTTGCCTACGTCTCTGTCAGTCGCAAGGAAACTGTATTTGAAGGTGAAGGTGATTTTGTAGACATGTGTGAAAGACATGTTCTGAAAAGCAAGTGTTGTGGTTTGGAGAGCACATCGGTTACGTGTCAGATGTGTAGCCAAGCAGTAATTTGTCGCCATAGCTGCAAATATTAGCCGGTAATATGAAGTGTTGTCAGCTAAAGTCTGATGGTGCAGACGACCGTAAGGACGAAGTACCCAAGTGTACCGCTAGGCCGCGCCTCTTTAGCTCAGTGGTAGAGCACTGGTCTAATAAACCAGGGGTTGTAAGTTCCATCCTCACAGGAGAAAGATGAATTTTGGAAATCAGTTGCGCGTCGTGGCCGTATAGCAAACAGTACCTGTGATGACGAACAATTAGCGACAGGCCTTTTTTTAAGATTTACTCTCAGATGTGATTAAGGCGAATGGCGCAGATAAAGCATTTGCCAAAGCGGTACAGCATAAGGTGGGACGAGGCAGTCTGAATTACATTTTATAGATGTATTTCTCACATATCTCAGAGTCTCTCGCGATCTTCGTCGTCGTCGTCGTCGTTGTCGTCGTCGTCGCCGCCGCCGCTTCTGCAGAAGTAGCAAATGGCCATCGTAGCAAATGCGGCGAGGGACGGCCTGCCTTCGATTCCGAATGCACAAATTGTGTGGTCTTGTTTCTCAGTCTATATTTGGTCGGTCTCGTCAGAGGTTGAATGTAACGAATGGGTGGGAAAGAGCAAGGGGCAGCGGCTGTGTAGAACGAAAACACATATCCTCAGGGGTGTGAGCGTTTCGAGATGAGTCGTATACATGTAAATGTTGATCGTCAGTGACCGTGTGGTCTAATGGATAAGGCGTCGGACTTCGTATCTGAAGATTACAGGTTCGAATGCTGTCACACTTGTGTTTTTCCAGTTCTGAAAAAGAAACATACCGTTTTAATGTAGCAATTGAGCAGTACGAAACCGTCTGAATGTTGCTGTTGACCATTTTTTGCTTGGAGATGCTCTTGAGCTTGAAACACACACAGCAAGACCGGTGTTAACTAACGAAATGGTCGGCAGAGTGCCGACACCGCGAGTTTTGACTGGCACTTGCACATCTAAAACAACGTCGGAAAGTAACTCGTTCGGCTTTTGAGTCACATAAAGTATGTGTGTTAATTTTGACGCCACTAGCTCTGCTTGTTGTCATGCAATTTCTTTGCCTCTCAGAAATGATTATGACATAAAAGTGAAGTACGTGACGAGTGTGACGTTAGGAAAACATTAGGCAGCATGGAGAGATTCTGTATGGGACCACCCAACCCAAACGAGTACTGTGTGACGTGCTACCCGGCAAGTATTCACCGAGGTAGCCGGCTATCTCAGTCGGTAGAGCGTCAGACTCTTAATCCCAGGGTCGTGGGTTCGAGCCAGACGCTGGGCGGAACGGAATTTTGTTCCGCTGCAGGTGTAAATTACCGTTTTTCTGATTAACGAGATTTAATGGAAATAGCAACTTTAAACTTTGCCTACGTCTCTGTCAGTCGCAAGGAAACTGTATTTGAAGGTGAAGGTGATTTTGTAGACATGTGTGAAAGACATGTTCTGAAAAGCAAGTGTTGTGGTTTGGAGAGCACATCGGTTACGTGTCAGATGTGTAGCCAAGCAGTAATTTGTCGCCATAGCTGCAAATATTAGCCGGTAATATGAAGTGTTGTCAGCTAAAGTCTGATGGTGCAGACGACCGTAAGGACGAAGTACCCAAGAGTACCGCTAGGCCGCGCCTCTTTAGCTCAGTGGTAGAGCACTGGTCTAATAAACCAGGGGTTGTAAGTTCCATCCTCACAGGAGAAAGATGAATTTTGGAAATCAGTTGCGCGTCGTGGCCGTATAGCAAACAGTACCTGTGATGACGAACAATTAGCGACAGGCGTTTTTTTAAGATTTACTCTCAGATGTGATTAAGGCGAATGGCGCAGATAAAGCATTTGCCAAAGCGGTACAGCATAAGGTGGGACGAGGCAGTCTGAATTACATTTTATAGATGTATTTCTCACATATCTCAGAGTCTCTCGCGATCGTCGTCGTCGTCGTCGTCGTCGTCGTCGTCTCTGCAGAAGTAGCAAATGGCCATCGTAGCAAATGCGGCGAGGGACGGCCTGCCTTCGATTCCGAATGCACAAATTGTGTGGTCTTGTTTCTCAGTCTATATTTGGTCGGTCTCGTCAGAGGTTGAATGTAACGAATGGGTGGGAAAGAGCAAGGGGCAGCGGCTGTGTAGAACGAAAACACAAATCCTCAGGGGTGTGAGCGTTTCGAGATGAGTCGTATACATGTAAATGTTGATCGTCAGTGACCGTGTGGTCTAATGGATAAGGCGTCGGACTTCGTATCTGAAGATTACAGGTTCGAATGCTGTCACACTTGTGTTTTTCAAGTTCTGAATAAGAAACATACCGTTTTAATGTAGCAATTGAGCAGTACGAAACCGTCTGAATGTTGCTGTTGACCATTTTTTGCTTGGAGATGCTCTTGAGCTTGAAACACACACAGCAAGACCGGTGTTAACTAACGAAATGGTCGGCAGAGTGCCGACACCGCGAGTTTTGACTGGCACTTGCACATCTAAAACAACGTCGGAAAGTAACTCGTTCGGCTTTTGAGTCACATAAAGTATGTGTGTTAATTTTGACGCCACTAGCTCTGCTTGTTGTCATGCAATTTCTTTGCCTCTCAGAAATGATTATGACATAAAAGTGAAGTACGTGACGAGTGTGACGTTAGGAAAACATTAGGCAGCATGGAGAGATTCTGTATGGGACCACCCAACCCAAACGAGTACTGTGTGACGTGCTACCCGGCAAGTATTCACCGAGGTAGCCGGCTATCTCAGTCGGTAGAGCGTCAGACTCTTAATCCCAGGGTCGTGGGTTCGAGCCAGACGCTGGGCGGAACGGAATTTTGTTCCGCTGCAGGTGTAAATTACCGTTTTTCTGATTAACGAGATTTAATGGAAATAGCAACTTTAAACTTTGCCTACGTCTCTGTCAGTCGCAAGGAAACTGTATTTGAAGGTGAAGGTGATTTTGTAGACATGTGTGAAAGACATGTTCTGAAAAGCAAGTGTTGTGGTTTGGAGAGCACATCGGTTACGTGTCAGATGTGTAGCCAAGCTTTAATTTGTCGCCATAGCTGCAAATATTAGCCGGTAATATGAAGTGTTGTCAGCTAAAGTCTGATGGTGCAGACGACCGTAAGGACGAAGTACCCAAGAGTACCGCTAGGCCGCCCCTCTTTAGCTCAGTGGTAGAGCACTGGTCTAATAAACCAGGGGTTGTAAGTTCCATCCTCACAGGAGAAAGATGAATTTTGGAAATCAGTTGCGCGTCGTGGCCGTATAGCAAACAGTACCTGTGATGACGAACAATTAGCGACAGGCGTTTTTTTAAGATTTACTCTCAGATGTGATTAAGGCGAATGGCGCAGATAAAGCATTTGCCAAAGCGGTACAGCATAAGGTGGGACGAGGCAGTCTGAATTACATTTTATAGATGTATTTCTCACATATCTCAGAGTCTCTCGCGATCTTCGTCGTCGTCGTCGTCGTCGTCGTCGTCGTCGTCGTCGTCGCCGCCGCCGCTTCTGCAGAAGTAGCAAATGGCCATCGTAGCAAATGCGGCGAGGGACGGCCTGCCTTCGATTCCGAATGCACAAATTGTGTGGTCTTGTTTCTCAGTCTATATTTGGTCGGTCTCGTCAGAGGTTGAATGTAACGAATGGGTGGGAAAGAGCAAGGGGCAGCGGCTGTGTAGAACGAAAACACATATCCTCAGGGGTGTGAGCGTTTCGAGATGAGTCGTATACATGTAAATGTTGATCGTCAGTGACCTTGTGGTCTAATGGATCAGGCGTCGGACTTCGTATCTGAAGATTACAGGTTCGAATGCTGTCACACTTGTGTTTTTCCAGTTCTGAAAAAGAAACATACCGTTTTAATGTAGCAATTGAGCAGTACGAAACCGTCTGAATGTTGCTGTTGACCATTTTTTGCTTGGAGATGCTCTTGAGCTTGAAACACACACAGCAAGACCGGTGTTAACTAACGAAATGGTCGGCAGAGTGCCGACACCGCGAGTTTTGACTGGCACTTGCACATCTAAAACAACGTCGGAAAGTAACTCGTTCGGCTTTTGAGTCACATAAAGTATGTGTGTTAATTTTGACGCCACTAGCTCTGCTTGTTGTCATGCAATTTCTTTGCCTCTCAGAAATGATTATGACATAAAAGTGAAGTACGTGACGAGTGTGACGTTAGGAAAACATTAGGCAGCATGGAGAGATTCTGTATGGGACCACCCAACCCAAACGAGTACTGTGTGACGTGCTACCCGGCAAGTATTCACCGAGGTAGCCGGCTATCTCAGTCGGTAGAGCGTCAGACTCTTAATCCCAGGGTCGTGGGTTCGAGCCAGACGCTGGGCGGAACGGAATTTTGTTCCGCTGCAGGTGTAAATTACCGTTTTTCTGATTAACGAGATTTAATGGAAATAGCAACTTTAAACTTTGCCTACGTCTCTGTCAGTCGCAAGGAAACTGTATTTGAAGGTGAAGGTGATTTTGTAGACATGTGTGAAAGACATGTTCTGAAAAGCAAGTGTTGTGGTTTGGAGAGCACATCGGTTACGTGTCAGATGTGTAGCCAAGCAGTAATTTGTCGCCATAGCTGCAAATATTAGCCGGTAATATGAAGTGTTGTCAGCTAAAGTCTGATGGTGCAGACGACCGTAAGGACGAAGTACCCAAGAGTACCGCTAGGCCGCGCCTCTTTAGCTCAGAGGTAGAGCACTGGTCTAATAAACCAGGGGTTGTAAGTTCCATCCTCACAGGAGAAAGATGAATTTTGGAAATCAGTTGCGCGTCGTGGCCGTATAGCAAACAGTACCTGTGATGACGAACAATTAGCGACAGGCGTTTTTTTAAGATTTACTCTCAGATGTGATTAAGGCGAATGGCGCAGATAAAGCATTTGCCAAAGCGGTACAGCATAAGGTGGGACGAGGCAGTCTGAATTACATTTTATAGATGTATTTCTCACATATCTCAGAGCCTCTCGCGATCTTCGTCGTCGTCGTCGTCGTCGTCGTCGTCGTCGTCGTAGTCGCCGCCGCCGCTTCTGCAGAAGTAGCAAATGGCCATCGTAGCAAATGCGGCGAGGGACGGCCTGCCTTCGATTCCGAATGCACAAATTGTGTGGTCTTGTTTCTCAGTCTATATTTGGTCGGTCTCGTCAGAGGTTGAATGTAACGAATGGGTGGGAAAGAGCAAGGGGCAGCGGCTGTGTAGAACGAAAACACAAATCCTCAGGGGTGTGAGCGTTTCGAGATGAGTCGTATACATGTAAATGTTGATCGTCAGTGACCGTGTGGTCTAATGGATAAGGCGTCGGACTTCGTATCTGAAGATTACAGGTTCGAATGCTGTCACGCTTGTGTTTTTCCAGTTCTGAAAAAGAAACATACCGTTTTAATGTAGCAATTGAGCAGTACGAAACCGTCTGAATGTTGCTGTTGACCATTTTTTGCTTGGAGATGCTCTTGAGCTTGAAACACACGCAGCAAGACCGGTGTTAACTAACGAAATGGTCGGCAGAGTGCCGACACCGCGAGTTTTGACTGGCACTTGCACATCTAAAACAACGTCGGAAAGTAACTCGTTCGGCTTTTGAGTCACATAAAGTATGTGTGTTAATTTTGACGCCACTAGCTCTGCTTGTTGTCATGCAATTTCTTTGCCTCTCAGAAATGATTATGACATAAAAGTGAAGTACGTGACGAGTGTGACGTTAGGAAAACATTAGGCAGCATGGAGAGATTCTGTATGGGACCACCCAACCCAAACGAGTACTGTGTGACGTGCTACCCGGCAAGTATTCACCGAGGTAGCCGGCTATCTCAGTCGGTAGAGCGTCAGACTCTTAATCCCAGGGTCGTGAGTTCGAGCCAGACGCTGGGCGGAACGGAATTTTGTTCCGCTGCAGGTGTAAATTACCGTTTTTCTGATTAACGAGATTTAATGGAAATAGCAACTTTAAACTTTGCCTACGTCTCTGTCAGTCGCAAGGAAACTGTATTTGAAGGTGAAGGTGATTTTGTAGACATGTGTGAAAGACATGTTCTGAAAAGCAAGTGTTGTGGTTTGGAGAGCACATCGGTTACGTGTCAGATGTGTAGCCAAGCAGTAATTTGTCGCCACAGCTGCAAATATTAGCCGGTAATATGAAGTGTTGTCAGCTAAAGTCTGATGGTGCAGACGACCGTAAGGACGAAGTACCCAAGAGTACCGCTAGGCCGCGCCTCTTTAGCTCAGTGGTAGAGCACTGGTCTAATAAACCAGGGGTTGTAAGTTCCATCCTCACAGGAGAAAGATGAATTTTGGAAATCAGTTGCGCGTCGTGGCCGTATAGTAAACAGTACCTGTGATGACGAACAATTAGCGACAGGCGTTTTTTTAAGATTTACTCTCAGATGTGATTAAGGCGAATGGCGCAGATAAAGCATTTGCCAAAGCGGTACAGCATAAGGTGGGACGAGGCAGTCTGAATTACATTTTATAGATGTATTTCTCACATATCTCAGAGTCTCTCGCGATCTTCGTCGTCGTCGTCGTCGCCGCCGCCGCCGCTTCTGCAGAAGTAGCAAATGGCCATCGTAGCAAATGCGGCGAGGGACGGCCTGCCTTCGATTCCGAATGCACAAATTGTGTGGTCTTGTTTCTCAGTCTATATTTGGTCGGTCTCGTCAGAGGTTGAATGTAACGAATGGGTGGGAAAGAGCAAGGGGCAGCGGCTGTGTAGAACGAAAACACAAATCCTCAGGGGTGTGAGCGTTTCGAGATGAGTCGTATACATGTAAATGTTGATCGTCAGTGACCGTGTGGTCTAATGGATAAGGCGTCGGACTTCGTATCTGAAGATTACAGGTTCGAATGCTGTCACGCTTGTGTTTTTCCAGTTCTGAAAAAGAAACATACCGTTTTAATGTAGCAATTGAGCAGTACGAAACCGTCTGAATGTTGCTGTTGACCATTTTTTGCTTGGAGATGCTCTTGAGCTTGAAACACACACAGCAAGACCGGTGTTAACTAACGAAATGGTCGGCAGAGTGCCGACACCGCGAGTTTTGACTGGCACTTGCACATCTAAAACAACGTCGGAAAGTAACTCGTTCGGCTTTTGAGTCACATAAAGTATGTGTGTTAATTTTGACGCCACTAGCTCTGCTTGTTGTCATGCAATTTCTTTGCCTCTCAGAAATGATTATGACATAAAAGTGAAGTACGTGACGAGTGTGACGTTAGGAAAACATTAGGCAGCATGGAGAGATTCTGTATGGGACCACCCAACCCAAACGAGTACTGTGTGACGTGCTACCCGGCAAGTATTCACCGAGGTAGCCGGCTATCTCAGTCGGTAGAGCGTCAGACTCTTAATCCCAGGGTCGTGGGTTCGATTCAGACGCTGGGCGGAACGGAATTTTGTTCCGCTGCAGGTGTAAATTACCGTTTTTCTGATTAACGAGATTTAATGGAAATAGCAACTTTAAACTTTGCCTACGTCTCTGTCAGTCGCAAGGAAACTTTATTTGAAGGTGAAGGTGATTTTGTAGACATGTGTGAAAGACATGTTCTGAAAAGCAAGTGTTGTGGTTTGGAGAGCACATCGGTTACGTGTCAGATGTGTAGCCAAGCAGTAATTTGTCGCCACAGCTGCAAATATTAGCCGGTAATATGAAGTGTTGTCAGCTAAAGTCTGATGGTGCAGACGACCGTAAGGACGAAGTACCCAAGAGTACCGCTAGGCCGCGCCTCTTTCGCTCGGTGGTAGAGCACTGGTCTAATAAACCAGGGGTTGTAAGTTCCATCCTCACAGGAGAAAGATGAATTTTGGAAATCAGTTGCGCGTCGTGGCCGTATAGCAAACAGTACCTGTGATGACGAACAATTAGCGACAGGCGTTTTTTTAAGATTTACTCTCAGATGTGATTAAGGCGAATGGCGCAGATAAAGCATTTGCCAAAGCGGTACAGCATAAGGTGGGACGAGGCAGTCTGAATTACATTTTATAGATGTATTTCTCACATATCTCAGAGTCTCTCGCGATCTTCGTCGTCGTCGCCGCCGCCGCTTCTGCAGAAGTAGCAAATGCGGCGAGGGACGGCCTGCCTTCGATTCCGAATGCACAAATTGTGTGGTCTTGTTTCTCAGTCTATATTTGGTCGGTCTCGTCAGAGGTTGAATGTAACGAATGGGTGGGAAAGAGCAAGGGGCAGCGGCTGTGTAGAACGAAAACACAAATCCTCAGGGGTGTGAGCGTTTCGAGATGAGTCGTATACATGTAAATGTTGATCGTCAGTGACCGTGTGGTCTAATGGATAAGGCGTCGGACTTCGTATCTGAAGATTACAGGTTCGAATGCTGTCACACTTGTGTTTTTCCAGTTCTGAAAAAGAAACATACCGTTTTAATGTAGCAATTGAGCAGTACGAAACCGTCTGAATGTTGCTGTTGACCATTTTTTGCTTGGAGATGCTCTTGAGCTTGAAACACACACAGCAAGACCGGTGTTAACTAACGAAATGGTCGGCAGAGTGCCGACACCGCGAGTTTTGACTGGCACTTGCACATCTAAAACAACGTCGGAAAGTAACTCGTTCGGCTTTTGAGTCACATAAAGTATGTGTGTTAATTTTGACGCCACTAGCTCTGCTTGTTGTCATGCAATTTCTTTGCCTCTCAGAAATGATTATGACATAAAAGTGAAGTACGTGACGAGTGTGACGTTAGGAAAACATTAGGCAGCATGGAGAGATTCTGTATGGGACCACCCAACCCAAACGAGTACTGTGTGACGTGCTACCCGGCAAGTATTCACCGAGGTAGCCGGCTATCTCAGTCGGTAGAGCGTCAGACTCTTAATCCCAGGGTCGTGGGTTCGAGCCAGACGCTGGGCGGAACGGAATTTTGTTCCGCTGCAGGTGTAAATTACCGTTTTTCTGATTAACGAGATTTAATGGAAATAGCAACTTTAAACTTTGCCTACGTCTCTGTCAGTCGCAAGGAAACTGTATTTGAAGGTGAAGGTGATTTTGTAGACATGTGTGAAAGACATGTTCTGAAAAGCAAGTGTTGTGGTTTGGAGAGCACATCGGTTACGTGTCAGATGTGTAGCCAAGCAGTAATTTGTCGCCATAGCTGCAAATATTAGCCGGTAATATGAAGTGTTGTCAGCTAAAGTCTGATGGTGCAGACGACCGTAAGGACGAAGTACCCAAGAGTACCGCTAGGCCGCGCCTCTTTAGCTCAGTGGTAGAGCACTGGTCTAATAAACCAGGGGTTTTAAGTTCCATCCTCACAGGAGAAAGATGAATTTTGGAAATCAGTTGCGCGTCGTGGCCGTATAGCAAACAGTACCTGTGATGACGAACAATTAGCGACAGGCGTTTTTTTAAGATTTACTCTCAGATGTGATTAAGGCGAATGGCGCAGATAAAGCATTTGCCAAAGCGGTACAGCATAAGGTGGGACGAGGCAGTCTGAATTACATTTTATAGATGTATTTCTCACATATCTCAGAGTCTCTCGCGATCGTCGTCGTCGTCGTCGTCGTCGTCGTCGTCGTCGTCGTCGCCGCCGCCGCTTCTGCAGAAGTAGCAAATGGCCATCGTAGCAAATGCGGCGAGGGACGGCCTGCCTTCGATTCCGAATGCACAAATTGTGTGGTCTTGTTTCTCAGTCTATATTTGGTCGGTCTCGTCAGAGGTTGAATGTAACGAATGGGTGGGAAAGAGCAAGGGGCAGCGGCTGTGTAGAACGAAAACACAAATCCTCAGGGGTGTGAGCGTTTCGAGATGAGTCGTATACATGTAAATGTTGATCGTCAGTGACCGTGTGGTCTAATGGATAAGGCGTCGGACTTCGTATCTGAAGATTACAGGTTCGAATGCTGTCACACTTGTGTTTTTCCAGTTCTGAAAAAGAAACATACCGTTTTAATGTAGCAATTGAGCAGTACGAAACCGTCTGAATGTTGCTGTTGACCATTTTTTGCTTGGAGATGCTCTTGAGCTTGAAACACACACAGCAAGACCGGTGTTAACTAACGAAATGGTCGGCAGAGTGCCGACACCGCGAGTTTTGACTGGCACTTGCACATCTAAAACAACGTCGGAAAGTAACTCGTTCGGCTTTTGAGTCACATAAAGTATGTGTGTTAATTTTGACGCCACTAGCTCTGCTTGTTGTCATGCAATTTCTTTGCCTCTCAGAAATGATTATGACATAAAAGTGAAGTACGTGACGAGTGTGACGTTAGGAAAACATTAGGCAGCATGGAGAGATTCTGTATGGGACCACCCAACCCAAACGAGTACTGTGTGACGTGCTACCCGGCAAGTATTCACCGAGGTAGCCGGCTATCTCAGTCGGTAGAGCGTCAGACTCTTAATCCCAGGGTCGTGGGTTCGAGCCAGACGCTGGGCGGAACGGAATTTTGTTCCGCTGCAGGTGTAAATTACCGTTTTTCTGATTAACGAGATTTAATGGAAATAGCAACTTTAAACTTTGCCTACGTCTCTGTCAGTCGCAAGGAAACTGTATTTGAAGGTGAAGGTGATTTTGTAGACATGTGTGAAAGACATGTTCTGAAAAGCAAGTGTTGTGGTTTGGAGAGCACATCGGTTACGTGTCAGATGTGTAGCCAAGCAGTAATTTGTCGCCATAGCTGCAAATATTAGCCGGTAATATGAAGTGTTGTCAGCTAAAGTCTGATGGTGCAGACGACCGTAAGGACGAAGTACCCAAGAGTACCGCTAGGCCGCCCCTCTTTAGCTCAGTGGTAGAGCACTGGTCTAATAAACCAGGGGTTGTAAGTTCCATCCTCACAGGAGAAAGATGAATTTTGGAAATCAGTTGCGCGTCGTGGCCGTATAGCAAACAGTACCTGTGATGACGAACAATTAGCGACAGGCGTTTTTTTAAGATTTACTCTCAGATGTGATTAAGGCGAATGGCGCAGATAAAGCATTTGCCAAAGCGGTACAGCATAAGGTGGGACGAGGCAGTCTGAATTACATTTTATAGATGTATTTCTCACATATCTCAGAGCCTCTCGCGATCTTCGTCGTCGTCGTCGTCGTCGTCGTCGTCGCCGCCGCTTCTGCAGAAGTAGCAAATGGCCATCGTAGCAAATGCGGCGAGGGACGGCCTGCCTTCGATTCCGAATGCACAAATTGTGTGGTCTTGTTTCTCAGTCTATATTTGGTCGGTCTCGTCAGAGGTTGAATGTAACGAATGGGTGGGAAAGAGCAAGGGGCAGCGGCTGTGTAGAACGAAAACACAAATCCTCAGGGGTGTGAGCGTTTCGAGATGAGTTGTATACATGTAAATGTTGATCGTCAGTGACCGTGTGGTCTAATGGATAAGGCGTCGGACTTCGTATCTGAAGATTACAGGTTCGAATGCTGTCACGCTTGTGTTTTTCCAGTTCTGAAAAAGAAACATACCGTTTTAATGTAGCAATTGAGCAGTACGAAACCGTCTGAATGTTGCTGTTGACCATTTTTTGCTTGGAGATGCTCTTGAGCTTGAAACACACACAGCAAGACCGGTGTTAACTAACGAAATGGTCGGCAGAGTGCCGACACCGCGAGTTTTGACTGGCACTTGCACATCTAAAACAACGTCGGAAAGTAACTCGTTCGGCTTTTGAGTCACATAAAGTATGTGTGTTAATTTTGACGCCACTAGCTCTGCTTGTTGTCATGCAATTTCTTTGCCTCTCAGAAATGATTATGACATAAAAGTGAAGTACGTGACGAGTGTGACGTTAGGAAAACATTAGGCAGCATGGAGAGATTCTGTATGGGACCACCCAACCCAAACGAGTACTGTGTGACGTGCTACCCGGCAAGTATTCACCGAGGTAGCCGGCTAGCTCAGTCGGTAGAGCGTCAGACTCTTAATCCCAGGGTCGTGGGTTCGAGCCAGACGCTGGGCGGAACGGAATTTTGTTCCGCTGCAGGTGTAAATTACCGTTTTTCTGATTAACGAGATTTAATGGAAATAGCAACTTTAAACTTTGCCTACGTCTCTGTCAGTCGCAAGGAAACTGTATTTGAAGGTGAAGGTGATTTTGTAGACATGTGTGAAAGACATGTTCTGAAAAGCAAGTGTTGTGGTTTGGAGAGCACATCGGTTACGTGTCAGATGTGTAGCCAAGCAGTAATTTGTCGCCATAGCTGCAAATATTAGCCGGTAATATGAAGTGTTGTCAGCTAAAGTCTGATGGTGCAGACGACCGTAAGGACGAAGTACCTAAGAGTACCGCTAGGCCGCGCCTCTTTAGCTCAGTGGTAGAGCACTGGTCTAATAAACCAGGGGTCGTAAGTTCCATCCTCACAGTAGAAAGATGAATTTTGGAAATCAGTTGCGCGTCGTGGCCGTATAGCAAACAGTACCTGTGATGACGAACAATTAGCGACAGGCGTTTTTTTAAGATTTACTCTCAGATGTGATTAAGGCGAATGGCGCAGATAAAGCATTTGCCAAAGCGGTACAGCATAAGGTGGGACGAGGCAGTCTGAATTACATTTTATAGATGTATTTCTCTCATATCTCAGAGCCTCTCGCGATCTTCGTCGTCGTCGTCGTCGTCGTCGTCGTCGCCGCCGCTTCTGCAGAAGTAGCAAATGGCCATCGTAGCAAATGCGGCGAGGGACGGCCTGCCTTCGATTCCGAATGCACAAATTGTGTGGTCTTGTTTCTCAGTCTATATTTGGTCGGTCTCGTCAGAGGTTGAATGTAACGAATGGGTGGGAAAGAGCAAGGGGCAGCGGCTGTGTAGAACGAAAACACAAATCCTCAGGGGTGTGAGCGTTTCGAGATGAGTCGTATACATGTAAATGTTGATCGTCAGTGACCGTGTGGTCTAATGGATAAGGCGTCGGACTTCGTATCTGAAGATTACAGGTTCGAATGCTGTCACGCTTGTGTTTTTCCAGTTCTGAAAAAGAAACATACCGTTTTAATGTAGCAATTGAGCAGTACGAAACCGTCTGAATGTTGCTGTTGACCATTTTTTGCTTGGAGATGCTCTTGAGCTTGAAACACACACAGCAAGACCGGTGTTAACTAACGAAATGGTCGGCAGAGTGCCGACACCGCGAGTTTTGACTGGCACTTGCACATCTAAAACAACGTCGGAAAGTAACTCGTTCGGCTTTTGAGTCACATAAAGTATGTGTGTTAATTTTGACGCCACTAGCTCTGCTTGTTGTCATGCAATTTCTTTGCCTCTCAGAAATGATTATGACATAAAAGTGAAGTACGTGACGAGTGTGACGTTAGGAAAACATTAGGCAGCATGGAGAGATTCTGTATGGGACCACCCAACCCAAACGAGTACTGTGTGACGTGCTACCCGGCAAGTATTCACCGAGGTAGCCGGCTATCTCAGTCGGTAGAGCGTCCGACTCTTAATGCCAGGGTCGTGGGTTCGAGCCAGACGCTGGGCGGAACGGAATTTGGTTCCGCTGCAGGTGTAAATTACGGTTTTTCTGATTAACGAGATTTAATGGAAATAGCAACTTTAAACTTTGCCTACGTCTCTGTCAGTCGCAAGGAAACTGTATTTGAAGGTGAAGGTGATTTTGTAGACATGTGTGAAAGACATGTTCTGAAAAGCAAGTGTTGTGGTTTGGAGAGCACATCGGTTACGTGTCAGATGTGTAGCCAAGCAGTAATTTGTCGCCATAGCTGCAAATATTAGCCGGTAATATGAAGTGTTGTCAGCTAAAGTCTGATGGTGCAGACGACCGTAAGGACGAAGTACCCAAGAGTACCGCTAGGCCGCGCCTCTTTAGCTCAGTGGTAGAGCACTGGTCTAATAAACCAGGGGTCGTAAGTTCCATCCTCACAGTAGAAAGATGAATTTTGGAAATCAGTTGCGCGTCGTGGCCGTATAGCAAACAGTACCTGTGATGACGAACAATTAGCGACAGGCGTTTTTTTAAGATTTACTCTCAGATGTGATTAAGGCGAATGGCGCAGATAAAGCATTTGCCAAAGCGGTACAGCATAAGGTGGGACGAGGCAGTCTGAATTACATTTTATAGATGTATTTCTCACATATCTCAGAGCCTCTCGCGATCTTCGTCGTCGTCGTCGTCGTCGTCGTCGTCGTCGTCGTGGCCGCCGCTTCTGCAGAAGTAGCAAATGGCCATCGTAGCAAATGCGGCGAGGGACGGCCTGCCTTCGATTCCGAATGCACAAATTGTGTGGTCTTGTTTCTCAGTCTATATTTGGTCGGTCTCGTCAGAGGTTGAATGTAACGAATGGGTGGGAAAGAGCAAGGGGCAGCGGCTGTGTAGAACGAAAACACAAATCCTCAGGGGTGTGAGCGTTTCGAGATGAGTCGTATACATGTAAATGTTGATCGTCAGTGACCGTGTGGTCTAATGGATAAGGCGTCGGACTTCGTATCTGAAGATTACAGGTTCGAATGCTGTCACGCTTGTGTTTTTCCAGTTCTGAAAAAGAAACATACCGTTTTAATGTAGCAATTGAGCAGTACGAAACCGTCTGAATGTTGCTGTTGACCATTTTTTGCTTGGAGATGCTCTTGAGCTTGAAACACACACAGCAAGACCGGTGTTAACTAACGAAATGGTCGGCAGAGTGCCGACACCGCGAGTTTTGACTGGCACTTGCACATCTAAAACAACGTCGGAAAGTAACTCGTTCGGCTTTTGAGTCACATAAAGTATGTGTGTTAATTTTGACGCCACTAGCTCTGCTTGTTGTCATGCAATTTCTTTGCCTCTCAGAAATGATTATGACATAAAAGTGAAGTACGTGACGAGTGTGACGTTAGGAAAACATTAGGCAGCATGGAGAGATTCTGTATGGGACCACCCAACCCAAACGAGTACTGTGTGACGTGCTACCCGGCAAGTATTCACCGAGGTAGCCGGCTATCTCAGTCGGTAGAGCGTCAGACTCTTAATCCCAGGGTCGTGGGTTCGAGCCAGACGCTGGGCGGAACGGAATTTTGTTCCGCTGCAGGTGTAAATTACCGTTTTTCTGATTAACGAGATTTAATGGAAATAGCAACTTTAAACTTTGCCTACGTCTCTGTCAGTCGCAAGGAAACTGTATTTGAAGGTGAAGGTGATTTTGTAGACATGTGTGAAAGACATGTTCTGAAATGCAAGTGTTGTGGTTTGGAGAGCACATCGGTTACGTGTCAGATGTGTAGCCAAGCAGTAATTTGTCGCCATAGCTGCAAATATTAGCCGGTAATATGAAGTGTTGTCAGCTAAAGTCTGATGGTGCAGACGACCGTAAGGACGAAGTACCCAAGAGTACCGCTAGGCCGCGCCTCTTTAGCTCAGTGGTAGAGCACTGGTCTAATAAACCAGGGGTTGTAAGTTCCATCCACACAGGAGAAAGATGAATTTTGGAAATCAGTTGCGCGTCGTGGCCGTATAGCAAACAGTACCTGTGATGACGAACAATTAGCGACAGGCGTTTTTTTAAGATTTACTCTCAGATGTGATTAAGGCGAATGGCGCAGATAAAGCATTTGCCAAAGCGGTACAGCATAAGGTGGGACGAGGCAGTCTGAATTACATTTTATAGATGTATTTCTCACATATCTCAGAGCCTCTCGCGATCTTCGTCGTCGTCGTCGTCGTCGTCGTCGTCGTCGTCGTCGTCGTCGTCGTCGCCGCCGCCGCTTCTGCAGAAGTAGCAAATGGCCATCGTAGCAAATGCGGCGAGGGACGCCCTGCCTTCGATTCCGAATGCACAAAGTGTGTGGTCTTGTTTCTCAGTCTATATTTGGTCGGTCACGTCAGAGGTTGAATGTAACGAATGGGTGGGAATGAGCAAGGGGCAGCGGCTGTGTAGAACGAAAACACAAATCCTCAGGGGTGTGAGCGTTTCGAGATGAGTCGTATACATGTAAATGTTGATCGTCAGTGACCGTGTGGTCTAATGGATAAGGCGTCGGACTTCGTATCTGAAGATTACAGGTTCGAATGCTGTCACACTTGTGTTTTTCCAGTTCTGAAAAAGAAACATACCGTTTTAATGTAGCAATTGAGCAGTACGAAACCGTCTGAATGTTGCTGTTGACCATTTTTTGCTTGGAGATGCTCTTGAGCTTGAAACACACACAGCAAGACCGGTGTTAACTAACGAAATGGTCGGCAGAGTGCCGACACCGCGAGTTTTGACTGGCACTTGCACATCTAAAACAACGTCGGAAAGTAACTCGTTCGGCTTTTGAGTCACATAAAGTATGTGTGTTAATTTTGACGCCACTAGCTCTGCTTGTTGTCATGCAATTTCTTTGCCTCTCAGAAATGATTATGACATAAAAGTGAAGTACGTGACGAGTGTGACGTTAGGAAAACATTAGGCAGCATGGAGAGATTCTGTATGGGACCACCCAACCCAAACGAGTACTGTGTGACGTGCTACCCGGCAAGTATTCACCGAGGTAGCCGGCTATCTCAGTCGGTAGAGCGTCCGACTCTTAATGCCAGGGTCGTGGGTTCGAGCCAGACGCTGGGCGGAACGGAATTTTGTTCCGCTGCAGGTGTAAATTACGGTTTTTCTGATTAACGAGATTTAATGGAAATAGCAACTTTAAACTTTGCCTACGTCTCTGTCAGTCGCAAGGAAACTGTATTTGAAGGTGAAGGTGATTTTGTAGACATGTGTGAAAGACATGTTCTGAAAAGCAAGTGTTGTGGTTTGGAGAGCACATCGGTTACGTGTCAGATGTGTAGCCAAGCAGTAATTTGTCGCCATAGCTGCAAATATTAGCCGGTAATATGAAGTGTTGTCAGCTAAAGTCTGATGGTGCAGACGACCGTAAGGACGAAGTACCCAAGAGTACCGCTAGGCCGCGCCTCTTTAGCTCAGTGGTAGAGCACTGGTCTAATAAACCAGGGGTCGTAAGTTCCATCCTCACAGTAGAAAGATGAATTTTGGAAATCAGTTGCGCGTCGTGGCCGTATAGCAAACAGTACCTGTGATGACGAACAATTAGCGACAGGCGTTTTTTTAAGATTTACTCTCAGATGTGATTAAGACGAATGGCGCAGATAAAGCATTTGCCAAAGCGGTACAGCATAAGGTGGGACGAGGCAGTCTGAATTACATTTTATAGATGTATTTCTCACATATCTCAGAGCCTCTCGCGATCTTCGTCGTCGTCGTCGTCGTCGTCGTCGTCGTCGTCGTCGTCGTGGCCGCCGCTTCTGCAGAAGTAGCAAATGGCCATCGTAGCAAATGCGGCGAGGGACGGCCTGCCTTCGATTCCGAATGCACAAATTGTGTGGTCTTGTTTCTCAGTCTATATTTGGTCGGTCTCGTCAGAGGTTGAATGTAACGAATGGGTGGGAAAGAGCAAGGGGCAGCGGCTGTGTAGAACGAAAACACAAATCCTCAGGGGTGTGAGCGTTTCGAGATGAGTCGTATACATGTAAATGTTGATCGTCAGTGACCGTGTGGTCTAATGGATAAGGCGTCGGACTTCGTATCTGAAGATTACAGGTTCGAATGCTGTCACGCTTGTGTTTTTCCAGTTCTGAAAAAGAAACATACCGTTTTAATGTAGCAATTGAGCAGTACGAAACCGTCTGAATGTTGCTGTTGACCATTTTTTGCTTGGAGATGCTCTTGAGCTTGAAACACACACAGCAAGACCGGTGTTAACTAACGAAATGGTCGGCAGAGTGCCGACACCGCGAGTTTTGACTGGCACTTGCACATCTAAAACAACGTCGGAAAGTAACTCGTTCGGCTTTTGAGTCACATAAAGTATGTGTGTTAATTTTGACGCCACTAGCTCTGCTTGTTGTCATGCAATTTCTTTGCCTCTCAGAAATGATTATGACATAAAAGTGAAGTACGTGACGAGTGTGACGTTAGGAAAACATTAGGCAGCATGGAGAGATTCTGTATGGGACCACCCAACCCAAACGAGTACTGTGTGACGTGCTACCCGGCAAGTATTCACCGAGGTAGCCGGCTATCTCAGTCGGTAGAGCGTCAGACTCTTAATCCCAGGGTCGTGGGTTCGAGCCAGACGCTGGGCGGAACGGAATTTTGTTCCGCTGCAGGTGTAAATTACCGTTTTTCTGATTAACGAGATTTAATGGAAATAGCAACTTTAAACTTTGCCTACGTCTCTGTCAGTCGCAAGGAAACTGTATTTGAAGGTGAAGGTGATTTTGTAGACATGTGTGAAAGACATGTTCTGAAATGCAAGTGTTGTGGTTTGGAGAGCACATCGGTTACGTGTCAGATGTGTAGCCAAGCAGTAATTTGTCGCCATAGCTGCAAATATTAGCCGGTAATATGAAGTGTTGTCAGCTAAAGTCTGATGGTGCAGACGACCGTAAGGACGAAGTACCCAAGAGTACCGCTAGGCCGCGCCTCTTTAGCTCAGTGGTAGAGCACTGGTCTAATAAACCAGGGGTTGTAAGTTCCATCCACACAGGAGAAAGATGAATTTTGGAAATCAGTTGCGCGTCGTGGCCGTATAGCAAACAGTACCTGTGATGACGAACAATTAGCGACAGGCGTTTTTTTAAGATTTACTCTCAGATGTGATTAAGGCGAATGGCGCAGATAAAGCATTTGCCAAAGCGGTACAGCATAAGGTGGGACGAGGCAGTCTGAATTACATTTTATAGATGTATTTCTCACATATCTCAGAGCCTCTCGCGATCTTCGTCGTCGTCGTCGTCGTCGTCGTCGTCGCCGCCGCCGCTTCTGCAGAAGTAGCAAATGGCCATCGTAGCAAATGCGGCGAGGGACGCCCTGCCTTCGATTCCGAATGCACAAAGTGTGTGGTCTTGTTTCTCAGTCTATATTTGGTCGGTCACGTCAGAGGTTGAATGTAACGAATGGGTGGGAATGAGCAAGGGGCAGCGGCTGTGTAGAACGAAAACACAAATCCTCAGGGGTGTGAGCGTTTCGAGATGAGTCGTATACATGTAAATGTTGATCGTCAGTGACCGTGTGGTCTAATGGATAAGGCGTCGGACTTCGTATCTGAAGATTACAGGTTCGAATGCTGTCACGCTTGTGTTTTTCCAGTTCTGAAAAAGAAACATACCGTTTTAATGTAGCAATTGAGCAGTAAGAAACCGTCTGAATGTTGCTGTTGACCATTTTTTGCTTGGAGATGCTCTTGAGCTTGAAACACACACAGCAAGACCGGTGTTAACTAACGAAATGGTCGGCAGAGTGCCGACACCGCGAGTTTTGACTGGCACTTGCACATCTAAAACAACGTCGGAAAGTAACTCGTTCGGCTTTTGAGTCACATAAAGTATGTGTGTTAATTTTGACGCGACTAGCTCTGCTTGTTGTCATGCAATTTCTTTGCCTCTCAGAAATGATTATGACATAAAAGTGAAGTACGTGACGAGTGTGACGTTAGGAAAACATTAGGCAGCATGGAGAGATTCTGTATGGGACCACCCAACCCAAACGAGTACTGTGTGACGTGCTACCCGGCAAGTATTTACCGAGGTAGCCGGCTATCTCAGTCGGTAGAGCGTCAGACTCTTAATCCCAGGGTCGTGGGTTCGAGCCAGACGCTGGGCGGAACGGAATTTTGTTCCGCTGCAGGTGTAAATTACCGTTTTTCTGATTAACGAGATTTAATGGAAATAGCAACTTTAAACTTTGCCTACGTCTCTGTCAGTCGCAAGGAAACTGTATTTGAAGGTGAAGGTGATTTTGTAGACATGTGTGAAAGACATGTTCTGAAAAGCAAGTGTTGTGGTTTGGAGAGCACATCGGTTACGTGTCAGATGTGTAGCCAAGCAGTAATTTGTCGCCATAGCTGCAAATATTAGCCGGTAATATGAAGTGTTGTCAGCTAAAGTCTGATGGTGCAGACGACCGTAAGGACGAAGTACCCAAGAGTACCGCTAGGCCGCGCCTCTTTAGCTCAGTGGTAGAGCACTGGTCTAATAAACCAGGGGTTGTAAGTTCCATCCACACAGGAGAAAGATGAATTTTGGAAATCAGTTGCGCGTCGTGGCCGTATAGCAAACAGTACCTGTGATGACGAACAATTAGCGACAGGCGTTTTTTTAAGATTTACTCTCAGATGTGATTAAGGCGAATGGCGCAGATAAAGCATTTGCCAAAGCGGTACAGCATAAGGTGGGACGAGGCAGTCTGAATTACATTTTATAGATGTATTTCTCACATATCTCAGAGCCTCTCGCGGTCGTCGTCGTCGTCGTCGTCGCCGCCGCCGCTTCTGCAGAAGTAGCAAATGGCCATCGTAGCAAATGCGGCGAGGGACGCCCTGCCTTCGATTCCGAATGCACAAAGTGTGTGGTCTTGTTTCTCAGTCTATATTTGGTCGGTCACGTCAGAGGTTGAATGTAACGAATGGGTGGGAAAGAGCAAGGGGCAGCGGCTGTGTAGAACGAAAACACAAATCCTCAGGGGTGTGAGCGTTTCGAGATGAGTCGTATACATGTAAATGTTGATCGTCAGTGACCGTGTGGTCTAATGGATAAGGCGTCGGACTTCGTATCTGAAGATTACAGGTTCGAATGCTGTCACGCTTGTGTTTTTCCAGTTCTGAAAAAGAAACATAACGTTTTAATGTAGCAATTGAGCAGTACGAAACCGTCTGAATGTTGCTGTTGACCATTTTTTGCTTGGAGATGCTCTTGAGCTTGAAACACACACAGCAAGACCGGTGTTAACTAACGAAATGGTCGGCAGAGTGCCGACACCGCGAGTTTTGACTGGCACTTGCACATCTAAAACAACGTCGGAAAGTAACTCGTTCGGCTTTTGAGTCACATAAAGTATGTGTGTTAATTTTGACGCGACTAGCTCTGCTTGTTGTCATGCAATTTCTTTGCCTCTCAGAAATGATTATGACATAAAAGTGAAGTACGTGACGAGTGTGACGTTAGGAAAACATTAGGCAGCATGGAGAGATTCTGTATGGGACCACCCAACCCAAACGAGTACTGTGTGACGTGCTACCCGGCAAGTATTCACCGAGGTAGCCGGCTATCTCAGTCGGTAGAGCGTCAGACTCTTAATCCCAGGGTCGTGGGTTCGAGCCAGACGCTGGGCGAAACGGAATTTTGTTCCGCTGCAGGTGTAAATTACCGTTTTTCTGATTAACGAGATTTAATGGAAATAGCAACTTTAAACTTTGCCTACGTCTCTGTCAGTCGCAAGGAAACTGTATTTGAAGGTGAAGGTGATTTTGTAGACATGTGTGAAAGACATGTTCTGAAAAGCAAGTGTTGTGGTTTGGAGAGCACATCGGTTACGTGTCAGATGTGTAGCCAAGCAGTAATTTGTCGCCATAGCTGCAAATATTAGCCGGTAATATGAAGTGTTGTTAGCTAAAGTCTGATGGTGCAGACGACCGTAAGGACGAAGTACCCAAAAGTACCGCTAGGCCGCGCCTCTTTAGCTCAGTGGTAGAGCACTGGTCTAATAAACCAGGGGTTGTAAGTTCCATCCTCACAGGAGAAAGATGAATTTTGGAAATCAGTTGCGCGTCGTGGCCGTATAGCAGCAGTACCTGTGATGACGAACAATTAGCGACAGGCGTTTTTTTAAGATTTACTCTCAGATGTGATTAAGGCGAATGGCGCAGATAAAGCATTTGCCAAAGCGGTACAGCATAAGGTGGGACGAGGCAGTCTGAATTACATTTTATAGATGTATTTCTCACATATCTCAGAGTCTCTCGCGATCGTCGTCGTCGTCGTCGTCGTCGTCGTCGTCGTCGTCGTCGTCGCCGCCGCCGCTTCTGCAGAAGTAGCAAATGGCCATCGTAGCAAATGCGGCGAGGGACAGCCTGCCTTCGATTCCGAATGCACAAATTGTGTGGTCTTGTTTCTCAGTCTATATTTGGTCGGTCTCGTCAGAGGTTGAATGTAACGAATGGGTGGGAAAGAGCAAGGGGCAGCGGCTGTGTAGAACGAAAACACAAATCCTCAGGGGTGTGAGCGTTTCGAGATGAGTCGTATACATGTAAATGTTGATCGTCAGTGACCGTGTGGTCTAATGGATAAGGCGTCGGACTTCGGCTCTGAAGATTACAGGTTCGAATGCTGTCACGCTTGTGTTTTTCCAGTTCTGAAAAAGAAACATACCGTTTTAATGTAGCAATTGAGCAGTACGAAACCGTCTGAATGTTGCTGTTGACCATTTTTTGCTTGGAGATGCTCTTGAGCTGGAAACACACACAGCAAGACCGGTGTTAACTAGCGAAATGGTCGGCAGAGTGCCGACACCGCGAGTTTTGACTGGCACTCGCATATCTAAAACAACGTCGGAAAGTAACTCGTTCGGCTTTTGAGTCACATAAAGTATGTGTGTTAATTTTGACGCCACTAGCTCTGCTTGTTGTCATGCAATTTCTTTGCCTCTCAGAAATGATTATGACATAAAAGTGAAGTACGTGACGAGTGTGACGTTAGGAAAACATTAGGCAGCATGGAGAGATTCTGTATGGGACCACCCAACCCAAACGAGTACTGTGTGACGTGCTACCCGGCAAGTATTCACCGAGGTAGCCGGCTATCTCAGTCGGTAGAGCGTCAGACTCTTAATCCCAGGGTCGTGGGTTCGAGCCAGACGCTGGGCGGAACGGAATTTTGTTCCGCTGCAGGTGTAAATTACCGTTTTTCTGATTAACGAGATTTAATGGAAATAGCAACTTTAAACTTTGCCTACGTCTCTGTCAGTCGCAAGGAAACTGTATTTGAAGGTGAAGGTGATTTTGTAGACATGTGTGAAAGACATGTTCTGAAAAGCAAGTGTTGTGGTTTGGAGAGCACATCGGTTACGTGTCAGATGTGTAGCCAAGCAGTAATTTGTCGCCATAGCTGCAAATATTAGCCGGTAATATGAAGTGTTGTTAGCTAAAGTCTGATGGTGCAGACGACCGTAAGGACGAAGTACCCAAAAGTACCGCTAGGCCGCGCCTCTTTAGCTCAGTGGTAGAGCACTGGTCTAATAAACCAGGGGTTGTAAGTTCCATCCTCACAGGAGAAAGATGAATTTTGGAAATCAGTTGCGCGTCGTGGCCGTATAGCAGCAGTACCTGTGATGACGAACAATTAGCGACAGGCGTTTTTTTAAGATTTACTCTCAGATGTGATTAAGGCGAATGGCGCAGATAAAGCATTTGCCAAAGCGGTACAGCATAAGGTGGGACGAGGCAGTCTGAATTACATTTTATAGATGTATTTCTCACATATCTCAGAGTCTCTCGCGATCGTCGTCGTCGTCGTCGTCGTCGTCGTCGTCGTCGTCGTCGCCGCCGCCGCTTCTGCAGAAGTAGCAAATGGCCATCGTAGCAAATGCGGCGAGGGACAGCCTGCCTTCGATTCCGAATGCACAAATTGTGTGGTCTTGTTTCTCAGTCTATATTTGGTCGGTCTCGTCAGAGGTTGAATGTAACGAATGGGTGGGAAAGAGCAAGGGGCAGCGGCTGTGTAGAACGAAAACACAAATCCTCAGGGGTGTGAGCGTTTCGAGATGAGTCGTATACATGTAAATGTTGATCGTCAGTGACCGTGTGGTCTAATGGATAAGGCGTCGGACTTCGGCTCTGAAGATTACAGGTTCGAATGCTGTCACGCTTGTGTTTTTCCAGTTCTGAAAAAGAAACATACCGTTTTAATGTAGCAATTGAGCAGTACGAAACCGTCTGAATGTTGCTGTTGACCATTTTTTGCTTGGAGATGCTCTTGAGCTGGAAACACACACAGCAAGACCGGTGTTAACTAGCGAAATGGTCGGCAGAGTGCCGACACCGCGAGTTTTGACTGGCACTCGCATATCTAAAACAACGTCGGAAAGTAACTCGTTCGGCTTTTGAGTCACATAAAGTATGTGTGTTAATTTTGACGCCACTAGCTCTGCTTGTTGTCATGCAATTTCTTTGCCTCTCAGAAATGATTATGACATAAAAGTGAAGTACGTGACGAGTGTGACGTTAGGAAAACATTAGGCAGCATGGAGAGATTCTGTATGGGACCACCCAACCCAAACGAGTACTGTGTGACGTGCTACCCGGCAAGTATTCACCGAGGTAGCCGGCTATCTCAGTCGGTAGAGCGTCAGACTCTTAATCCCAGGGTCGTGGGTTCGAGCCAGACGCTGGGCGGAACGGAATTTTGTTCCGCTGCAGGTGTAAATTACCGTTTTTCTGATTAACGAGATTTAATGGAAATAGCAACTTTAAACTTTGCCTACGTCTCTGTCAGTCGCAAGGAAACTGTATTTGAAGGTGAAGGTGATTTTGTAGACATGTGTGAAAGACATGTTCTGAAAAGCAAGTGTTGTGGTTTGGAGAGCACATCGGTTACGTGTCAGATGTGTAGCCAAGCAGTAATTTGTCGCCATAGCTGCAAATATTAGCCGGTAATATGAAGTGTTGTCAGCTAAAGTCTGATGGTGCAGACGACCGTAAGGACGAAGTACCCAAGAGTACCGCTAGGCCGCGCCTCTTTAGCTCAGTGGTAGAGCACTGGTCTAATAAACCAGGGGTTGTAAGTTCCATCCACACAGGAGAAAGATGAATTTTGGAAATCAGTTGCGCGTCGTGGCCGTATAGCAAACAGTACCTGTGATGACGAACAATTAGCGACAGGCGTTTTTTTAAGATTTACTCTCAGATGTGATTAAGGCGAATGGCGCAGATAAAGCATTTGCCAAAGCGGTACAGCATAAGGTGGGACGAGGCAGTCTGAATTATATTTTATAGATGTATTTCTCACATATCTCAGAGCCTCTCGCGGTCGTCGTCGTCGTCGTCGTCGCCGCCGCCGCCGCTTCTGCAGAAGTAGCAAATGGCCATCGTAGCAAATGCGCGAGGGACGCCCTGCCTTCGATTCCGAATGCACAAAGTGTGTGGTCTTGTTTCTCAGTCTATATTTGGTCGGTCACGTCAGAGGTTGAATGTAACGAATGGGTGGGAAAGAGCAAGGGGCAGCGGCTGTGTAGAACGAAAACACAAATCCTCAGGGGTGTGAGCGTTTCGAGATGAGTCGTATACATGTAAATGTTGATCGTCAGTGACCGTGTGGTCTAATGGATAAGGCGTCGGACTTCGTATCTGAAGATTACAGGTTCGAATGCTGTCACGCTTGTGTTTTTCCAGTTCTGAAAAAGAAACATACCGTTTTAATGTAGCAATTGAGCAGTACGAAACCGTCTGAATGTTGCTGTTGACCATTTTTTGCTTGGAGATGCTCTTGAGCTTGAAACACACACAGCAAGACCGGTGTTAACTAACGAAATGGTCGGCAGAGTGCCGACACCGCGAGTTTTGACTGGCACTTGCACATCTAAAACAACGTCGGAAAGTAACTCGTTCGGCTTTTGAGTCACATAAAGTATGTGTGTTAATTTTGACGCGACTAGCTCTGCTTGTTGTCATGCAATTTCTTTGCCTCTCAGAAATGATTATGACATAAAAGTGAAGTACGTGACGAGTGTGACGTTAGGAAAACATTAGGCAGCATGGAGAGATTCTGTATGGGACCACCCAACCCAAACGAGTACTGTGTGACGTGCTACCCGGCAAGTATTCACCGAGGTAGCCGGCTATCTCAGTCGGTAGAGCGTCAGACTCTTAATCCCAGGGTCGTGGGTTCGAGCCAGACGCTGGGCGGAACGGAATTTTGTTCCGCTGCAGGTGTAAATTACCGTTTTTCTGATTAACGAGATTTAATGGAAATAGCAACTTTAAACTTTGCCTACGTCTCTGTCAGTCGCAAGGAAACTGTATTTGAAGGTGAAGGTGATTTTGTAGACATGTGTGAAAGACATGTTCTGAAAAGCAAGTGTTGTGGTTTGGAGAGCACATCGGTTACGTGTCAGATGTGTAGCCAAGCAGTAATTTGTCGCCATAGCTGCAAATATTAGCCGGTAATATGAAGTGTTGTCAGCTAAAGTCTGATGGTGCAGACGACCGTAAGGACGAAGTACCCAAAAGTACCGCTAGGCCGCGCCTCTTTAGCTCAGTGGTAGAGCACTGGTCTAATAAACCAGGGGTTGTAAGTTCCATCCTCACAGGAGAAAGATGAATTTTGGAAATCAGTTGCGCGTCGTGGCCGTATAGCAAACAGTACCTGTGATGACGAACAATTAGCGACAGGCGTTTTTTTAAGATTTACTCTCAGATGTGATTAAGGCGAATGGCGCAGATAAAGCATTTGCCAAAGCGGTACAGCATAAGGTGGGACGAGGCAGTCTGAATTACATTTTATAGATGTATTTCTCACATATCTCAGAGCCTCTCGCGGTCGTCGTCGTCGTCGTCGCCGCCGCCGCTTCTGCAGAAGTAGCAAATGGCCATCGTAGCAAATGCGGCGAGGGACGCCCTGCCTTCGATTCCGAATGCACAAAGTGTGTGGTCTTGTTTCTCAGTCTATATTTGGTCGGTCACGTCAGAGGTTGAATGTAACGAATGGGTGGGAAAGAGCAAGGGGCAGCGGCTGTGTAGAACGAAAACACAAATCCTCAGGGGTGTGAGCGTTTCGAGATGAGTCGTATACATGTAAATGTTGATCGTCAGTGACCGTGTGGACTAATGGATAAGGCGTCGGACTTCGTATCTGAAGATTACAGGTTCGAATGCTGTCACGCTTGTGTTTTTCCAGTTCTGAAAAAGAAACATACCGTTTTAATGTAGCAATTGAGCAGTACGAAACCGTCTGAATGTTGCTGTTGACCATTTTTTGCTTGGAGATGCTCTTGAGCTGGAAACACACACAGCAAGACCGGTGTTAACTAGCGAAATGGTCGGCAGAGTGCCGACACCGCGAGTTTTGACTGGCACTCGCATATCTAAAACAACGTCGGAAAGTAACTCGTTCGGCTTTTGAGTCACATAAAGTATGTGTGTTAATTTTGACGCCACTAGCTCTGCTTGTTGTCATGCAATTTCTTTGCCTCTCAGAAATGATTATGACATAAAAGTGAAGTACGTGACGAGTGTGACGTTAGGAAAACATTAGGCAGCATGGAGAGATTCTGTATGGGACCACCCAACCCAAACGAGTACTGTGTGACGTGCTACCCGGCAAGTATTCACCGAGGTAGCCGGCTATCTCAGTCGGTAGAGCGTCAGACTCTTAATCCCAGGGTCGTGGGTTCGAGCCAGACGCTGGGCGGAACGGAATTTTGTTCCGCTGCAGGTGTAAATTACCGTTTTTCTGATTAACGAGATTTAATGGAAATAGCAACTTTAAACTTTGCCTACGTCTCTGTCAGTCGCAAGGAAACTGTATTTGAAGGTGAAGGTGATTTTGTAGACATGTGTGAAAGACATGTTCTGAAAAGCAAGTGTTGTGGTTTGGAGAGCACATCGGTTACGTGTCAGATGTGTAGCCAAGCAGTAATTTGTCGCCATAGCTGCAAATATTAGCCGGTAATATGAAGTGTTGTCAGCTAAAGTCTGATGGTGCAGACGACCGTAAGGACGAAGTACCCAAGAGTACCGCTAGGCCGCGCCTCTTTAGCTCAGTGGTAGAGCACTGGTCTAATAAACCAGGGGTTGTAAGTTCCATCCACACAGGAGAAAGATGAATTTTGGAAATCAGTTGCGCGTCGTGGCCGTATAGCAAACAGTACCTGTGATGACGAACAATTAGCGACAGGCGTTTTTTTAAGATTTACTCTCAGATGTGATTAAGGCGAATGGCGCAGATAAAGCATTTGCCAAAGCGGTACAGCATAAGGTGGGACGAGGCAGTCTGAATTATATTTTATAGATGTATTTCTCACATATCTCAGAGCCTCTCGCGGTCGTCGTCGTCGTCGTCGTCGCCGCCGCCGCTTCTGCAGAAGTAGCAAATGGCCATCGTAGCAAATGCGGCGAGGGACGCCCTGCCTTCGATTCCGAATGCACAAAGTGTGTGGTCTTGTTTCTCAGTCTATATTTGGTCGGTCACGTCAGAGGTTGAATGTAACGAATGGGTGGGAAAGAGCAAGGGGCAGCGGCTGTGTAGAACGAAAACACAAATCCTCAGGGGTGTGAGCGTTTCGAGATGAGTCGTATACATGTAAATGTTGATCGTCAGTGACCGTGTGGTCTAATGGATAAGGCGTCGGACTTCGTATCTGAAGATTACAGGTTCGAATGCTGTCACGCTTGTGTTTTTCCAGTTCTGAAAAAGAAACATACCGTTTTAATGTAGCAATTGAGCAGTACGAAACCGTCTGAATGTTGCTGTTGACCATTTTTTGCTTGGAGATGCTCTTGAGCTTGAAACACACACAGCAAGACCGGTGTTAACTAACGAAATGGTCGGCAGAGTGCCGACACCGCGAGTTTTGACTGGCACTTGCACATCTAAAACAACGTCGGAAAGTAACTCGTTCGGCTTTTGAGTCACATAAAGTATGTGTGTTAATTTTGACGCGACTAGCTCTGCTTGTTGTCATGCAATTTCTTTGCCTCTCAGAAATGATTATGACATAAAAGTGAAGTACGTGACGAGTGTGACGTTAGGAAAACATTAGGCAGCATGGAGAGATTCTGTATGGGACCACCCAACCCAAACGAGTACTGTGTGACGTGCTACCCGGCAAGTATTCACCGAGGTAGCCGGCTATCTCAGTCGGTAGAGCGTCAGACTCTTAATCCCAGGGTCGTGGGTTCGAGCCAGACGCTGGGCGGAACGGAATTTTGTTCCGCTGCAGGTGTAAATTACCGTTTTTCTGATTAACGAGATTTAATGGAAATAGCAACTTTAAACTTTGCCTACGTCTCTGTCAGTCGCAAGGAAACTGTATTTGAAGGTGAAGGTGATTTTGTAGACATGTGTGAAAGACATGTTCTGAAAAGCAAGTGTTGTGGTTTGGAGAGCACATCGGTTACGTGTCAGATGTGTAGCCAAGCAGTAATTTGTCGCCATAGCTGCAAATATTAGCCGGTAATATGAAGTGTTGTCAGCTAAAGTCTGATGGTGCAGACGACCGTAAGGACGAAGTACCCAAAAGTACCGCTAGGCCGCGCCTCTTTAGCTCAGTGGTAGAGCACTGGTCTAATAAACCAGGGGTTGTAAGTTCCATCCTCACAGGAGAAAGATGAATTTTGGAAATCAGTTGCGCGTCGTGGCCGTATAGCAAACAGTACCTGTGATGACGAACAATTAGCGACAGGCGTTTTTTTAAGATTTACTCTCAGATGTGATTAAGGCGAATGGCGCAGATAAAGCATTTGCCAAAGCGGTACAGCATAAGGTGGGACGAGGCAGTCTGAATTACATTTTATAGATGTATTTCTCACATATCTCAGAGTCTCTCGCGATCGTCGTCGTCGTCGTCGTCGTCGTCGTCGTCGTCGCCGCCGCCGCTTCTGCAGAAGTAGCAAATGGCCATCGTAGCAAATGCGGCGAGGGACAGCCTGCCTTCGATTCCGAATGCACAAATTGTGTGGTCTTGTTTCTCAGTCTATATTTGGTCGGTCTCGTCAGAGGTTGAATGTAACGAATGGGTGGGAAAGAGCAAGGGGCAGCGGCTGTGTAGAACGAAAACACAAATCCTCAGGGGTGTGAGCGTTTCGAGATGAGTCGTATACATGTAAATGTTGATCGTCAGTGACCGTGTGGTCTAATGGATAAGGCGTCGGACTTCGGCTCTGAAGATTACAGGTTCGAATGCTGTCACGCTTGTGTTTTTCCAGTTCTGAAAAAGAAACATACCGTTTTAATGTAGCAATTGAGCAGTACGAAACCGTCTGAATGTTGCTGTTGACCATTTTTTGCTTGGAGATGCTCTTGAGCTGGAAACACACACAGCAAGACCGGTGTTAACTAGCGAAATGGTCGGCAGAGTGCCGACACCGCGAGTTTTGACTGGCACTCGCATATCTAAAACAACGTCGGAAAGTAACTCGTTCGGCTTTTGAGTCACATAAAGTATGTGTGTTAATTTTGACGCCACTAGCTCTGCTTGTTGTCATGCAATTTCTTTGCCTCTCAGAAATGATTATGACATAAAAGTGAAGTACGTGACGAGTGTGACGTTAGGAAAACATTAGGCAGCATGGAGAGATTCTGTATGGGACCACCCAACCCAAACGAGTACTGTGTGACGTGCTACCCGGCAAGTATTCACCGAGGTAGCCGGCTATCTCAGTCGGTAGAGCGTCAGACTCTTAATCCCAGGGTCGTGGGTTCGAGCCAGACGCTGGGCGGAACGGAATTTTGTTCCGCTGCAGGTGTAAATTACCGTTTTTCTGATTAACGAGATTTAATGGAAATAGCAACTTTAAACTTTGCCTACGTCTCTGTCAGTCGCAAGGAAACTGTATTTGAAGGTGAAGGTGATTTTGTAGACATGTGTGAAAGACATGTTCTGAAAAGCAAGTGTTGTGGTTTGGAGAGCACATCGGTTACGTGTCAGATGTGTAGCCAAGCAGTAATTTGTCGCCATAGCTGCAAATATTAGCCGGTAATATGAAGTGTTGTCAGCTAAAGTCTGATGGTGCAGACGACCGTAAGGACGAAGTACCCAAGAGTACCGCTAGGCCGCGCCTCTTTAGCTCAGTGGTAGAGCACTGGTCTAATAAACCAGGGGTTGTAAGTTCCATCCACACAGGAGAAAGATGAATTTTGGAAATCAGTTGCGCGTCGTGGCCGTATAGCAAACAGTACCTGTGATGACGAACAATTAGCGACAGGCGTTTTTTTAAGATTTACTCTCAGATGTGATTAAGGCGAATGGCGCAGATAAAGCATTTGCCAAAGCGGTACAGCATAAGGTGGGACGAGGCAGTCTGAATTACATTTTATAGATGTATTTCTCACATATCTCAGAGCCTCTCGCGGTCGTCGTCGTCGTCGTCGCCGCCGCCGCTTCTGCAGAAGTAGCAAATGGCCATCGTAGCAAATGCGGCGAGGGACGCCCTGCCTTCGATTCCGAATGCACAAAGTGTGTGGTCTTGTTTCTCAGTCTATATTTGGTCGGTCACGTCAGAGGTTGAATGTAACGAATGGGTGGGAAAGAGCAAGGGGCAGCGGCTGTGTAGAACGAAAACACAAATCCTCAGGGGTGTGAGCGTTTCGAGATGAGTCGTATACATGTAAATGTTGATCGTCAGTGACCGTGTGGTCTAATGGATAAGGCGTCGGACTTCGTATCTGAAGATTACAGGTTCGAATGCTGTCACGCTTGTGTTTTTCCAGTTCTGAAAAAGAAACATAACGTTTTAATGTAGCAATTGAGCAGTACGAAACCGTCTGAATGTTGCTGTTGACCATTTTTTGCTTGGAGATGCTCTTGAGCTTGAAACACACACAGCAAGACCGGTGTTAACTAACGAAATGGTCGGCAGAGTGCCGACACCGCGAGTTTTGACTGGCACTTGCACATCTAAAACAACGTCGGAAAGTAACTCGTTCGGCTTTTGAGTCACATAAAGTATGTGTGTTAATTTTGACGCGACTAGCTCTGCTTGTTGTCATGCAATTTCTTTGCCTCTCAGAAATGATTATGACATAAAAGTGAAGTACGTGACGAGTGTGACGTTAGGAAAACATTAGGCAGCATGGAGAGATTCTGTATGGGACCACCCAACCCAAACGAGTACTGTGTGACGTGCTACCCGGCAAGTATTCACCGAGGTAGCCGGCTATCTCAGTCGGTAGAGCGTCAGACTCTTAATCCCAGGCTCGTGGGTTCGAGCCAGACGCTGGGCGGAACGGAATTTTGTTCCGCTGCAGGTGTAAATTACCGTTTTTCTGATTAACGAGATTTAATGGAAATAGCAACTTTAAACTTTGCCTACGTCTCTGTCAGTCGCAAGGAAACTGTATTTGAAGGTGAAGGTGATTTTGTAGACATGTGTGAAAGACATGTTCTGAAAAGCAAGTGTTGTGGTTTGGAGAGCACATCGGTTACGTGTCAGATGTGTAGCCAAGCAGTAATTTGTCGCCATAGCTGCAAATATTAGCCGGTAATATGAAGTGTTGTCAGCTAAAGTCTGATGGTGCAGACGACCGTAAGGACGAAGTACCCAAAAGTACCGCTAGGCCGCGCCTCTTTAGCTCAGTGGTAGAGCACTGGTCTAATAAACCAGGGGTTGTAAGTTCCATCCTCACAGGAGAAAGATGAATTTTGGAAATCAGTTGCGCGTCGTGGCCGTATAGCAGCAGTACCTGTGATGACGAACAATTAGCGACAGGCGTTTTTTTAAGATTTACTCTCAGATGTGATTAAGGCGAATGGCGCAGATAAAGCATTTGCCAAAGCGGTACAGCATAAGGTGGGACGAGGCAGTCTGAATTACATTTTATAGATGTATTTCTCACATATCTCAGAGTCTCTCGCGATCGTCGTCGTCGTCGTCGTCGTCGTCGTCGTCGTCGTCGTCGTCGTCGCCGCCGCCGCTTCTGCAGAAGTAGCAAATGGCCATCGTAGCAAATGCGGCGAGGGACAGCCTGCCTTCGATTCCGAATGCACAAATTGTGTGGTCTTGTTTCTCAGTCTATATTTGGTCGGTCTCGTCAGAGGTTGAATGTAACGAATGGGTGGGAAAGAGCAAGGGGCAGCGGCTGTGTAGAACGAAAACACAAATCCTCAGGGGTGTGAGCGTTTCGAGATGAGTCGTATACATGTAAATGTTGATCGTCAGTGACCGTGTGGTCTAATGGATAAGGCGTCGGACTTCGGCTCTGAAGATTACAGGTTCGAATGCTGTCACGCTTGTGTTTTTCCAGTTCTGAAAAAGAAACATACCGTTTTAATGTAGCAATTGAGCAGTACGAAACCGTCTGAATGTTGCTGTTGACCATTTTTTGATTGGAGATGCTCTTGAGCTGGAAACACACACAGCAAGACCGGTGTTAACTAGCGAAATGGTCGGCAGAGTGCCGACACCGCGAGTTTTGACTGGCACTCGCATATCTAAAACAACGTCGGAAAGTAACTCGTTCGGCTTTTGAGTCACATAAAGTATGTGTGTTAATTTTGACGCCACTAGCTCTGCTTGTTGTCATGCAATTTCTTTGCCTCTCAGAAATGATTATGACATAAAAGTGAAGTACGTGACGAGTGTGACGTTAGGAAAACATTAGGCAGCATGGAGAGATTCTGTATGGGACCACCCAACCCAAACGAGTACTGTGTGACGTGCTACCCGGCAAGTATTCACCGAGGTAGCCGGCTATCTCAGTCGGTAGAGCGTCAGACTCTTAATCCCAGGGTCGTGGGTTCGAGCCAGACGCTGGGCGGAACGGAATTTTGTTCCGCTGCAGGTGTAAATTACCGTTTTTCTGATTAACGAGATTTAATGGAAATAGCAACTTTAAACTTTGCCTACGTCTCTGTCAGTCGCAAGGAAACTGTATTTGAAGGTGAAGGTGATTTTGTAGACATGTGTGAAAGACATGTTCTGAAAAGCAAGTGTTGTGGTTTGGAGAGCACATCGGTTACGTGTCAGATGTGTAGCCAAGCAGTAATTTGTCGCCATAGCTGCAAATATTAGCCGGTAATATGAAGTGTTGTCAGCTAAAGTCTGATGGTGCAGACGACCGTAAGGACGAAGTACCCAAAAGTACCGCTAGGCCGCGCCTCTTTAGCTCAGTGGTAGAGCACTGGTCTAATAAACCAGGGGTTGTAAGTTCCATCCTCACAGGAGAAAGATGAATTTTGGAAATCAGTTGCGCGTCGTGGCCGTATAGCAGCAGTACCTGTGATGACGAACAATTAGCGACAGGCGTTTTTTTAAGATTTACTCTCAGATGTGATTAAGGCGAATGGCGCAGATAAAGCATTTGCCAAAGCGGTACAGCATAAGGTGGGACGAGGCAGTCTGAATTACATTTTATAGATGTATTTCTCACATATCTCAGAGTCTCTCGCGATCGTCGTCGTCGTCGTCGTCGTCGTCGCCGCCGCCGCTTCTGCAGAAGTAGCAAATGGCCATCGTAGCAAATGCGGCGAGGGACAGCCTGCCTTCGATTCCGAATGCACAAATTGTGTGGTCTTGTTTCTCAGTCTATATTTGGTCGGTCTCGTCAGAGGTTGAATGTAACGAATGGGTGGGAAAGAGCAAGGGGCAGCGGCTGTGTAGAACGAAAACACAAATCCTCAGGGGTGTGAGCGTTTCGAGATGAGTCGTATACATGTAAATGTTGATCGTCAGTGACCGTGTGGTCTAATGGATAAGGCGTCGGACTTCGGCTCTGAAGATTACAGGTTCGAATGCTGTCACGCTTGTGTTTTTCCAGTTCTGAAAAAGAAACATACCGTTTTAATGTAGCAATTGAGCAGTACGAAACCGTCTGAATGTTGCTGTTGACCATTTTTTGCTTGGAGATGCTCTTGAGCTGGAAACACACACAGCAAGACCGGTGTTAACTAGCGAAATGGTCGGCAGAGTGCCGACACCGCGAGTTTTGACTGGCACTCGCATATCTAAAACAACGTCGGAAAGTAACTCGTTCGGCTTTTGAGTCACATAAAGTATGTGTGTTAATTTTGACGCCACTAGCTCTGCTTGTTGTCATGCAATTTCTTTGCCTCTCAGAAATGATTATGACATAAAAGTGAAGTACGTGACGAGTGTGACGTTAGGAAAACATTAGGCAGCATGGAGAGATTCTGTATGGGACCACCCAACCCAAACGAGTACTGTGTGACGTGCTACCCGGCAAGTATTCACCGAGGTAGCCGGCTATCTCAGTCGGTAGAGCGTCAGACTCTTAATCCCAGGGTCGTGGGTTCGAGCCAGACGCTGGGCGGAACGGAATTTTGTTCCGCTGCAGGTGTAAATTACCGTTTTTCTGATTAACGAGATTTAATGGAAATAGCAACTTTAAACTTTGCCTACGTCTCTGTCAGTCGCAAGGAAACTGTATTTGAAGGTGAAGGTGATTTTGTAGACATGTGTGAAAGACATGTTCTGAAAAGCAAGTGTTGTGGTTTGGAGAGCACATCGGTTACGTGTCAGATGTGTAGCCAAGCAGTAATTTGTCGCCATAGCTGCAAATATTAGCCGGTAATATGAAGTGTTGTCAGCTAAAGTCTGATGGTGCAGACGACCGTAAGGACGAAGTACCCAAGAGTACCGCTAGGCCGCGCCTCTTTAGCTCAGTGGTAGAGCACTGGTCTAATAAACCAGGGGTTGTAAGTTCCATCCACACAGGAGAAAGATGAATTTTGGAAATCAGTTGCGCGTCGTGGCCGTATAGCAAACAGTACCTGTGATGACGAACAATTAGCGACAGGCGTTTTTTTAAGATTTACTCTCAGATGTGATTAAGGCGAATGGCGCAGATAAAGCATTTGCCAAAGCGGTACAGCATAAGGTGGGACGAGGCAGTCTGAATTACATTTTATAGATGTATTTCTCACATATCTCAGAGCCTCTCGCGGTCGTCGTCGTCGTCGTCGTCGTCGCCGCCGCCGCTTCTGCAGAAGTAGCAAATGGCCATCGTAGCAAATGCGGCGAGGCACGCCCTGCCTTCGATTCCGAATGCACAAAGTGTGTGGTCTTGTTTCTCAGTCTATATTTGGTCGGTCACGTCAGAGGTTGAATGTAACGAATGGGTGGGAAAGAGCAAGGGGCAGCGGCTGTGTAGAACGAAAACACAAATCCTCAGGGGTGTGAGCGTTTCGAGATGAGTCGTATACATGTAAATGTTGATCGTCAGTGACCGTGTGGTCTAATGGATAAGGCGTCGGACTTCGTATCTGAAGATTACAGGTTCGAATGCTGTCACGCTTGTGTTTTTCCAGTTCTGAAAAAGAAACATAACGTTTTAATGTAGCAATTGAGCAGTACGAAACCGTCTGAATGTTGCTGTTGACCATTTTTTGCTTGGAGATGCTCTTGAGCTTGAAACACACACAGCAAGACCGGTGTTAACTAACGAAATGGTCGGCAGAGTGCCGACACCGCGAGTTTTGACTGGCACTTGCACATCTAAAACAACGTCGGAAAGTAACTCGTTCGGCTTTTGAGTCACATAAAGTATGTGTGTTAATTTTGACGCGACTAGCTCTGCTTGTTGTCATGCAATTTCTTTGCCTCTCAGAAATGATTATGACATAAAAGTGAAGTACGTGACGAGTGTGACGTTAGGAAAACATTAGGCAGCATGGAGAGATTCTGTATGGGACCACCCAACCCAAACGAGTACTGTGTGACGTGCTACCCGGCAAGTATTCACCGAGGTAGCCGGCTATCTCAGTCGGTAGAGCGTCAGACTCTTAATCCCAGGGTCGTGGGTTCGAGCCAGACGCTGGGCGGAACGCAATTTTGTTCCGCTGCAGGTGTAAATTACCGTTTTTCTGATTAACGAGATTTAATGGAAATAGCAACTTTAAACTTTGCCTACGTCTCTGTCAGTCGCAAGGAAACTGTATTTGAAGGTGAAGGTGATTTTGTAGACATGTGTGAAAGACATGTTCTGAAAAGCAAGTGTTGTGGTTTGGAGAGCACATCGGTTACGTGTCAGATGTGTAGCCAAGCAGTAATTTGTCGCCATAGCTGCAAATATTAGCCGGTAATATGAAGTGTTGTCAGCTAAAGTCTGATGGTGCAGACGACCGTAAGGACGAAGTACCCAAAAGTACCGCTAGGCCGCGCCTCTTTAGCTCAGTGGTAGAGCACTGGTCTAATAAACCAGGGGTTGTAAGTTCCATCCTCACAGGAGAAAGATGAATTTTGGAAATCAGTTGCGCGTCGTGGCCGTATAGCAGCAGTACCTGTGATGACGAACAATTAGCGACAGGCGTTTTTTTAAGATTTACTCTCAGATGTGATTAAGGCGAATGGCGCAGATAAAGCATTTGCCAAAGCGGTACAGCATAAGGTGGGACGAGGCAGTCTGAATTACATTTTATAGATGTATTTCTCACATATCTCAGAGTCTCTCGCGATCGTCGTCGTCGTCGTCGTCGTCGTCGTCGTCGTCGTCGTCGCCGCCGCTTCTGCAGAAGTAGCAAATGGCCATCGTAGCAAATGCGGCGAGGGACAGCCTGCCTTCGATTCCGAATGCACAAATTGTGTGGTCTTGTTTCTCAGTCTATATTTGGTCGGTCTCGTCAGAGGTTGAATGTAACGAATGGGTGGGAAAGAGCAAGGGGCAGCGGCTGTGTAGAACGAAAACACAAATCCTCAGGGGTGTGAGCGTTTCGAGATGAGTCGTATACATGTAAATGTTGATCGTCAGTGACCGTGTGGTCTAATGGATAAGGCGTCGGACTTCGGCTCTGAAGATTACAGGTTCGAATGCTGTCACGCTTGTGTTTTTCCAGTTCTGAAAAAGAAACATACCGTTTTAATGTAGCAATTGAGCAGTACGAAACCGTCTGAATGTTGCTGTTGACCATTTTTTGATTGGAGATGCTCTTGAGCTGGAAACACACACAGCAAGACCGGTGTTAACTAGCGAAATGGTCGGCAGAGTGCCGACACCGCGAGTTTTGACTGGCACTCGCATATCTAAAACAACGTCGGAAAGTAACTCGTTCGGCTTTTGAGTCACATAAAGTATGTGTGTTAATTTTGACGCCACTAGCTCTGCTTGTTGTCATGCAATTTCTTTGCCTCTCAGAAATGATTATGACATAAAAGTGAAGTACGTGACGAGTGTGACGTTAGGAAAACATTAGGCAGCATGGAGAGATTCTGTATGGGACCACCCAACCCAAACGAGTACTGTGTGACGTGCTACCCGGCAAGTATTCACCGAGGTAGCCGGCTATCTCAGTCGGTAGAGCGTCAGACTCTTAATCCCAGGGTCGTGTGTTCGAGCCAGACGCTGGGCGGAACGGAATTTTGTTCCGCTGCAGGTGTAAATTACCGTTTTTCTGATTAACGAGATTTAATGGAAATAGCAACTTTAAACTTTGCCTACGTCTCTGTCAGTCGCAAGGAAACTGTATTTGAAGGTGAAGGTGATTTTGTAGACATGTGTGAAAGACATGTTCTGAAATGCAAGTGTTGTGGTTTGGAGAGCACATCGGTTACGTGTCAGATGTGTAGCCAAGCAGTAATTTGTCGCCATAGCTGCAAATATTAGCCGGTAATATGAAGTGTTGTCAGCTAAAGTCTGATGGTGCAGACGACCGTAAGGACGAAGTACCCAAGAGTACCGCTAGGCCGCGCCTCTTTAGCTCAGTGGTAGAGCACTGGTCTAATAAACCAGGGGTTGTAAGTTCCATCCTCACAGGAGAAAGATGAATTTTGGAAATCAGTTGCGCGTCGTGGCCGTATAGCAAACAGTACCTGTGATGACGAACAATTAGCGACAGGCGTTTTTTTAAGATTTACTCTCAGATGTGATTAAGGCGAATGGCGCAGATAAAGCATTTGCCAAAGCGGTACAGCATAAGGTGGGACGAGGCAGTCTGAATTACATTTTATAGATGTATTTCTCACATATCTCAGAGCCTCTCGCGGTCGTCGTCGTCGTCGTCGTCGTCGCCGCCGCCGCTTCTGCAGAAGTAGCAAATGGCCATCGTAGCAAATGCGGCGAGGGACGCCCTGCCTTCGATTCCGAATGCACAAAGTGTGTGGTCTTGTTTCTCAGTCTATATTTGGTCGGTCACGTCAGAGGTTGAATGTAACGAATGGGTGGGAAAGAGCAAGGGGCAGCGGCTGTGTAGAACGAAAACACAAATCCTCAGGGGTGTGAGCGTTTCGAGATGAGTCGTATACATGTAAATGTTGATCGTCAGTGACCGTGTGGTCTAATGGATAAGGCGTCGGACTTCGTATCTGAAGATTACAGGTTCGAATGCTGTCACGCTTGTGTTTTTCCAGTTCTGAAAAAGAAACATAACGTTTTAATGTAGCAATTGAGCAGTACGAAACCGTCTGAATGTTGCTGTTGACCATTTTTTGCTTGGAGATGCTCTTGAGCTTGAAACACACACAGCAAGACCGGTGTTAACTAACGAAATGGTCGGCAGAGTGCCGACACCGCGAGTTTTGACTGGCACTTGCACATCTAAAACAACGTCGGAAAGTAACTCGTTCGGCTTTTGAGTCACATAAAGTATGTGTGTTAATTTTGACGCCACTAGCTCTGCTTGTTGTCATGCAATTTCTTTGCCTCTCAGAAATGATTATGACATAAAAGTGAAGTACGTGACGAGTGTGACGTTAGGAAAACATTAGGCAGCATGGAGAGATTCTGTATGGGACCACCCAACCCAAACGAGTACTGTGTGACGTGCTACCCGGCAAGTATTCACCGAGGTAGCCGGCTATCTCAGTCGGTAGAGCGTCAGACTCTTAATCCCAGGGTCGTGGGTTCGAGCCAGACGCTGGGCGGAACGCAATTTTGTTCCGCTGCAGGTGTAAATTACCGTTTTTCTGATTAACGAGATTTAATGGAAATAGCAACTTTAAACTTTGCCTACGTCTCTGTCAGTCGCAAGGAAACTGTATTTGAAGGTGAAGGTGATTTTGTAGACATGTGTGAAAGACATGTTCTGAAAAGCAAGTGTTGTGGTTTGGAGAGCACATCGGTTACGTGTCAGATGTGTAGCCAAGCAGTAATTTGTCGCCATAGCTGCAAATATTAGCCGGTAATATGAAGTGTTGTCAGCTAAAGTCTGATGGTGCAGACGACCGTAAGGACGAAGTACCCAAAAGTACCGCTAGGCCGCGCCTCTTTAGCTCAGTGGACAGTGGTAGAGCACTGGTCTAATAAACCAGGGGTTGTAAGTTCCATCCAGTCTGCCTGCAGCGGCGGTGGCGAGCGGTTCGTCGTGCTGTGCTTCGCTCTGCGGCTGGCTTTGTTTACATCCGCTGTGTAAGTCTGTGCGTTTTCGCCGGCGCTTCGCAGTAGTTAGATATTCTGTCAACGTTCGAAAATGCAGTAATGGCTCAACTTAGTAGAAAGGACACTCTGAAATTTACCTTTGATCGACGTTTTGCTCGACCTAAATCTTTCGAAATTGAGGATTGGTTAGAGGAAGTTGTTCAAGTTCCGTTTGAAGATACTGTTGGTTTTCACTTGTCAATTGTGAGTAGTGTGATGTACTTGAAGCTGAAAAACCCTGAGTTATGCGAACGAGTTGTCAATAATACCGGTGGTAAGCTTAAGTTTAAACACAGTGATGGAAATATTGGCGAAGTTACTGTCGATCATGTGGGACTTGGTATTCGAACAATTCGAATTTTTGAGCTACCCTTTGAAGTTCCTACAGATGCGATCAATCTTGTTATTGCACCCTTTGGGAAGGTCCTCAGTAATTTTGCAGAAAAATGGTCCGGTACTCACAAATATCCGGTTTTGAACGGTGTCAGGCAGTTGAAGGTGGACTTATTACGACATATTCCGTCTTACATTAACGTTTGCGGTTATCGAGGTATCGTCATTTATGATGGTCAACCACGAACGTGTGCAGCTTGCAATTCTCCAGGTCATATTCGTTCTGAATGTATTCAAAGACGTGTTGTGCAGCTGCCGACAGGTGAACCGGTGAAGTCCGCGGAGATGACTATTTTGTCCACCACTTACGCTTCGGTGGCTCGCGACCAACCGACCGACCAACTGCCCATGGATACCGAAGTAGACATTCGCCCCCAACCAACCCTTCCTCCAACGGCCGAGCAACTTGTTGACATTTCTGAGCGACAAGAGCAACACCTGAGTGTGAGTGACGTGGTTGATTCCGTAGCGCAGTCCCCGACTCTGTCAACAGAACAAAATTCCACCTCCTCAGAGACGCAGGTCAGGACTGTGACTGCTGAATGTCGTTCCCCACAACCCCACCATGAAATCTCGGATTCCGATGAGCGTTGTCCACCTGCTAAATCCCCGCGGAAGAACAAGAAACGCAGAATCGCCCGCCAGGGTGCGGAAGAGGCGGCGGCGTCGTTGCGGGGAAAGGTGCAGCAAATCATGGACAAAGTCAGTGCAAAATCACCAGAATCCTCCCGACAACAGGCGCTAACTTCTGCACACCTGCGGGATGAGAATCGTGCAATCACGCTAACTGAGCCCTCTCGCGATGCTACCGGCCAGGTGTCTCCCATGTGCAGTGACGATGTTGATCATTGTTTAAAAGAACAACGACAACATCATCCTCTTGCGTCCAAGAACCCCAGCACTATAGACTGGGCGGCGGAACCAGAGGTCGAACACATGGACGCTGATGCAACTGATATTCCAGTCACTTCCCGATTTCCCGAACAGCCTTCTACGGCAGTAGAACCGGCACATGATGATAAGTTACTGGATCCACGGCAGGCAAACAAAGAAGAGGACTCTGACTTCTTTTAAAACGGCGCCGATTCCTTCTTACTCTCGTAAGAGCGTGAATGACTGATCAGCAGGCGTATAAAATTGGTACATTAAATATAAATAAAATCCGCAGTTCCCTCAAACTCGACAACATCGTAGACCTCTTATACGCCGCCGACATTGATATCCTCTTGCTTCAGGAGGTCGCCGACATTGCTTTGAACCACATTCCCGGTTATAATGTGACGGCCAATCCGGGATACGGTTCCGATTTAGGCACCGCTATTCTCACGAAAGAAGGAATTATCGTCCAGAATGTAGAACGACTCATAAGTTGTAGGGGAATTGGCGTGACTATCAATAATGTTAGACTCCTAAATCTGTATGCACCATCCGGCTCAACTAATAGGCGACGCCGAGCGGACTTTTTCAAGGAAGAAATACTTCCGCTTTTTGCAACACAATATGACCACCTAATATTGGCGGGAGATTTTAACTGTGTACTTAACGCCAAAGATCAGACGCCGCATTTCAATAAATCGATTGAATTAGAACAGATCGTCAAGGATTTACGTTTAGTCGATACGTGGGAGCACAAGTTTGGTACAACACCTGGTTTTACTCACGTCACGAATCATTCAGCGAGTAGATTGGACCGCATTTACGTATCGGACACTCTCAGACAGCGAATTTTACAAACTGAGGTCTGGCCAACCAGTTTCTCCGACCATGCGGCTTATATTTGCACGCTGAATTTGGGGAAACAGGAAACCTACCGAGGCAAAGGACTATGGAAACTAAATGTTGCACATTTAGACGATCCTGAATGCAGAGAAGCCTTCACTCGAGCGTGGAATGAAAGTGAAGCCAAATTCAGTACGTACGGCTCGGCATTGCAATGGTGGCTCGAATGCGCTAAACCGAAAATTCGTAAATCCATGATACAATATTCCCGGAATAAGAACTGGTGGTTTAAGAGAACGATGGAGTTTTATTATCAATGTCTTCGAGACTTATATACTCTTGATGCCACTGTGATTGACAACTACCCCCGCATTAAAAGACTGCAAGCAAAAATATTACTTTTGAGACGAAAACAGATGGAAGGTTACAAAATTAGAGGTCGGGTTTCGACTATGGCAAAAGGCGAACAGCCATCCATTTATCACCTGATACGTGAAACTAAACGAGCACGGACAAAGATCTTAACTGAACTACAATCCGAAGACGGCACGATTCTAACTCGGCAACACGATATCAGAGACGCCGTTCAAACTTATTACACTGACTTGATGTCCAATAAACCTACCGACGACGAAGCCCTTGCAGAGTTCCGGAGCAGCTTAACGCACAGGCTTCGCCCTGCGGATGTAGCCGAACTCGTCACCGATGTAACGGAAGATGAACTGGAAGATGTGGTGTTCCACAGTCCAAAAAACAAATCTCCCGGATGTGACGGTCTCCCGGTGGAACTTTATCAAGTCTTCTGGCCACAACTGAAGACAAAGCTGACGGTGCTCTGCAACGAACTTCTCCAACCGGACATGCCCATTCCTCCGCCATTCAGTGAAGGACTTGTGGTCTTACTCCCGAAACGGACGAGCAATAACACCGTCGCAACTTTGCGACCCATTACGTTGCTCAACAGCGACTACAAAATTTTTGCTCGCATTCTCGCAACGAGAATGAAAACTGTGATGCATACCGTCATTGGATCACATCAAACGAGTGTTGGAAAGGACAGAGCTATATATCAGACATTATCAGACTATCGAGATGTGATTTCTGTTGCGGACGCTTGCAAAATCCGATGTGCTATCGTAACTTTAGATTTCGCACAGGCTTTCGACAGAGTGAACCATCCTTACCTTTTCCAGATAATGCAGACTCTGGGTTTTCCTCCGCAGTTCATCAGCATCATACAGAAATTGTTACGGAATAGTACATCCAAACTTGTCGTTAACGGTCAGCCAAGTCGCGCCGTCCCGATAAACAGTTCTGTTAGGCAGGGCTGCCCTATGTCGATGGCGCTGTTTGCCATTGCGATCGAACCGCTGCTAGTCACCTTGACGGAACGTTTACAAGGACTCCACATACACGGGCAGAAGATAGTGTGCCGAGCTTACGCTGATGATGTTACCTTCCTAGCTATGAATGTTAATGAGGTCGAGAGGGGTCTCCTGATCATCTCACAATATGAAAAGGCATCTGGTGCGAAACTGCATTGGACGAAATCAGGGATCATGAACGTTGGGCAAGGCATAGGTGCGATCGGTCATGGCCAGCTTAAAGAGATCACTAGGATGATGTGTCTCGGTGTCGATTTTCGGAACACCATCCGCCACACCATTGCCGCCAATTATAAGCAATTGCTCAACAAAATTCGTGCTTGTGCGAAGTTACATAGCGTCAGGAAATTGGACGAGCTTCAAAAGGTTGAATTGGCCAATATTTATATCACTGCCAAAATCAATTATGTGGCTCAAGTTTTGCCCATCCCCACCGATATAGCCAAATGCATGCTGTCCGCGCTTGGACACTTTGTATGTCGTGGCCAGATCTTTAAAGTTCGATATGACACCTTGACACTCCCAACGCGAGATGGCGGACTCAGTCTCACCGATGTACACAAAAAAGCGAAAGCTCTTTATTTCTGCAAAACTTACAAGCTATGGAAACAGTCACCGACCAGTCTGACCGCTCTTGTCCTGAATGAAATCGCACCGACTGATCTTCAACCGCCAATTGATGTGCACCATATACCGACTGCGCTCTACCACTTCAAGAGTTTTCTCTTAGAGTATAGTTATGTCCATACAACAGTCTCTGAAAAGAATTTGACGACAGTTAAGGCAATCTACAACTCCTTTGTGGCAACGAAATCACGGAATGTTATCGAACAAAAATTTCCAAACTACAACTGGGACGCGACGTGGCAAAACATCCACAGCCCCTACTTACCTTCGCAAGTAAAGGCGACGTGGTACGCTGCCGTCAATAGAAAAATCCCGACGCAGTCCAGGCTTCATGCAATTCATTTGCAGGACTCGCCAATGTGTGTCACGTGTAATCTCATAGACAGCGAAGAACACCGTTTCGTCTGTGGTACCACGAAAAATATATGGGGTTACGCCCGACAGAAACTGTCGAGCATCAAGAGGACCTCACCATCTGCGATAACGCCAGCTGACTTTCTCAACCCTGAAGCAATCCCATTTCCCAGGACAAAGCGGAATGCTGTCAACTGGATAATAGGTCACACAGTGCACTATATTTTTAGTACTGGCGATAAGAACAAAGACGATTTTGTTCTATACCTGACCCTGCAGCACAGCATGATCGCACGCGAACGTAACTACAAGGCGACCTTTGCCAACTTTTTAAGCAAGACCATTGTGTGATATGCGATTCGACACTCGACCCGTCAGTCTTGCCATGACGGGGAACGTAATATTTAAAGAACGCCCGAAACTATACCACGAGACATGAATGCATGTTTAACCTTCTTTCGAAGTAAGGCGAAACCGACTATTCGCTACATCATTGAGGAGCAGCAGAGGACAATAACAGACGAAAGATGTGAAGACAACACTAGAGAAAAAAACAAACACTTTTCGTTTTCTTATATTTTGCACCAACAAAGGAGAAGATTCCTTTTTAATCACTTATTTCTTATTTATTTATTTATTAATCCTAACCAGAAAAGGTACTTTAGTTCGACACTGCTTAACATAGTTGATAGTGTCATCATTTTTTTTTTTTTTTTGCCGTTAACGCCTCACTCACCTAGAAGAAATGGATTGAGTTCTGGTGGAAGAATGGATCCCTTCTGGAAGATCCTCATAAAAAAAAAAAAAAAAAAAAAAAAAAAGAGGAAAAAAAAAAAAAAGTGGTTCAAACAAAATTATAAATAAAAAATAAAAAAATTAAAAAAATTTCACATATACAAATGGGTGACTGGTATGGGGGCGACATCGAGGCCAGGCCTCAGGATTCTTGACCCCTGCCCTCTTTGCCGCCGCCTGCCTGCCACTACTTCATTAAAAAAAAAAAAAAAAAAAAAAAAAAAAAAAAAAAAAAAAAAAAAAAAAAGTGGCTAGGATACCTGGCTCTCACCCAGAGGTCAAAAAAAAAAAAAAAAAAAAAAAGTGGTAGAAAAAAAAAAAAAAAAAAAAAAAAAGTGGTAGAGCACTGGTCTAATAAACCAGGGGTTGTAAGTTCCATCCTCACAGGAGAAAGATGAATTTTGGAAATCAGTTGCGCGTCGTGGCCGTATAGCAGCAGTACCTGTGATGACGAACAATTAGCGACAGGCGTTTTTTTAAGATTTACTCTCAGATGTGATTAAGGCGAATGGCGCAGATAAAGCATTTGCCAAAGCGGTACAGCATAAGGTGGGACGAGGCAGTCTGAATTACATTTTATAGATGTATTTCTCACATATCTCAGAGTCTCTCGCGATCGTCGTCGTCGTCGTCGTCGTCGTCGTCGTCGTCGTCGTCGTCGTCGCCGCCGCTTCTGCAGAAGTAGCAAATGGCCATCGTAGCAAATGCGGCGAGGGACAGCCTGCCTTCGATTCCGAATGCACAAATTGTGTGGTCTTGTTTCTCAGTCTATATTTGGTCGGTCTCGTCAGAGGTTGAATGTAACGAATGGGTGGGAAAGAGCAAGGGGCAGCGGCTGTGTAGAACGAAAACACAAATCCTCAGGGGTGTGAGCGTTTCGAGATGAGTCGTATACATGTAAATGTTGATCGTCAGTGACCGTGTGGTCTAATGGATAAGGCGTCGGACTTCGGCTCTGAAGATTACAGGTTCGAATGCTGTCACGCTTGTGTTTTTCCAGTTCTGAAAAAGAAACATACCGTTTTAATGTAGCAATTGAGCAGTACGAAACCGTCTGAATGTTGCTGTTGACCATTTTTTGATTGGAGATGCTCTTGAGCTGGAAACACACACAGCAAGACCGGTGTTAACTAGCGAAATGGTCGGCAGAGTGCCGACACCGCGAGTTTTGACTGGCACTCGCATATCTAAAACAACGTCGGAAAGTAACTCGTTCGGCTTTTGAGTCACATAAAGTATGTGTGTTAATTTTGACGCCACTAGCTCTGCTTGTTGTCATGCAATTTCTTTGCCTCTCAGAAATGATTATGACATAAAAGTGAAGTACGTGACGAGTGTGACGTTAGGAAAACATTAGGCAGCATGGAGAGATTCTGTATGGGACCACCCAACCCAAACGAGTACTGTGTGACGTGCTACCCGGCAAGTATTCACCGAGGTAGCCGGCTAGCTCAGTCGGTAGAGCGTCAGACTCTTAATCCCAGGGTCGTGTGTTCGAGCCAGACGCTGGGCGGAACGGAATTTTGTTCCGCTGCAGGTGTAAATTACCGTTTTTCTGATTAACGAGATTTAATGGAAATAGCAACTTTAAACTTTGCCTACGTCTCTGTCAGTCGCAAGGAAACTGTATTTGAAGGTGAAGGTGATTTTGTAGACATGTGTGAAAGACATGTTCTGAAATGCAAGTGTTGTGGTTTGGAGAGCACATCGGTTACGTGTCAGATGTGTAGCCAAGCAGTAATTTGTCGCCATAGCTGCAAATATTAGCCGGTAATATGAAGTGTTGTCAGCTAAAGTCTGATGGTGCAGACGACCGTAAGGACGAAGTACCCAAGAGTACCGCTAGGCCGCGCCTCTTTAGCTCAGTGGTAGAGCACTGGTCTAATAAACCAGGGGTTGTAAGTTCCATCCTCACAGGAGAAAGATGAATTTTGGAAATCAGTTGCGCGTCGTGGCCGTATAGCAAACAGTACCTGTGATGACGAACAATTAGCGACAGGCGTTTTTTTAAGATTTACTCTCAGATGTGATTAAGGCGAATGGCGCAGATAAAGCATTTGCCAAAGCGGTACAGCATAAGGTGGGACGAGGCAGTCTGAATTACATTTTATAGATGTATTTCTCACATATCTCAGAGCCTCTCGCGATCTTCGTCGTCGTCGTCGTCGTCGCCGCCGCCGCTTCTGCAGAAGTAGCAAATGGCCATCGTAGCAAATGCGGCGAGGGACGCCCTGCCTTCGATTCCGAATGCACAAAGTGTGTGGTCTTGTTTCTCAGTCTATATTTGGTCGGTCACGTCAGAGGTTGAATGTAACGAATGGGTGGGAAAGAGCAAGGGGCAGCGGCTGTGTAGAACGAAAACACAAATCCTCAGGGGTGTGACCGTTTCGAGATGAGTCGTATACATGTAAATGTTGGTCGTCAGTGCTCGTGTGGCCTAATGGATAAGGCGTCGGACTTCGGCTCTGAAGATTACAGGTTCGAATGCTGTCACGCTTGTGTTTTTCCAGTTCTGAGAAAGAAACATACCGTTTTAATGTAGCAATTGAGCAGTACGAAACCGTCTGAATGTTGCTGTTGACCATTTTTTGCTTGGAGATGCTCTTGAGCTGGAAACACACACAGCAAGACCGGTGTTAACTAGCGAAATGGTCGGCAGAGTGCCGACACCGCGAGTTTTGACTGGCACTTGCACATCTAAAACAACGTCGGAAAGTAACTCGTTCGGCTTTTGAGTCACATAAAGTATGTGTGTTAATTTTGACGCCACTAGCTCTGCTTGTTGTCATGCAATTTCTTTGCCTCTCAGAAATGATTATGACATAAAAGTGAAGTACGTGACGAGTGTGACGTTAGGAAAACATTAGGCAGCATGGAGAGATTCTGTATGGGACCACCCAACCCAAACGAGTACTGTGTGACGTGCTACCCGGCAAGTATTCACCGAGGTAGCCGGCTATCTCAGTCGGTAGAGCGTCAGACTCTTAATCCCAGGGTCGTGGGTTCGAGCCAGACGCTGGGCGGAACGGAATTTTGTTCCGCTGCAGGTGTAAATTACCGTTTTTCTGATTAACGAGATTTAATGGAAATAGCAACTTTAAACTTTGCCTACGTCTCTGTCAGTCGCAAGGAAACTGTATTTGAAGGTGAAGGTGATTTTGTAGACATGTGTGAAAGACATGTTCTGAAAAGCAAGTGTTGTGGTTTGGAGAGCACATCGGTTACGTGTCAGATGTGTAGCCAAGCAGTAATTTGTCGCCATAGCTGCAAATATTAGCCGGTAATATGAAGTGTTGTCAGCTAAAGTCTGATGGTGCAGACGACCGTAAGGACGAAGTACCCAAAAGTACCGCTAGGGCGCGCCTCTTTAGCTCAGTGGTAGAGCACTGGTCTAATAAACCTGGGGTTGTAAGTTCCATCCTCACAGGAGAAAGATGAATTTTGGAAATCAGTTGCGCGTCGTGGCCGTATAGCAGCAGTACCTGTGATGACGAACAATTAGCGACAGGCGTTTTTTTAAGATTTACTCTCAGATGTGATTAAGGCGAATGGCGCAGATAAAGCATTTGCCAAAGCGGTACAGCATAAGGTGGGACGAGGCAGTCTGAATTACATTTTATAGATGTATTTCTCACATATCTCAGAGTCTCTCGCGATCGTCGTCGTCGTCGTCGTCGTCGTCGTCGTCGTCGTCGTCGTCGCCGCCGCCGCTTCTGCAGAAGTAGCAAATGGCCATCGTAGCAAATGCGGCGAGGGACAGCCTGCCTTCGATTCCGAATGCACAAATTGTGTGGTCTTGTTTCTCAGTCTATATTTGGTCGGTCTCGTCAGAGGTTGAATGTAACGAATGGGTGGGAAAGAGCAAGGGGCAGCGGCTGTGTAGAACGAAAACACAAATCCTCAGGGGTGTGAGCGTTTCGAGATGAGTCGTATACATGTAAATGTTGATCGTCAGTGACCGTGTGGTCTAATGGATAAGGCGTCGGACTTCGGCTCTGAAGATTACAGGTTCGAATGCTGTCACGCTTGTGTTTTTCCAGTTCTGAAAAAGAAACATACCGTTTTAATGTAGCAATTGAGCAGTACGAAACCGTCTGAATGTTGCTGTTGACCATTTTTTGCTTGGAGATGCTCTTGAGCTGGAAACACACACAGCAAGACCGGTGTTAACTAGCGAAATGGTCGGCAGAGTGCCGACACCGCGAGTTTTGACTGGCACTCGCATATCTAAAACAACGTCGGAAAGTAACTCGTTCGGCTTTTGAGTCACATAAAGTATGTGTGTTAATTTTGACGCCACTAGCTCTGCTTGTTGTCATGCAATTTCTTTGCCTCTCAGAAATGATTATGACATAAAAGTGAAGTACGTGACGAGTGTGACGTTAGGAAAACATTAGGCAGCATGGAGAGATTCTGTATGGGACCACCCAACCCAAACGAGTACTGTGTGACGTGCTACCCGGCAAGTATTCACCGAGGTAGCCGGCTAGCTCAGTCGGTAGAGCGTCAGACTCTTAATCCCAGGGTCGTGGGTTCGAGCCAGACGCTGGGCGGAACGGAATTTTGTTCCGCTGCAGGTGTAAATTACCGTTTTTCTGATTAACGAGATTTAATGGAAATAGCAACTTTAAACTTTGCCTACGTCTCTGTCAGTCGCAAGGAAACTGTATTTGAAGGTGAAGGTGATTTTGTAGACATGTGTGAAAGACATGTTCTGAAATGCAAGTGTTGTGGTTTGGAGAGCACATCGGTTACGTGTCAGATGTGTAGCCAAGCAGTAATTTGTCGCCATAGCTGCAAATATTAGCCGGTAATATGAAGTGTTGTCAGCTAAAGTCTGATGGTGCAGACGACCGTAAGGACGAAGTACACAAGAGTACCGCTAGGCCGCGCCTCTTTAGCTCAGTGGTAGAGCACTGGTCTAATAAACCAGGGGTTGTAAGTTCCATCCTCACAGGAGAAAGATGAATTTTGGAAATCACTTGCGCGTCGTGGCCGTATAGCAAACAGTACCTGTGATGACGAACCATTAGCGACAGGCGTTTTTTTAAGATTTACTCTCAGATGTGATTAAGGCGAATGGCGCAGATAAAGCATTTGCCAAAGCGGTACAGCATAAGGTGGGACGAGGCAGTCTGAATTACATTTTATAGATGTATTTCTCACATATCTCAGAGCCTCTCGCGATCTTCGTCGTCGTCGTCGTCGTCGCCGCCGCCGCTTCTGCAGAAGTAGCAAATGGCCATCGTAGCAAATGCGGCGAGGGACGCCCTGCCTTCGATTCCGAATGCACAAAGTGTGTGGTCTTGTTTCTCAGTCTATATTTGGTCGGTCACGTCAGAGGTTGAATGTAACGAATGGGTGGGAAAGAGCAAGGGGCAGCGGCTGTGTAGAACGAAAACACAAATCCTCAGGGGTGTGACCGTTTCGAGATGAGTCGTATACATGTAAATGTTGGTCGTCAGTGCTCGTGTGGCCTAATGGATAAGGCGTCGGACTTCGGCTCTGAAGATTACAGGTTCGAATGCTGTCACGCTTGTGTTTTTCCAGTTCTGAAAAAGAAATATACCGTTTTAATGTACCAATTGAGCAGTACGAAACCGTCTGAATGTTGCTGTTGACCATTTTTTGCTTGGAGATGCTCTTGAGCTGGAAACACACACAGCAAGACCGGTGTTAACTAGCGAAATGGTCGGCAGAGTGCCGACACCGCGAGTTTTGACTGGCACTTGCACATCTAAAACAACGTCGGAAAGTAACTCGTTCGGCTTTTGAGTCACATAAAGTATGTGTGTTAATTTTGACGCGACTAGCTCTGCTTGTTGTCATGCAATTTCTTTGCCTCTCAGAAATGATTATGACATAAAAGTGAAGTACGTGACGAGTGTGACGTTAGGAAAACATTAGGCAGCATGGAGAGATTCTGTATGGGACCACCCAACCCAAACGAGTACTGTGTGACGTGCTACCCGGCAAGTATTCACCGAGGTAGCCGGCTAGCTCAGTCGGTAGAGCGTCAGACTCTTAATCCCAGGGTCGTGGGTTCAAGCCAGACGCTGGGCGGAACGGAATTTTGTTCCGCTGCAGGTGTAAATTACCGTTTTTCTGATTAACGAGATTTAATGGAAATAGCAACTTTAAACTTTGCCTACGTCTCTGTCAGTCGCAAGGAAACTGTATTTGAAGGTGAAGGTGATTTTGTAGACATGTGTGAAAGACATGTTCTGAAATGCAAGTGTTGTGGTTTGGAGAGCACATCGGTTACGTGTCAGATGTGTAGCCAAGCAGTAATTTGTCGCCATAGCTGCAAATATTAGCCGGTAATATGAAGTGTTGTCAGCTAAAGTCTGATGGTGCAGACGACCGTAAGGACGAAGTACCCAAGAGTACCGCTAGGCCGCGCCTCTTTAGCTCAGTGGTAGAGCACTGGTCTAATAAACCAGGGGTTGTAAGTTCCATCCTCACAGGAGAAAGATGAATTTTGGAAATCAGTTGCCCGTCGTGGCCGTATAGCAAACAGTACCTGTGATGACGAACAATTAGCGACAGGCGTTTTTTTAAGATTTACTCTCAGATGTGATTAAGGCGAATGGCGCAGATAAAGCATTTGCCAAAGCGGTACAGCATAAGGTGGGACGAGGCAGTCTGAATTACATTTTATAGATGTATTTCTCACATATCTCAGAGCCTCTCGCGATCTTCGTCGTCGTCGTCGTCGTCGCCGCCGCCGCTTCTGCAGAAGTAGCAAATGGCCATCGTAGCAAATGCGGCGAGGGACGCCCTGCCTTCGATTCCGAATGCACAAAGTGTGTGGTCTTGTTTCTCAGTCTATATTTGGTCGGTCACGTCAGAGGTTGAATGTAACGAATGGGTGGGAAAGAGCAAGGGGCAGCGGCTGTGTAGAACGAAAACACAAATCCTCAGGGGTGTGAGCGTTTCGAGATGAGTCGTATACATGTAAATGTTGATCGTCAGTGACCGTGTGGTCTAATGGATAAGGCGTCGGACTTCGGCTCTGAAGATTACAGGTTCGAATGCTGTCACGCTTGTGTTTTTCCAGTTCTGAAAAAGAAACATACCGTTTTAATGTAGCAATTGAGCAGTACGAAACCGTCTGAATGTTGCTGTTGACCATTTTTTGCTTGGAGATGCTCTTGAGCTGGAAACACACACAGCAAGACCGGTGTTAACTAGCGAAATGGTCGGCAGAGTGCCGACACCGCGAGTTTTGACTGGCACTCGCATATCTAAAACAACGTCGGAAAGTAACTCGTTCGGCTTTTGAGTCACATAAAGTATGTGTGTTAATTTTGACGCCACTAGCTCTGCTTGTTGTCATGCAATTTCTTTGCCTCTCAGAAATGATTATGACATAAAAGTGAAGTACGTGACGAGTGTGACGTTAGGAAAACATTAGGCAGCATGGAGAGATTCTGTATGGGACCACCCAACCCAAACGAGTACTGTGTGACGTGCTACCCGGCAAGTATTCACCGAGGTAGCCGGCTAGCTCAGTCGGTAGAGCGTCAGACACTTAATCCCAGGGTCGTGGGTTCGAGCCAGACGCTGGGCGGAACGGAATTTTGTTCCGCTGCAGGTGTAAATTACCGTTTTTCTGATTAACGAGATTTAATGGAAATAGCAACTTTAAACTTTGCCTACGTCTCTGTCAGTCGCAAGGAAACTGTATTTGAAGGTGAAGGTGATTTTGTAGACATGTGTGAAAGACATGTTCTGAAATGCAAGTGTTGTGGTTTGGAGAGCACATCGGTTACGTGTCAGATGTGTAGCCAAGCAGTAATTTGTCGCCATAGCTGCAAATATTAGCCGGTAATATGAAGTGTTGTCAGCTAAAGTCTGATGGTGCAGACGACCGTAAGGACGAAGTACCCAAGAGTACCGCTAGGCCGCGCCTCTTTAGCTCAGTGGTAGAGCACTGGTCTAATAAAGCAGGGGTTGTAAGTTCCATCCTCACAGGAGAAAGATGAATTTTGGAAATCAGTTGCGCGTCGTGGCCGTATAGCAAACAGTACCTGTGATGACGAACAATTAGCGACAGGCGTTTTTTTAAGATTTACTCTCAGATGTGATTAAGGCGAATGGCGCAGATAAAGCATTTGCCAAAGCGGTACAGCATAAGGTGGGACGAGGCAGTCTGAATTACATTTTATAGATGTATTTCTCACATATCTCAGAGCCTCTCGCGATCTTCGTCGTCGTCGTCGTCGTCGCCGCCGCCGCTTCTGCAGAAGTAGCAAATGGCCATCGTAGCAAATGCGGCGAGGGACGCCCTGCCTTCGATTCCGAATGCACAAAGTGTGTGGTCTTGTTTCTCAGTCTATATTTGGTCGGTCACGTCAGAGGTTGAATGTAACGAATGGGTGGGAAAGAGCAAGGGGCAGCGGCTGTGTAGAACGAAAACACAAATCCTCAGGGGTGTGACCGTTTCGAGATGAGTCGTATACATGTAAATGTTGGTCGTCAGTGCTCGTGTGGCCTAATGGATAAGGCGTCGGACTTCGGCTCTGAAGATTACAGGTTCGAATGCTGTCACGCTTGTGTTTTTCCAGTTCTGAAAAAGAAACATACCGTTTTAATGTACCAATTGAGCAGTACGAAACCGTCTGAATGTTGCTGTTGACCATTTTTTGCTTGGAGATGCTCTTGAGCTGGAAACACACACAGCAAGACCGGTGTTAACTAGCGAAATGGTCGGCAGAGTGCCGACACCGCGAGTTTTGACTGGCACTTGCACATCTAAAACAACGTCGGAAAGTAACTCGTTCGGCTTTTGAGTCACATAAAGTATGTGTGTTAATTTTGACGCCACTAGCTCTGCTTGTTGTCATGCAATTTCTTTGCCTCTCAGAAATGATTATGACATAAAAGTGAAGTACGTGACGAGTGTGACGTTAGGAAAACATTAGGCAGCATGGAGAGATTCTGTATGGGACCACCCAACCCAAACGAGTACTGTGTGACGTGCTACCCGGCAAGTATTCACCGAGGTAGCCGGCTATCTCAGTCGGTAGAGCGTCAGACTCTTAATCCCAGGGTCGTGGGTTCGAGCCAGACGCTGGGCGGAACGGAATTTTGTTCCGCTGCAGGTGTAAATTACCGTTTTTCTGATTAACGAGATTTAATGGAAATAGCAACTTTAAACTTTGCCTACGTCTCTGTCAGTCGCAAGGAAACTGTATTTGAAGGTGAAGGTGATTTTGTAGACATGTGTGAAAGACATGTTCTGAAATGCAAGTGTTGTGGTTTGGAGAGCACATCGGTTACGTGTCAGATGTGTAGCCAAGCAGTAATTTGTCGCCATAGCTGCAAATATTAGCCGGTAATATGAAGTGTTGTCAGCTAAAGTCTGATGGTGCAGACGACCGTAAGGACGAAGTACCCAAGAGTACCGCTAGGCCGCGCCTCTTTAGCTCAGTGGTAGAGCACTGGTCTAATAAACCAGGGGTTGTAAGTTCCATCCTCACAGGAGAAAGATGAATTTTGGAAATCAGTTGCGCGTCGTGGCCGTATAGCAAACAGTACCTGTGATGACGAACAATTAGCGACAGGCGTTTTTTTAAGATTTACTCTCAGATGTGATTAAGGCGAATGGCGCAGATAAAGCATTTGCCAAAGCGGTACAGCATAAGGTGGGACGAGGCAGTCTGAATTACATTTTATAGATGTATTTCTCACATATCTCAGAGCCTCTCGCGATCTTCGTCGTCGTCGTCGTCGTCGTCGCCGCCGCCGCTTCTGCAGAAGTAGCAAATGGCCATCGTAGCAAATGCGGCGAGGGACGCCCTGCCTTCGATTCCGAATGCACAAAGTGTGTGGTCTTGTTTCTCAGTCTATATTTGGTCGGTCACGTCAGAGGTTGAATGTAACGAATGGGTGGGAAAGAGCAAGGGGCAGCGGCTGTGTAGAACGAAAACACAAATCCTCAGGGGTGTGACCGTTTCGAGATGAGTCGTATACATGTAAATGTTGGTCGTCAGTGCTCGTGTGGCCTAATGGATAAGGCGTCAGACTTCGGCTCTGAAGATTACAGGTTCGAATGCTGTCACGCTTGTGTTTTTCCAGTTCTGAAAAAGAAACATACCGTTTTAATGTAGCAATTGAGCAGTACGAAACCGTCTGAATGTTGCTGTTGACCATTTTTTGCTTGGAGATGCTCTTGAGCTGGAAACACACACAGCAAGACCGGTGTTAACTAGCGAAATGGTCGGCAGAGTGCCGACACCGCGAGTTTTGACTGGCACTTGCACATCTAAAACAACGTCGGAAAGTAACTCGTTCGGCTTTTGAGTCACATAAAGTATGTGTGTTAATTTTGACGCCACTAGCTCTGCTTGTTGTCATGCAATTTCTTTGCCTCTCAGAAATGATTATGACATAAAAGTGAAGTACGTGACGAGTGTGACGTTAGGAAAACATTAGGCAGCATGGAGAGATTCTGTATGGGACCACCCAACCCAAACGAGTACTGTGTGACGTGCTACCCGGCAAGTATTCACCGAGGTAGCCGGCTAGCTCAGTCGGTAGAGCGTCAGACTCTTAATCCCAGGGTCGTGGGTTCGAGCCAGACGCTGGGCGGAACGGAATTTTGTTCCGCTGCAGGTGTAAATTACCGTTTTTCTGATTAACGAGATTTAATGGAAATAGCAACTTTAAACTTTGCCTACGTCTCTGTCAGTCGCAAGGAAACTGTATTTGAAGGTGAAGGTGATTTTGTAGACATGTGTGAAAGACATGTTCTGAAATGCAAGTGTTGTGGTTTGGAGAGCACATCGGTTACGTGTCAGATGTGTAGCCAAGCAGTAATTTGTCGCCATAGCTGCAAATATTAGCCGGTAATATGAAGTGTTGTCAGCTAAAGTCTGATGGTGCAGACGACCGTAAGGACGAAGTACCCAAGAGTACCGCTAGGCCACGCCTCTTTAGCTCAGTGGTAGAGCACTGGTCTAATAAACCAGGGGTTGTAAGTTCCATCCTCAAAGGAGAAAGATGAATTTTGGAAATCAGTTGCGCGTCGTGGCCGTATAGCAAACAGTACCTGTGATGACGAACAATTAGCGACAGGCGTTTTTTTAAGATTTACTCTCAGATGTGATTAAGGCGAATGGCGCAGATAAAGCATTTGCCAAAGCGGTACAGCATAAGGTGGGACGAGGCAGTCTGAATTACATTTTATAGATGTATTTCTCACATATCTCAGAGCCTCTCGCGATCTTCGTCGTCGTCGTCGTCGTCGTCGCCGCCGCCGCTTCTGCAGAAGTAGCAAATGGCCATCGTAGCAAATGCGGCGAGGGACGCCCTGCCTTCGATTCCGAATGCACAAAGTGTGTGGTCTTGTTTCTCAGTCTATATTTGGTCGGTCACGTCAGAGGTTGAATGTAACGAATGGGTGGGAAAGAGCAAGGGGCAGCGGCTGTGTAGAACGAAAACACAAATCCTCAGGGGTGTGACCGTTTCGAGATGAGTCGTATACATGTAAATGTTGGTCGTCAGTGCTCGTGTGGCCTAATGGATAAGGCGTCAGACTTCGGCTCTGAAGATTACAGGTTCGAATGCTGTCACGCTTGTGTTTTTCCAGTTCTGAAAAAGAAACATACCGTTTTAATGTAGCAATTGAGCAGTACGAAACCGTCTGAATGTTGCTGTTGACCATTTTTTGCTTGGAGATGCTCTTGAGCTGGAAACACACACAGCAAGACCGGTGTTAACTAGCGAAATGGTCGGCAGAGTGCCGACACCGCGAGTTTTGACTGGCACTTGCACATCTAAAACAACGTCGGAAAGTAACTCGTTCGGCTTTTGAGTCACATAAAGTATGTGTGTTAATTTTGACGCCACTAGCTCTGCTTGTTGTCATGCAATTTCTTTGCCTCTCAGAAATGATTATGACATAAAAGTGAAGTACGTGACGAGTGTGACGTTAGGAAAACATTAGGCAGCATGGAGAGATTCTGTATGGGACCACCCAACCCAAACGAGTACTGTGTGACGTGCTACCCGGCAAGTATTCACCGAGGTAGCCGGCTAGCTCAGTCGGTAGAGCGTCAGACTCTTAATCCCAGGGTCGTGGGTTCGAGCCAGACGCTGGGCGGAACGGAATTTTGTTCCGCTGCAGGTGTAAATTACCGTTTTTCTGATTAACGAGATTTAATGGAAATAGCAACTTTAAACTTTGCCTACGTCTCTGTCAGTCGCAAGGAAACTGTATTTGAAGGTGAAGGTGATTTTGTAGACATGTGTGAAAGACATGTTCTGAAATGCAAGTGTTGTGGTTTGGAGAGCACATCGGTTACGTGTCAGATGTGTAGCCAAGCAGTAATTTGTCGCCATAGCTGCAAATATTAGCCGGTAATATGAAGTGTTGTCAGCTAAAGTCTGATGGTGCAGACGACCGTAAGGACGAAGTACCCAAGAGTACCGCTAGGCCACGCCTCTTTAGCTCAGTGGTAGAGCACTGGTCTAATAAACCAGGGGTTGTAAGTTCCATCCTCAAAGGAGAAAGATGAATTTTGGAAATCAGTTGCGCGTCGTGGCCGTATAGCAAACAGTACCTGTGATGACGAACAATTAGCGACAGGCGTTTTTTTAAGATTTACTCTCAGATGTGATTAAGGCGAATGGCGCAGATAAAGCATTTGCCAAAGCGGTACAGCATAAGGTGGGACGAGGCAGTCTGAATTACATTTTATAGATGTATTTCTCACATATCTCAGAGCCTCTCGCGATCTTCGTCGTCGTCGTCGTCGTCGCCGCCGCCGCTTCTGCAGAAGTAGCAAATGGCCATCGTAGCAAATGCGGCGAGGGACGCCCTGCCTTCGATTCCGAATGCACAAAGTGTGTGGTCTTGTTTCTCAGTCTATATTTGGTCGGTCACGTCAGAGGTTGAATGTAACGAATGGGTGGGAAAGAGCAAGGGGCAGCGGCTGTGTAGAACGAAAACACAAATCCTCAGGGGTGTGACCGTTTCGAGATGAGTCGTATACATGTAAATGTTGGTCGTCAGTGCTCGTGTGGCCTAATGGATAAGGCGTCGGACTTCGGCTCTGAAGATTACAGGTTCGAATGCTGTCACGCTTGTGTTTTTCCAGTTCTGAAAAAGAAACATACCGTTTTAATGTAGCAATTGAGCAGTACGAAACCGTCTGAATGTTGCTGTTGACCATTTTTTGCTTGGAGATGCTCTTGAGCTGGAAACACACACAGCAAGACCGGTGTTAACTAGCGAAATGGTCGGCAGAGTGCCGACACCGCGAGTTTTGACTGGCACTTGCACATCTAAAACAACGTCGGAAAGTAACTCGTTCGGCTTTTGAGTCACATAAAGTATGTGTGTTAATTTTGACGCCACTAGCTCTGCTTGTTGTCATGCAATTTCTTTGCCTCTCAGAAATGATTATGACATAAAAGTGAAGTACGTGACGAGTGTGACGTTAGGAAAACATTAGGCAGCATGGAGAGATTCTGTATGGGACCACCCAACCCAAACGAGTACTGTGTGACGTGCTACCCGGCAAGTATTCACCGAGGTAGCCGGCTAGCTCAGTCGGTAGAGCGTCAGACTCTTAATCCCAGGGTCGTGGGTTCGAGCCAGACGCTGGGCGGAACGGAATTTTGTTCCGCTGCAGGTGTAAATTACCGTTTTTCTGATTAACGAGATTTAATGGAAATAGCAACTTTAAACTTTGCCTACGTCTCTGTCAGTCGCAAGGAAACTGTATTTGAAGGTGAAGGTGATTTTGTAGACATGTGTGAAAGACATGTTCTGAAATGCAAGTGTTGTGGTTTGGAGAGCACATCGGTTACGTGTCAGATGTGTAGCCAAGCAGTAATTTGTCGCCATAGCTGCAAATATTAGCCGGTAATATGAAGTGTTGTCAGCTAAAGTCTGATGGTGCAGACGACCGTAAGGACGAAGTACCCAAGAGTACCGCTAGGCCGCGCCTCTTTAGCTCAGTGGTAGAGCACTGGTCTAATAAACCAGGGGTTGTAAGTTCCATCCTCACAGGAGAAAGATGAATTTTGGAAATCAGTTGCGCGTCGTGGCCGTATAGCAAACAGTACCTGTGATGACGAACAATTAGCGACAGGCGTTTTTTTAAGATTTACTCTCAGATGTGATTAAGGCGAATGGCGCAGATAAAGCATTTGCCAAAGCGGTACAGCATAAGGTGGGACGAGGCAGTCTGAATTACATTTTATAGATGTATTTCTCACATATCTCAGAGCCTCTCGCGATCTTCGTCGTCGTCGTCGTCGTCGCCGCCGCCGCTTCTGCAGAAGTAGCAAATGGCCATCGTAGCAAATGCGGCGAGGGACGCCCTGCCTTCGATTCCGAATGCACAAAGTGTGTGGTCTTGTTTCTCAGTCTATATTTGGTCGGTCACGTCAGAGGTTGAATGTAACGAATGGGTGGGAAAGAGCAAGGGGCAGCGGCTGTGTAGAACGAAAACACAAATCCTCAGGGGTGTGAGCGTTTCGAGATGAGTCGTATACATGTAAATGTTGGTCGTCAGTGCTCGTGTGGCCTAATGGATAAGGCGTCGGACTTCGGCTCTGAAGATTACAGGTTCGAATGCTGTCACGCTTGTGTTTTTCCAGTTCTGAAAAAGAAACATACCGTTTTAATGTAGCAATTGAGCAGTACGAAATCGTCTGAATGTTGCTGTTGACCATTTTTTGCTTGGAGATGCTCTTGAGCTGGAAACACACACAGCAAGACCGGTGTTAACTAGCGAAATGGTCGGCAGAGGGCCGACACCGCGAGTTTTGACTGGCACTTGCACATCTAAAACAACGTCGGAAAGTAACTCGTTCGGCTTTTGAGTCACATAAAGTATGTGTGTTAATTTTGACGCCACTAGCTCTGCTTGTTGTCATGCAATTTCTTTGCCTCTCAGAAATGATTATGACATAAAAGTGAAGTACGTGACGAGTGTGACGTTAGGAAAACATTAGGCAGCATGGAGAGATTCTGTATGGGACCACCCAACCCAAACGAGTACTGTGTGACGTGCTACCCGGCAAGTATTCACCGAGGTAGCCGGCTAGCTCAGTCGGTAGAGCGTCAGACTCTTAATCCTAGGGTCGTGGGTTCGAGCCAGACGCTGGGCGGAACTGAATTTTGTTCCGCTGCAGGTGTAAATTACCGTTTTTCTGATTAACGAGATTTAATGGAAATAGCAACTTTAAACTTTGCCTACGTCTCTGTCAGTCGCAAGGAAACTGTATTTGAAGGTGAAGGTGATTTTGTAGACATGTGTGAAAGACATGTTCTGAAATGCAAGTGTTGTGGTTTGGAGAGCACATCGGTTACGTGTCAGATGTGTAGCCAAGCAGTAATTTGTCGCCATAGCTGCAAATATTAGCCGGTAATATGAAGTGTTGTCAGCTAAAGTCTGATGGTGCAGACGACCGTAAGGACGAAGTACCCAAGAGTACCGCTAGGCCGCGCCTCTTTAGCTCAGTGGTAGAGCACTGGTCTAATAAACCAGGGGTTGTAAGTTCCATCCTCACAGGAGAAAGATGAATTTTGGAAATCAGTTGCGCGTCGTGGCCGTATAGCAAACAGTACCTGTGATGACGAACAATTAGCGACAGGCGTTTTTTTAAGATTTACTCTCAGATGTGATTAAGGCGAATGGCGCAGATAAAGCATTTGCCAAAGCGGTACAGCATAAGGTGGGACGAGGCAGTCTGAATTACATTTTATAGATGTATTTCTCACATATCTCAGAGCCTCTCGCGATCTTCGTCGTCGTCGTCGTCGTCGTCGCCGCCGCCGCTTCTGCAGAAGAAGCAAATGGCCATCGTAGCAAATGCGGCGAGGGACGCCCTGCCTTCGATTCCGAATGCACAAAGTGTGTGGTCTTGTTTCTCAGTCTATATTTGGTCGGTCACGTCAGAGGTTGAATGTAACGAATGGGTGGGAAAGAGCAAGGGGCAGCGGCTGTGTAGAACGAAAACACAAATCCTCAGGGGTGTGAGCGTTTCGAGATGAGTCGTATACATGTAAATGTTGGTCGTCAGTGCTCGTGTGGCCTAATGGATAAGGCGTCGGACTTCGGCTCTGAAGATTACAGGTTCGAATGCTGTCACGCTTGTGTTTTTCCAGTTCTGAAAAAGAAACATACCGTTTTAATGTAGCAATTGAGCAGTACGAAACCGTCTGAATGTTGCTGTTGACCATTTTTTGCTTGGAGATGCTCTTGAGCTGGAAACACACACAGCAAGACCGGTGTTAACTAGCGAAATGGTCGGCAGAGTGCCGACACCGCGAGTTTTGACTGGCACTTGCACATCTAAAACAACGTCGGAAAGTAACTCGTTCGGCTTTTGAGTCACATAAAGTATGTGTGTTAATTTTGACGCCACTAGCTCTGCTTGTTGTCATGCAATTTCTTTGCCTCTCAGAAATGATTATGACATAAAAGTGAAGTACGTGACGAGTGTGACGTTAGGAAAACATTAGGCAGCATGGAGAGATTCTGTATGGGACCACCCAACCCAAACGAGTACTGTGTGACGTGCTACCCGGCAAGTATTCACCGAGGTAGCCGGCTAGCTCAGTCGGTAGAGCGTCAGACTCTTAATCCCAGGGTCGTGGGTTCGAGCCAGACGCTGGGCGGAACGGAATTTTGTTCCGCTGCAGGTGTAAATTACCGTTTTTCTGATTAACGAGATTTAATGGAAATAGCAACTTTAAACTTTGCCTACGTCTCTGTCAGTCGCAAGGAAACTGTATTTGAAGGTGAAGGTGATTTTGTAGACATGTGTGAAAGACATGTTCTGAAATGCAAGTGTTGTGGTTTGGAGAGCACATCGGTTACGTGTCAGATGTGTAGCCAAGCAGTAATTTGTCGCCATAGCTGCAAATATTAGCCGGTAATATGAAGTGTTGTCAGCTAAAGTCTGATGGTGCAGACGACCGTAAGGACGAAGTACCCAAGAGTACCGCTAGGCCGCGCCTCTTTAGCTCAGTGGTAGAGCACTGGTCTAATAAACCAGGGGTTGTAAGTTCCATCCTCACAGGAGAAAGATGAATTTTGGAAATCAGTTGCGCGTCGTGGCCGTATAGCAAACAGTACCTGTGATGACGAACAATTAGCGACAGGCGTTTTTTTAAGATTTACTCTCAGATGTGATTAAGGCGAATGGCGCAGATAAAGCATTTGCCAAAGCGGTACAGCATAAGGTGGGACGAGGCAGTCTGAATTACATTTTATAGATGTATTTCTCACATATCTCAGAGCCTCTTGCGATCTTCGTCGTCGTCGTCGTCGTCGTCGCCGCCGCCGCTTCTGCAGAAGTAGCAAATGGCCATCGTAGCAAATGCGGCGAGGGACGCCCTGCCTTCGATTCCGAATGCACAAAGTGTGTGGTCTTGTTTCTCAGTCTATATTTGGTCGGTCACGTCAGAGGTTGAATGTAACGAATGGGTGGGAAAGAGCAAGGGGCAGCGGCTGTGTAGAACGAAAACACAAATCCTCAGGGGTGTGAGCGTTTCGAGATGAGTCGTATACATGTAAATGTTGGTCGTCAGTGCTCGTGTGGCCTAATGGATAAGGCGTCGGACTTCGGCTCTGAAGATTACAGGTTCGAATGCTGTCACGCTTGTGTTTTTCCAGTTCTGAAAAAGAAACATACCGTTTTAATGTAGCAATTGAGCAGTACGAAACCGTCTGAATGTTGCTGTTGACCATTTTTTGCTTGGAGATGCTCTTGAGCTGGAAACACACACAGCAAGACCGGTGTTAACTAGCGAAATGGTCGGCAGAGTGCCGACACCGCGAGTTTTGACTGGCACTTGCACATCTAAAACAACGTCGGAAAGTAACTCGTTCGGCTTTTGAGTCACATAAAGTATGTGTGTTAATTTTGACGCCACTAGCTCTGCTTGTTGTCATGCAATTTCTTTGCCTCTCAGAAATGATTATGACATAAAAGTGAAGTACGTGACGAGTGTGACGTTAGGAAAACATTAGGCAGCATGGAGAGATTCTGTATGGGACCACCCAACCCAAACGAGTACTGTGTGACGTGCTACCCGGCAAGTATCCACCGAGGTAGCCGGCTAGCTCAGTCGGTAGAGCGTCAGACTCTTAATCCCAGGGTCGTGGGTTCGAGCCAGACGCTGGGCGGAACGGAATTTTGTTCCGCTGCAGGTGTAAATTACCGTTTTTCTGATTAACGAGATTTAATGGAAATAGCAACTTTAAACTTTGCCTACGTCTCTGTCAGTCGCAAGGAAACTGTATTTGAAGGTGAAGGTGATTTTGTAGACATGTGTGAAAGACATGTTCTGAAATGCAAGTGTTGTGGTTTGGAGAGCACATCGGTTACGTGTCAGATGTGTAGCCAAGCAGTAATTTGTCGCCATAGCTGCAAATATTAGCCGGTAATATGAAGTGTTGTCAGCTAAAGTCTGATGGTGCAGACGACCGTAAGGACGAAGTACCCAAGAGTACCGCTAGGCCGCGCCTCTTTAGCTCAGTGGTAGAGCACTGGTCTAATAAACCAGGGGTTGTAAGTTCCATCCTCACAGGAGAAAGATGAATTTTGGAAATCAGTTGCGCGTCGTGGCCGTATAGCAAACAGTACCTGTGATGACGAACAATTAGCGACAGGCGTTTTTTTAAGATTTACTCTCAGATGTGATTAAGGCGAATGGCGCAGATAAAGCATTTGCCAAAGCGGTACAGCATAAGGTGGGACGAGGCAGTCTGAATTACATTTTATAGATGTATTTCTCACATATCTCAGAGCCTCTCGCGATCTTCGTCGTCGTCGTCGTCGTCGTCGTCGTCGTCGCCGCCGCCGCTTCTGCAGAAGTAGCAAATGGCCATCGTAGCAAATGCGGCGAGGGACGCCCTGCCTTCGATTCCGAATGCACAAAGTGTGTGGTCTTGTTTCTCAGTCTATATTTGGTCGGTCACGTCAGAGGTTGAATGTAACGAATGGGTGGGAAAGAGCAAGGGGCAGCGGCTGTGTAGAACGAAAACACAAATCCTCAGGGGTGTGAGCGTTTCGAGATGAGTCGTATACATGTAAATGTTGGTCGTCAGTGCTCGTGTGGCCTAATGGATAAGGCGTCGGACTTCGGCTCTGAAGATTACAGGTTCGAATGCTGTCACGCTTGTGTTTTTCCAGTTCTGAAAAAGAAACATACCGTTTTAATGTAGCAATTGAGCAGTACGAAACCGTCTGAATGTTGCTGTTGACCATTTTTTGCTTGGAGATGCTCTTGAGCTGGAAACACACACAGCAAGACCGGTGTTAACTAGCGAAATGGTCGGCAGAGTGCCGACACCGCGAGTTTTGACTGGCACTTGCACATCTAAAACAACGTCGGAAAGTAACTCGTTCGGCTTTTGAGTCACATAAAGTATGTGTGTTAATTTTGACGCGACTAGCTCTGCTTGTTGTCATGCAATTTCTTTGCCTCTCAGAAATGATTATGACATAAAAGTGAAGTACGTGACGAGTGTGACGTTAGGAAAACATTAGGCAGCATGGAGAGATTCTGTATGGGACCACCCAACCCAAACGAGTACTGTGTGACGTGCTACCCGGCAAGTATTCACCGAGGTAGCCGGCTAGCTCAGTCGGTAGAGCGTCAGACTCTTAATCCCAGGGTCGTGGGTTCGAGCCAGACGCTGGGCGGAACGGAATTTTGTTCCGCTGCAGGTGTAAATTACCGTTTTTCTGATTAACGAGATTTAATGGAAATAGCAACTTTAAACTTTGCCTACGTCTCTGTCAGTCGCTAGGAAACTGTATTTGAAGGTGAAGGTGATTTTGTAGACATGTGTGAAAGACATGTTCTGAAATGCAAGTGTTGTGGTTTGGAGAGCACATCGGTTACGTGTCAGATGTGTAGCCAAGCAGTAATTTGTCGCCATAGCTGCAAATATTAGCCGGTAATATGAAGTGTTGTCAGCTAAAGTCTGATGGTGCAGACGACGGTAAGGACGAAGTACCCAAGAGTACCGCTAGGCTGCGCCTCTTTAGCTCAGTGGTAGAGCACTGGTCTAATAAACCAGGGGTTGTAAGTTCCATCCTCACAGGAGAAAGATGAATTTTGGAAATCAGTTGCGCGTCGTGGCCGTATAGCAAACAGTACCTGTGATGACGAACAATTAGCGACAGTCGTTTTTTTAAGATTTACTCTCAGATGTGATTAAGGCGAATGGCGCAGATAAAGCATTTGCCAAAGCGGTACAGCATAAGGTGGGACGAGGCAGTCTGAATTACATTTTATAGATGTATTTCTCACATATCTCAGAGCCTCTCGCGATCTTCGTCGTCGTCGTCGTCGTCGTCGTCGTCGTCGCCGCCGCCGCTTCTGCAGAAGTAGCAAATGGCCATCGTAGCAAATGCGGCGAGGGACGCCCTGCCTTCGATTCCGAATGCACAAAGTGTGTGGTCTTGTTTCTCAGTCTATATTTGGTCGGTCACGTCAGAGGTTGAATGTAACGAATGGGTGGGAAAGAGCAAGGGGCAGCGGCTGTGTAGAACGAAAACACAAATCCTCAGGGGTGTGAGCGTTTCGAGATGAGTCGTATACATGTAAATGTTGGTCGTCAGTGCTCGTGTGGCCTAATGGATAAGGCGTCGGACTTCGTATCTGAAGATTACAGGTTCGAATGCTGTCACGCTTGTGTTTTTCCAGTTCTGAAAAAGAAACATACCGTTTTAATGTAGCAATTGAGCAGTACGAAACCGTCTGAATGTTGCTGTTGACCATTTTTTGCTTGGAGATGCTCTTGAGCTGGAAACACACACAGCAAGACCGGTGTTAACTAGCGAAATGGTCGGCAGAGTGCCGACACCGCGAGTTTTGACTGGCACTTGCACATCTAAAACAACGTCGGAAAGTAACTCGTTCGGCTTTTGAGTCACATAAAGTATGTGTGTTAATTTTGACGCGACTAGCTCTGCTTGTTGTCATGCAATTTCTTTGCCTCTCAGAAATGATTATGACATAAAAGTGAAGTACGTGACGAGTGTGACGTTAGGAAAACATTAGGCAGCATGGAGAGATTCTGTATGGGACCACCCAACCCAAACGAGTACTGTGTGACGTGCTACCCGGCAAGTATTCACCGAGGTAGCCGGCTATCTCAGTCGGTAGAGCGTCAGACTCTTAATCCCAGGGTCGTGGGTTCGAGCCAGACGCTGGGCGGAACGGAATTTTGTTCCGCTGCAGGTGTAAATTACCGTTTTTCTGATTAACGAGATTTAATGGAAATAGCAACTTTAAACTTTGCCTACGTCTCTGTCAGTCGCTAGGAAACTGTATTTGAAGGTGAAGGTGATTTTGTAGACATGTGTGAAAGACATGTTCTGAAATGCAAGTGTTGTGGTTTGGAGAGCACATCGGTTACGTGTCAGATGTGTAGCCAAGCAGTAATTTGTCGCCATAGCTGCAAATATTAGCCGGTAATATGAAGTGTTGTCAGCTAAAGTCTGATGGTGCAGACGACGGTAAGGACGAAGTACCCAAGAGTACCGCTAGGCCGCGCCTCTTTAGCTCAGTGGTAGAGCACTGGTCTAATAAACCAGGGGTTGTAAGTTCCATCCTCACAGGAGAAAGATGAATTTTGGAAATCAGTTGCGCGTCGTGGCCGTATAGCAAACAGTACCTGTGATGACGAACAATTAGCGACAGTCGTTTTTTTAAGATTTACTCTCAGATGTGATTAAGGCGAATGGCGCAGATAAAGCATTTGCCAAAGCGGTACAGCATAAGGTGGGACGAGGCAGTCTGAATTACATTTTATAGATGTATTTCTCACATATCTCAGAGCCTCTCGCGATCTTCGTCGTCGTCGTCGTCGTCGTCGTCGTCGTCGTCGTCGCCGCCGCCGCTTCTGCAGAAGTAGCAAATGGCCATCGTAGCAAATGCGGCGAGGGACGCCCTGCCTTCGATTCCGAATGCACAAAGTGTGTGGTCTTGTTTCTCAGTCTATATTTGGTCGGTCACGTCAGAGGTTGAATGTAACGAATGGGTGGGAAAGAGCAAGGGGCAGCGGCTGTGTAGAACGAAAACACAAATCCTCAGGGGTGTGAGCGTTTCGAGATGAGTCGTATACATGTAAATGTTGGTCGTCAGTGCTCGTGTGGCCTAATGGATAAGGCGTCGGACTTCGGCTCTGAAGATTACAGGTTCGACTGCTGTCACGCTTGTGTTTTTCCAGTTCTGAAAAAGAAACATACCGTTTTAATGTAGCAATTGAGCAGTACGAAACCGTCTGAATGTTGCTGTTGACCATTTTTTGCTTGGAGATGCTCTTGAGCTGGAAACACACACAGCAAGACCGGTGTTAACTAGCGAAATGGTCGGCAGAGTGCCGACACCGCGAGTTTTGACTGGCACTTGCACATCTAAAACAACGTCGGAAAGTAACTCGTTCGGCTTTTGAGTCACATAAAGTATGTGTGTTAATTTTGACGCCACTAGCTCTGCTTGTTGTCATGCAATTTCTTTGCCTCTCAGAAATGATTATGACATAAAAGTGAAGTACGTGACGAGTGTGACGTTAGGAAAACATTAGGCAGCATGGAGAGATTCTGTATGGGACCACCCAACCCAAACGAGTACTGTGTGACGTGCTACCCGGCAAGTATTCACCGAGGTAGCCGGCTAGCTCAGTCGGTAGAGCGTCAGGCTCTTAATCCCAGGGTCGTGGGTTCGAGCCAGACGCTGGGCGGAACGGAATTTTGTTCCGCTGCAGGTGTAAATTACCGTTTTTCTGATTAACGAGATTTAATGGAAATAGCAACTTTAAACTTTGCCTACGTCTCTGTCAGTCGCAAGGAAACTGTATTTGAAGGTGAAGGTGATTTTGTAGACATGTGTGAAAGACATGTTCTGAAATGCAAGTGTTGTGGTTTGGAGAGCACATCGGTTACGTGTCAGATGTGTAGCCAAGCAGTAATTTGTCGCCATAGCTGCAAATATTAGCCGGTAATATGAAGTGTTGTCAGCTAAAGTCTGATGGTGCAGACGACCGTAAGGACGAAGTACCCAAGAGTACCGCTAGGCCACGCCTCTTTAGCTCAGTGGTAGAGCACTGGTCTAATAAACCAGGGGTTGTAAGTTCCATCCTCACAGGAGAAAGATGAATTTTGGAAATCAGTTGCGCGTCGTGGCCGTATAGCAAACAGTACCTGTGATGACGAACAATTAGCGACAGGCGTTTTTTTAAGATTTACTCTCAGATGTGATTAAGGCGAATGGCGCAGATAAAGCATTTGCCAAAGCGGTACATCATAAGGTGGGACGAGGCAGTCTGAATTACATTTTATAGATGTATTTCTCACATATCTCAGAGCCTCTCGCGATCTTCGTCGTCGTCGTCGTCGTCGTCGCCGCCGCCGCTTCTGCAGAAGTAGCAAATGGCCATCGTAGCAAATGCGGCGAGGGACGCCCTGCCTTCGATTCCGAATGCACAAAGTGTGTGGTCTTGTTTCTCAGTCTATATTTGGTCGGTCACGTCAGAGGTTGAATGTAACGAATGGGTGGGAAAGAGCAAGGGGCAGCGGCTGTGTAGAACGAAAACACAAATCCTCAGGGGTGTGAGCGTTTCGAGATGAGTCGTATACATGTAAATGTTGGTCGTCAGTGCTCGTGTGGCCTAATGGATAAGGCGTCGGACTTCGGCTCTGAAGATTACAGGTTCGACTGCTGTCACGCTTGTGTTTTTCCAGTTCTGAAAAAGAAACATACCGTTTTAATGTAGCAATTGAGCAGTACGAAACCTTCTGAATGTTGCTGTTGACCATTTTTTGCTTGGAGATGCTCTTGAGCTGGAAACACACACAGCAAGACCGGTGTTAACTAGCGAAATGGTCGGCAGAGTGCCGACACCGCGAGTTTTGACTGGCACTTGCACATCTAAAACAACGTCGGAAAGTAACTCGTTCGGCTTTTGAGTCACATAAAGTATGTGTGTTAATTTTGACGCCACTAGCTCTGCTTGTTGTCATGCAATTTCTTTGCCTCTCAGAAATGATTATGACATAAAAGTGAAGTACGTGACGAGTGTGACGTTAGGAAAACATTAGGCAGCATGGAGAGATTCTGTATGGGACCACCCAACCCAAACGAGTACTGTGTGACGTGCTACCCGGCAAGTATTCACCGAGGTAGCCGGCTAGCTCAGTCGGTAGAGCGTCAGACTCTTAATCCCAGGGTCGTGTGTTCGAGCCAGACGCTGGGCGGAACGGAATTTTGTTCCGCTGCAGGTGTAAATTACCGTTTTTCTGATTAACGAGATTTAATGGAAATAGCAACTTTAAACTTTGCCTACGTCTCTGTCAGTCGCAAGGAAACTGTATTTGAAGGTGAAGGTGATTTTGTAGACATGTGTGAAAGACATGTTCTGAAATGCAAGTGTTGTGGTTTGGAGAGCACATCGGTTACGTGTCAGATGTGTAGCCAAGCAGTAATTTGTCGCCATAGCTGCAAATATTAGCCGGTAATATGAAGTGTTGTCAGCTAAAGTCTGATGGTGCAGACGACCGTAAGGACGAAGTACCCAAGAGTACCGCTAGGCCGCGCCTCTTTAGCTCAGTGGTAGAGCACTGGTCTAATAAACCAGGGGTTGTAAGTTCCATCCTCACAGGAGAAAGATGAATTTTGGAAATCAGTTGCGCGTCGTGGCCGTATAGCAAACAGTACCTGTGATGACGAACAATTAGCGACAGGCGTTTTTTTAAGATTTACTCTCAGATGTGATTAAGGCGAATGGCGCAGATAAAGCATTTGCCAAAGCGGTACAGCATAAGGTGGGACGAGGCAGTCTGAATTACATTTTATAGATGTATTTCTCACATATCTCAGAGCCTCTCGCGGTCGTCGTCGTCGTCGTCGTCGTCGCCGCCGCCGCTTCTGCAGAAGTAGCAAATGGCCATCGTAGCAAATGCGGCGAGGGACGCCCTGCCTTCGATTCCGAATGCACAAAGTGTGTGGTCTTGTTTCTCAGTCTATATTTGGTCGGTCACGTCAGAGGTTGAATGTAACGAATGGGTGGGAAAGAGCAAGGGGCAGCGGCTGTGTAGAACGAAAACACAAATCCTCAGGGGTGTGAGCGTTTCGAGATGAGTCGTATACATGTAAATGTTGATCGTCAGTGACCGTGTGGTCTAATGGATAAGGCGTCGGACTTCGTATCTGAAGATTACAGGTTCGAATGCTGTCACGCTTGTGTTTTTCCAGTTCTGAAAAAGAAACATAACGTTTTAATGTAGCAATTGAGCAGTACGAAACCGTCTGAATGTTGCTGTTGACCATTTTTTGCTTGGAGATGCTCTTGAGCTTGAAACACACACAGCAAGACCGGTGTTAACTAACGAAATGGTCGGCAGAGTGCCGACACCGCGAGTTTTGACTGGCACTTGCACATCTAAAACAACGTCGGAAAGTAACTCGTTCGGCTTTTGAGTCACATAAAGTATGTGTGTTAATTTTGACGCGACTAGCTCTGCTTGTTGTCATGCAATTTCTTTGCCTCTCAGAAATGATTATGACATAAAAGTGAAGTACGTGACGAGTGTGACGTTAGGAAAACATTAGGCAGCATGGAGAGATTCTGTATGGGACCACCCAACCCAAACGAGTACTGTGTGACGTGCTACCCGGCAAGTATTCACCGAGGTAGCCGGCTATCTCAGTCGGTAGAGCGTCAGACTCTTAATCCCAGGGTCGTGGGTTCGAGCCAGACGCTGGGCGGAACGCAATTTTGTTCCGCTGCAGGTGTAAATTACCGTTTTTCTGATTAACGAGATTTAATGGAAATAGCAACTTTAAACTTTGCCTACGTCTCTGTCAGTCGCAAGGAAACTGTATTTGAAGGTGAAGGTGATTTTGTAGACATGTGTGAAAGACATGTTCTGAAAAGCAAGTGTTGTGGTTTGGAGAGCACATCGGTTACGTGTCAGATGTGTAGCCAAGCAGTAATTTGTCGCCATAGCTGCAAATATTAGCCGGTAATATGAAGTGTTGTCAGCTAAAGTCTGATGGTGCAGACGACCGTAAGGACGAAGTACCCAAAAGTACCGCTAGGCCGCGCCTCTTTAGCTCAGTGGTAGAGCACTGGTCTAATAAACCAGGGGTTGTAAGTTCCATCCTCACAGGAGAAAGATGAATTTTGGAAATCAGTTGCGCGTCGTGGCCGTATAGCAGCAGTACCTGTGATGACGAACAATTAGCGACAGGCGTTTTTTTAAGATTTACTCTCAGATGTGATTAAGGCGAATGGCGCAGATAAAGCATTTGCCAAAGCGGTACAGCATAAGGTGGGACGAGGCAGTCTGAATTACATTTTATAGATGTATTTCTCACATATCTCAGAGTCTCTCGCGATCGTCGTCGTCGTCGTCGTCGTCGTCGTCGTCGTCGTCGTCGTCGTCGCCGCCGCTTCTGCAGAAGTAGCAAATGGCCATCGTAGCAAATGCGGCGAGGGACAGCCTGCCTTCGATTCCGAATGCACAAATTGTGTGGTCTTGTTTCTCAGTCTATATTTGGTCGGTCTCGTCAGAGGTTGAATGTAACGAATGGGTGGGAAAGAGCAAGGGGCAGCGGCTGTGTAGAACGAAAACACAAATCCTCAGGGGTGTGAGCGTTTCGAGATGAGTCGTATACATGTAAATGTTGATCGTCAGTGACCGTGTGGTCTAATGGATAAGGCGTCGGACTTCGGCTCTGAAGATTACAGGTTCGAATGCTGTCACGCTTGTGTTTTTCCAGTTCTGAAAAAGAAACATACCGTTTTAATGTAGCAATTGAGCAGTACGAAACCGTCTGAATGTTGCTGTTGACCATTTTTTGATTGGAGATGCTCTTGAGCTGGAAACACACACAGCAAGACCGGTGTTAACTAGCGAAATGGTCGGCAGAGTGCCGACACCGCGAGTTTTGACTGGCACTCGCATATCTAAAACAACGTCGGAAAGTAACTCGTTCGGCTTTTGAGTCACATAAAGTATGTGTGTTAATTTTGACGCCACTAGCTCTGCTTGTTGTCATGCAATTTCTTTGCCTCTCAGAAATGATTATGACATAAAAGTGAAGTACGTGACGAGTGTGACGTTAGGAAAACATTAGGCAGCATGGAGAGATTCTGTATGGGACCACCCAACCCAAACGAGTACTGTGTGACGTGCTACCCGGCAAGTATTCACCGAGGTAGCCGGCTAGCTCAGTCGGTAGAGCGTCAGACTCTTAATCCCAGGGTCGTGTGTTCGAGCCAGACGCTGGGCGGAACGGAATTTTGTTCCGCTGCAGGTGTAAATTACCGTTTTTCTGATTAACGAGATTTAATGGAAATAGCAACTTTAAACTTTGCCTACGTCTCTGTCAGTCGCAAGGAAACTGTATTTGAAGGTGAAGGTGATTTTGTAGACATGTGTGAAAGACATGTTCTGAAATGCAAGTGTTGTGGTTTGGAGAGCACATCGGTTACGTGTCAGATGTGTAGCCAAGCAGTAATTTGTCGCCATAGCTGCAAATATTAGCCGGTAATATGAAGTGTTGTCAGCTAAAGTCTGATGGTGCAGACGACCGTAAGGACGAAGTACCCAAGAGTACCGCTAGGCCGCGCCTCTTTAGCTCAGTGGTAGAGCACTGGTCTAATAAACCAGGGGTTGTAAGTTCCATCCTCACAGGAGAAAGATGAATTTTGGAAATCAGTTGCGCGTCGTGGCCGTATAGCAAACAGTACCTGTGATGACGAACAATTAGCGACAGGCGTTTTTTTAAGATTTACTCTCAGATGTGATTAAGGCGAATGGCGCAGATAAAGCATTTGCCAAAGCGGTACAGCATAAGGTGGGACGAGGCAGTCTGAATTACATTTTATAGATGTATTTCTCACATATCTCAGAGCCTCTCGCGATCTTCGTCGTCGTCGTCGTCGTCGCCGCCGCCGCTTCTGCAGAAGTAGCAAATGGCCATCGTAGCAAATGCGGCGAGGGACGCCCTGCCTTCGATTCCGAATGCACAAAGTGTGTGGTCTTGTTTCTCAGTCTATATTTGGTCGGTCACGTCAGAGGTTGAATGTAACGAATGGGTGGGAAAGAGCAAGGGGCAGCGGCTGTGTAGAACGAAAACACAAATCCTCAGGGGTGTGACCGTTTCGAGATGAGTCGTATACATGTAAATGTTGGTCGTCAGTGCTCGTGTGGCCTAATGGATAAGGCGTCGGACTTCGGCTCTGAAGATTACAGGTTCGAATGCTGTCACGCTTGTGTTTTTCCAGTTCTGAGAAAGAAACATACCGTTTTAATGTAGCAATTGAGCAGTACGAAACCGTCTGAATGTTGCTGTTGACCATTTTTTGCTTGGAGATGCTCTTGAGCTGGAAACACACACAGCAAGACCGGTGTTAACTAGCGAAATGGTCGGCAGAGTGCCGACACCGCGAGTTTTGACTGGCACTTGCACATCTAAAACAACGTCGGAAAGTAACTCGTTCGGCTTTTGAGTCACATAAAGTATGTGTGTTAATTTTGACGCCACTAGCTCTGCTTGTTGTCATGCAATTTCTTTGCCTCTCAGAAATGATTATGACATAAAAGTGAAGTACGTGACGAGTGTGACGTTAGGAAAACATTAGGCAGCATGGAGAGATTCTGTATGGGACCACCCAACCCAAACGAGTACTGTGTGACGTGCTACCCGGCAAGTATTCACCGAGGTAGCCGGCTATCTCAGTCGGTAGAGCGTCAGACTCTTAATCCCAGGGTCGTGGGTTCGAGCCAGACGCTGGGCGGAACGGAATTTTGTTCCGCTGCAGGTGTAAATTACCGTTTTTCTGATTAACGAGATTTAATGGAAATAGCAACTTTAAACTTTGCCTACGTCTCTGTCAGTCGCAAGGAAACTGTATTTGAAGGTGAAGGTGATTTTGTAGACATGTGTGAAAGACATGTTCTGAAAAGCAAGTGTTGTGGTTTGGAGAGCACATCGGTTACGTGTCAGATGTGTAGCCAAGCAGTAATTTGTCGCCATAGCTGCAAATATTAGCCGGTAATATGAAGTGTTGTCAGCTAAAGTCTGATGGTGCAGACGACCGTAAGGACGAAGTACCCAAAAGTACCGCTAGGGCGCGCCTCTTTAGCTCAGTGGTAGAGCACTGGTCTAATAAACCTGGGGTTGTAAGTTCCATCCTCACAGGAGAAAGATGAATTTTGGAAATCAGTTGCGCGTCGTGGCCGTATAGCAGCAGTACCTGTGATGACGAACAATTAGCGACAGGCGTTTTTTTAAGATTTACTCTCAGATGTGATTAAGGCGAATGGCGCAGATAAAGCATTTGCCAAAGCGGTACAGCATAAGGTGGGACGAGGCAGTCTGAATTACATTTTATAGATGTATTTCTCACATATCTCAGAGTCTCTCGCGATCGTCGTCGTCGTCGTCGTCGTCGTCGTCGTCGTCGTCGTCGTCGCCGCCGCCGCTTCTGCAGAAGTAGCAAATGGCCATCGTAGCAAATGCGGCGAGGGACAGCCTGCCTTCGATTCCGAATGCACAAATTGTGTGGTCTTGTTTCTCAGTCTATATTTGGTCGGTCTCGTCAGAGGTTGAATGTAACGAATGGGTGGGAAAGAGCAAGGGGCAGCGGCTGTGTAGAACGAAAACACAAATCCTCAGGGGTGTGAGCGTTTCGAGATGAGTCGTATACATGTAAATGTTGATCGTCAGTGACCGTGTGGTCTAATGGATAAGGCGTCGGACTTCGGCTCTGAAGATTACAGGTTCGAATGCTGTCACGCTTGTGTTTTTCCAGTTCTGAAAAAGAAACATACCGTTTTAATGTAGCAATTGAGCAGTACGAAACCGTCTGAATGTTGCTGTTGACCATTTTTTGCTTGGAGATGCTCTTGAGCTGGAAACACACACAGCAAGACCGGTGTTAACTAGCGAAATGGTCGGCAGAGTGCCGACACCGCGAGTTTTGACTGGCACTCGCATATCTAAAACAACGTCGGAAAGTAACTCGTTCGGCTTTTGAGTCACATAAAGTATGTGTGTTAATTTTGACGCCACTAGCTCTGCTTGTTGTCATGCAATTTCTTTGCCTCTCAGAAATGATTATGACATAAAAGTGAAGTACGTGACGAGTGTGACGTTAGGAAAACATTAGGCAGCATGGAGAGATTCTGTATGGGACCACCCAACCCAAACGAGTACTGTGTGACGTGCTACCCGGCAAGTATTCACCGAGGTAGCCGGCTAGCTCAGTCGGTAGAGCGTCAGACTCTTAATCCCAGGGTCGTGGGTTCGAGCCAGACGCTGGGCGGAACGGAATTTTGTTCCGCTGCAGGTGTAAATTACCGTTTTTCTGATTAACGAGATTTAATGGAAATAGCAACTTTAAACTTTGCCTACGTCTCTGTCAGTCGCAAGGAAACTGTATTTGAAGGTGAAGGTGATTTTGTAGACATGTGTGAAAGACATGTTCTGAAATGCAAGTGTTGTGGTTTGGAGAGCACATCGGTTACGTGTCAGATGTGTAGCCAAGCAGTAATTTGTCGCCATAGCTGCAAATATTAGCCGGTAATATGAAGTGTTGTCAGCTAAAGTCTGATGGTGCAGACGACCGTAAGGACGAAGTACACAAGAGTACCGCTAGGCCGCGCCTCTTTAGCTCAGTGGTAGAGCACTGGTCTAATAAACCAGGGGTTGTAAGTTCCATCCTCACAGGAGAAAGATGAATTTTGGAAATCACTTGCGCGTCGTGGCCGTATAGCAAACAGTACCTGTGATGACGAACCATTAGCGACAGGCGTTTTTTTAAGATTTACTCTCAGATGTGATTAAGGCGAATGGCGCAGATAAAGCATTTGCCAAAGCGGTACAGCATAAGGTGGGACGAGGCAGTCTGAATTACATTTTATAGATGTATTTCTCACATATCTCAGAGCCTCTCGCGATCTTCGTCGTCGTCGTCGTCGTCGCCGCCGCCGCTTCTGCAGAAGTAGCAAATGGCCATCGTAGCAAATGCGGCGAGGGACGCCCTGCCTTCGATTCCGAATGCACAAAGTGTGTGGTCTTGTTTCTCAGTCTATATTTGGTCGGTCACGTCAGAGGTTGAATGTAACGAATGGGTGGGAAAGAGCAAGGGGCAGCGGCTGTGTAGAACGAAAACACAAATCCTCAGGGGTGTGACCGTTTCGAGATGAGTCGTATACATGTAAATGTTGGTCGTCAGTGCTCGTGTGGCCTAATGGATAAGGCGTCGGACTTCGGCTCTGAAGATTACAGGTTCGAATGCTGTCACGCTTGTGTTTTTCCAGTTCTGAAAAAGAAATATACCGTTTTAATGTACCAATTGAGCAGTACGAAACCGTCTGAATGTTGCTGTTGACCATTTTTTGCTTGGAGATGCTCTTGAGCTGGAAACACACACAGCAAGACCGGTGTTAACTAGCGAAATGGTCGGCAGAGTGCCGACACCGCGAGTTTTGACTGGCACTTGCACATCTAAAACAACGTCGGAAAGTAACTCGTTCGGCTTTTGAGTCACATAAAGTATGTGTGTTAATTTTGACGCGACTAGCTCTGCTTGTTGTCATGCAATTTCTTTGCCTCTCAGAAATGATTATGACATAAAAGTGAAGTACGTGACGAGTGTGACGTTAGGAAAACATTAGGCAGCATGGAGAGATTCTGTATGGGACCACCCAACCCAAACGAGTACTGTGTGACGTGCTACCCGGCAAGTATTCACCGAGGTAGCCGGCTAGCTCAGTCGGTAGAGCGTCAGACTCTTAATCCCAGGGTCGTGGGTTCAAGCCAGACGCTGGGCGGAACGGAATTTTGTTCCGCTGCAGGTGTAAATTACCGTTTTTCTGATTAACGAGATTTAATGGAAATAGCAACTTTAAACTTTGCCTACGTCTCTGTCAGTCGCAAGGAAACTGTATTTGAAGGTGAAGGTGATTTTGTAGACATGTGTGAAAGACATGTTCTGAAATGCAAGTGTTGTGGTTTGGAGAGCACATCGGTTACGTGTCAGATGTGTAGCCAAGCAGTAATTTGTCGCCATAGCTGCAAATATTAGCCGGTAATATGAAGTGTTGTCAGCTAAAGTCTGATGGTGCAGACGACCGTAAGGACGAAGTACCCAAGAGTACCGCTAGGCCGCGCCTCTTTAGCTCAGTGGTAGAGCACTGGTCTAATAAACCAGGGGTTGTAAGTTCCATCCTCACAGGAGAAAGATGAATTTTGGAAATCAGTTGCCCGTCGTGGCCGTATAGCAAACAGTACCTGTGATGACGAACAATTAGCGACAGGCGTTTTTTTAAGATTTACTCTCAGATGTGATTAAGGCGAATGGCGCAGATAAAGCATTTGCCAAAGCGGTACAGCATAAGGTGGGACGAGGCAGTCTGAATTACATTTTATAGATGTATTTCTCACATATCTCAGAGCCTCTCGCGATCTTCGTCGTCGTCGTCGTCGTCGCCGCCGCCGCTTCTGCAGAAGTAGCAAATGGCCATCGTAGCAAATGCGGCGAGGGACGCCCTGCCTTCGATTCCGAATGCACAAAGTGTGTGGTCTTGTTTCTCAGTCTATATTTGGTCGGTCACGTCAGAGGTTGAATGTAACGAATGGGTGGGAAAGAGCAAGGGGCAGCGGCTGTGTAGAACGAAAACACAAATCCTCAGGGGTGTGAGCGTTTCGAGATGAGTCGTATACATGTAAATGTTGATCGTCAGTGACCGTGTGGTCTAATGGATAAGGCGTCGGACTTCGGCTCTGAAGATTACAGGTTCGAATGCTGTCACGCTTGTGTTTTTCCAGTTCTGAAAAAGAAACATACCGTTTTAATGTAGCAATTGAGCAGTACGAAACCGTCTGAATGTTGCTGTTGACCATTTTTTGCTTGGAGATGCTCTTGAGCTGGAAACACACACAGCAAGACCGGTGTTAACTAGCGAAATGGTCGGCAGAGTGCCGACACCGCGAGTTTTGACTGGCACTCGCATATCTAAAACAACGTCGGAAAGTAACTCGTTCGGCTTTTGAGTCACATAAAGTATGTGTGTTAATTTTGACGCCACTAGCTCTGCTTGTTGTCATGCAATTTCTTTGCCTCTCAGAAATGATTATGACATAAAAGTGAAGTACGTGACGAGTGTGACGTTAGGAAAACATTAGGCAGCATGGAGAGATTCTGTATGGGACCACCCAACCCAAACGAGTACTGTGTGACGTGCTACCCGGCAAGTATTCACCGAGGTAGCCGGCTAGCTCAGTCGGTAGAGCGTCAGACACTTAATCCCAGGGTCGTGGGTTCGAGCCAGACGCTGGGCGGAACGGAATTTTGTTCCGCTGCAGGTGTAAATTACCGTTTTTCTGATTAACGAGATTTAATGGAAATAGCAACTTTAAACTTTGCCTACGTCTCTGTCAGTCGCAAGGAAACTGTATTTGAAGGTGAAGGTGATTTTGTAGACATGTGTGAAAGACATGTTCTGAAATGCAAGTGTTGTGGTTTGGAGAGCACATCGGTTACGTGTCAGATGTGTAGCCAAGCAGTAATTTGTCGCCATAGCTGCAAATATTAGCCGGTAATATGAAGTGTTGTCAGCTAAAGTCTGATGGTGCAGACGACCGTAAGGACGAAGTACCCAAGAGTACCGCTAGGCCGCGCCTCTTTAGCTCAGTGGTAGAGCACTGGTCTAATAAACCAGGGGTTGTAAGTTCCATCCTCACAGGAGAAAGATGAATTTTGGAAATCAGTTGCGCGTCGTGGCCGTATAGCAAACAGTACCTGTGATGACGAACAATTAGCGACAGGCGTTTTTTTAAGATTTACTCTCAGATGTGATTAAGGCGAATGGCGCAGATAAAGCATTTGCCAAAGCGGTACAGCATAAGGTGGGACGAGGCAGTCTGAATTACATTTTATAGATGTATTTCTCACATATCTCAGAGCCTCTCGCGATCTTCGTCGTCGTCGTCGTCGTCGCCGCCGCCGCTTCTGCAGAAGTAGCAAATGGCCATCGTAGCAAATGCGGCGAGGGACGCCCTGCCTTCGATTCCGAATGCACAAAGTGTGTGGTCTTGTTTCTCAGTCTATATTTGGTCGGTCACGTCAGAGGTTGAATGTAACGAATGGGTGGGAAAGAGCAAGGGGCAGCGGCTGTGTAGAACGAAAACACAAATCCTCAGGGGTGTGACCGTTTCGAGATGAGTCGTATACATGTAAATGTTGGTCGTCAGTGCTCGTGTGGCCTAATGGATAAGGCGTCGGACTTCGGCTCTGAAGATTACAGGTTCGAATGCTGTCACGCTTGTGTTTTTCCAGTTCTGAAAAAGAAACATACCGTTTTAATGTACCAATTGAGCAGTACGAAACCGTCTGAATGTTGCTGTTGACCATTTTTTGCTTGGAGATGCTCTTGAGCTGGAAACACACACAGCAAGACCGGTGTTAACTAGCGAAATGGTCGGCAGAGTGCCGACACCGCGAGTTTTGACTGGCACTTGCACATCTAAAACAACGTCGGAAAGTAACTCGTTCGGCTTTTGAGTCACATAAAGTATGTGTGTTAATTTTGACGCCACTAGCTCTGCTTGTTGTCATGCAATTTCTTTGCCTCTCAGAAATGATTATGACATAAAAGTGAAGTACGTGACGAGTGTGACGTTAGGAAAACATTAGGCAGCATGGAGAGATTCTGTATGGGACCACTCAACCCAAACGAGTACTGTGTGACGTGCTACCCGGCAAGTATTCACCGAGGTAGCCGGCTATCTCAGTCGGTAGAGCGTCAGACTCTTAATCCCAGGGTCGTGGGTTCGAGCCAGACGCTGGGCGGAACGGAATTTTGTTCCGCTGCAGGTGTAAATTACCGTTTTTCTGATTAACGAGATTTAATGGAAATAGCAACTTTAAACTTTGCCTACGTCTCTGTCAGTCGCAAGGAAACTGTATTTGAAGGTGAAGGTGATTTTGTAGACATGTGTGAAAGACATGTTCTGAAATGCAAGTGTTGTGGTTTGGAGAGCACATCGGTTACGTGTCAGATGTGTAGCCAAGCAGTAATTTGTCGCCATAGCTGCAAATATTAGCCGGTAATATGAAGTGTTGTCAGCTAAAGTCTGATGGTGCAGACGACCGTAAGGACGAAGTACCCAAGAGTACCGCTAGGCCGCGCCTCTTTAGCTCAGTGGTAGAGCACTGGTCTAATAAACCAGGGGTTGTAAGTTCCATCCTCACAGGAGAAAGATGAATTTTGGAAATCAGTTGCGCGTCGTGGCCGTATAGCAAACAGTACCTGTGATGACGAACAATTAGCGACAGGCGTTTTTTTAAGATTTACTCTCAGATGTGATTAAGGCGAATGGCGCAGATAAAGCATTTGCCAAAGCGGTACAGCATAAGGTGGGACGAGGCAGTCTGAATTACATTTTATAGATGTATTTCTCACATATCTCAGAGCCTCTCGCGATCTTCGTCGTCGTCGTCGTCGTCGCCGCCGCCGCTTCTGCAGAAGTAGCAAATGGCCATCGTAGCAAATGCGGCGAGGGACGCCCTGCCTTCGATTCCGAATGCACAAAGTGTGTGGTCTTGTTTCTCAGTCTATATTTGGTCGGTCACGTCAGAGGTTGAATGTAACGAATGGGTGGGAAAGAGCAAGGGGCAGCGGCTGTGTAGAACGAAAACACAAATCCTCAGGGGTGTGACCGTTTCGAGATGAGTCGTATACATGTAAATGTTGGTCGTCAGTGCTCGTGTGGCCTAATGGATAAGGCGTCGGACTTCGGCTCTGAAGATTACAGGTTCGAATGCTGTCACGCTTGTGTTTTTCCAGTTCTGAGAAAGAAACATACCGTTTTAATGTAGCAATTGAGCAGTACGAAACCGTCTGAATGTTGCTGTTGACCATTTTTTGCTTGGAGATGCTCTTGAGCTGGAAACACACACAGCAAGACCGGTGTTAACTAGCGAAATGGTCGGCAGAGTGCCGACACCGCGAGTTTTGACTGGCACTTGCACATCTAAAACAACGTCGGAAAGTAACTCGTTCGGCTTTTGAGTCACATAAAGTATGTGTGTTAATTTTGACGCCACTAGCTCTGCTTGTTGTCATGCAATTTCTTTGCCTCTCAGAAATGATTATGACATAAAAGTGAAGTACGTGACGAGTGTGACGTTAGGAAAACATTAGGCAGCATGGAGAGATTCTGTATGGGACCACCCAACCCAAACGAGTACTGTGTGACGTGCTACCCGGCAAGTATTCACCGAGGTAGCCGGCTATCTCAGTCGGTAGAGCGTCAGACTCTTAATCCCAGGGTCGTGGGTTCGAGCCAGACGCTGGGCGGAACGGAATTTTGTTCCGCTGCAGGTGTAAATTACCGTTTTTCTGATTAACGAGATTTAATGGAAATAGCAACTTTAAACTTTGCCTACGTCTCTGTCAGTCGCAAGGAAACTGTATTTGAAGGTGAAGGTGATTTTGTAGACATGTGTGAAAGACATGTTCTGAAAAGCAAGTGTTGTGGTTTGGAGAGCACATCGGTTACGTGTCAGATGTGTAGCCAAGCAGTAATTTGTCGCCATAGCTGCAAATATTAGCCGGTAATATGAAGTGTTGTCAGCTAAAGTCTGATGGTGCAGACGACCGTAAGGACGAAGTACCCAAAAGTACCGCTAGGGCGCGCCTCTTTAGCTCAGTGGTAGAGCACTGGTCTAATAAACCTGGGGTTGTAAGTTCCATCCTCACAGGAGAAAGATGAATTTTGGAAATCAGTTGCGCGTCGTGGCCGTATAGCAGCAGTACCTGTGATGACGAACAATTAGCGACAGGCGTTTTTTTAAGATTTACTCTCAGATGTGATTAAGGCGAATGGCGCAGATAAAGCATTTGCCAAAGCGGTACAGCATAAGGTGGGACGAGGCAGTCTGAATTACATTTTATAGATGTATTTCTCACATATCTCAGAGTCTCTCGCGATCGTCGTCGTCGTCGTCGTCGTCGTCGTCGTCGCCGCCGCCGCTTCTGCAGAAGTAGCAAATGGCCATCGTAGCAAATGCGGCGAGGGACAGCCTGCCTTCGATTCCGAATGCACAAATTGTGTGGTCTTGTTTCTCAGTCTATATTTGGTCGGTCTCGTCAGAGGTTGAATGTAACGAATGGGTGGGAAAGAGCAAGGGGCAGCGGCTGTGTAGAACGAAAACACAAATCCTCAGGGGTGTGAGCGTTTCGAGATGAGTCGTATACATGTAAATGTTGATCGTCAGTGACCGTGTGGTCTAATGGATAAGGCGTCGGACTTCGGCTCTGAAGATTACAGGTTCGAATGCTGTCACGCTTGTGTTTTTCCAGTTCTGAAAAAGAAACATACCGTTTTAATGTAGCAATTGAGCAGTACGAAACCGTCTGAATGTTGCTGTTGACCATTTTTTGCTTGGAGATGCTCTTGAGCTGGAAACACACACAGCAAGACCGGTGTTAACTAGCGAAATGGTCGGCAGAGTGCCGACACCGCGAGTTTTGACTGGCACTCGCATATCTAAAACAACGTCGGAAAGTAACTCGTTCGGCTTTTGAGTCACATAAAGTATGTGTGTTAATTTTGACGCCACTAGCTCTGCTTGTTGTCATGCAATTTCTTTGCCTCTCAGAAATGATTATGACATAAAAGTGAAGTACGTGACGAGTGTGACGTTAGGAAAACATTAGGCAGCATGGAGAGATTCTGTATGGGACCACCCAACCCAAACGAGTACTGTGTGACGTGCTACCCGGCAAGTATTCACCGAGGTAGCCGGCTAGCTCAGTCGGTAGAGCGTCAGACTCTTAATCCCAGGGTCGTGGGTTCGAGCCAGACGCTGGGCGGAACGGAATTTTGTTCCGCTGCAGGTGTAAATTACCGTTTTTCTGATTAACGAGATTTAATGGAAATAGCAACTTTAAACTTTGCCTACGTCTCTGTCAGTCGCAAGGAAACTGTATTTGAAGGTGAAGGTGATTTTGTAGACATGTGTGAAAGACATGTTCTGAAATGCAAGTGTTGTGGTTTGGAGAGCACATCGGTTACGTGTCAGATGTGTAGCCAAGCAGTAATTTGTCGCCATAGCTGCAAATATTAGCCGGTAATATGAAGTGTTGTCAGCTAAAGTCTGATGGTGCAGACGACCGTAAGGACGAAGTACACAAGAGTACCGCTAGGCCGCGCCTCTTTAGCTCAGTGGTAGAGCACTGGTCTAATAAACCAGGGGTTGTAAGTTCCATCCTCACAGGAGAAAGATGAATTTTGGAAATCACTTGCGCGTCGTGGCCGTATAGCAAACAGTACCTGTGATGACGAACCATTAGCGACAGGCGTTTTTTTAAGATTTACTCTCAGATGTGATTAAGGCGAATGGCGCAGATAAAGCATTTGCCAAAGCGGTACAGCATAAGGTGGGACGAGGCAGTCTGAATTACATTTTATAGATGTATTTCTCACATATCTCAGAGCCTCTCGCGATCTTCGTCGTCGTCGTCGTCGTCGCCGCCGCCGCTTCTGCAGAAGTAGCAAATGGCCATCGTAGCAAATGCGGCGAGGGACGCCCTGCCTTCGATTCCGAATGCACAAAGTGTGTGGTCTTGTTTCTCAGTCTATATTTGGTCGGTCACGTCAGAGGTTGAATGTAACGAATGGGTGGGAAAGAGCAAGGGGCAGCGGCTGTGTAGAACGAAAACACAAATCCTCAGGGGTGTGACCGTTTCGAGATGAGTCGTATACATGTAAATGTTGGTCGTCAGTGCTCGTGTGGCCTAATGGATAAGGCGTCGGACTTCGGCTCTGAAGATTACAGGTTCGAATGCTGTCACGCTTGTGTTTTTCCAGTTCTGAAAAAGAAATATACCGTTTTAATGTACCAATTGAGCAGTACGAAACCGTCTGAATGTTGCTGTTGACCATTTTTTGCTTGGAGATGCTCTTGAGCTGGAAACACACACAGCAAGACCGGTGTTAACTAGCGAAATGGTCGGCAGAGTGCCGACACCGCGAGTTTTGACTGGCACTTGCACATCTAAAACAACGTCGGAAAGTAACTCGTTCGGCTTTTGAGTCACATAAAGTATGTGTGTTAATTTTGACGCGACTAGCTCTGCTTGTTGTCATGCAATTTCTTTGCCTCTCAGAAATGATTATGACATAAAAGTGAAGTACGTGACGAGTGTGACGTTAGGAAAACATTAGGCAGCATGGAGAGATTCTGTATGGGACCACCCAACCCAAACGAGTACTGTGTGACGTGCTACCCGGCAAGTATTCACCGAGGTAGCCGGCTAGCTCAGTCGGTAGAGCGTCAGACTCTTAATCCCAGGGTCGTGGGTTCAAGCCAGACGCTGGGCGGAACGGAATTTTGTTCCGCTGCAGGTGTAAATTACCGTTTTTCTGATTAACGAGATTTAATGGAAATAGCAACTTTAAACTTTGCCTACGTCTCTGTCAGTCGCAAGGAAACTGTATTTGAAGGTGAAGGTGATTTTGTAGACATGTGTGAAAGACATGTTCTGAAATGCAAGTGTTGTGGTTTGGAGAGCACATCGGTTACGTGTCAGATGTGTAGCCAAGCAGTAATTTGTCGCCATAGCTGCAAATATTAGCCGGTAATATGAAGTGTTGTCAGCTAAAGTCTGATGGTGCAGACGACCGTAAGGACGAAGTACCCAAGAGTACCGCTAGGCCGCGCCTCTTTAGCTCAGTGGTAGAGCACTGGTCTAATAAACCAGGGGTTGTAAGTTCCATCCTCACAGGAGAAAGATGAATTTTGGAAATCAGTTGCCCGTCGTGGCCGTATAGCAAACAGTACCTGTGATGACGAACAATTAGCGACAGGCGTTTTTTTAAGATTTACTCTCAGATGTGATTAAGGCGAATGGCGCAGATAAAGCATTTGCCAAAGCGGTACAGCATAAGGTGGGACGAGGCAGTCTGAATTACATTTTATAGATGTATTTCTCACATATCTCAGAGCCTCTCGCGATCTTCGTCGTCGTCGTCGTCGTCGCCGCCGCCGCTTCTGCAGAAGTAGCAAATGGCCATCGTAGCAAATGCGGCGAGGGACGCCCTGCCTTCGATTCCGAATGCACAAAGTGTGTGGTCTTGTTTCTCAGTCTATATTTGGTCGGTCACGTCAGAGGTTGAATGTAACGAATGGGTGGGAAAGAGCAAGGGGCAGCGGCTGTGTAGAACGAAAACACAAATCCTCAGGGGTGTGAGCGTTTCGAGATGAGTCGTATACATGTAAATGTTGATCGTCAGTGACCGTGTGGTCTAATGGATAAGGCGTCGGACTTCGGCTCTGAAGATTACAGGTTCGAATGCTGTCACGCTTGTGTTTTTCCAGTTCTGAAAAAGAAACATACCGTTTTAATGTAGCAATTGAGCAGTACGAAACCGTCTGAATGTTGCTGTTGACCATTTTTTGCTTGGAGATGCTCTTGAGCTGGAAACACACACAGCAAGACCGGTGTTAACTAGCGAAATGGTCGGCAGAGTGCCGACACCGCGAGTTTTGACTGGCACTCGCATATCTAAAACAACGTCGGAAAGTAACTCGTTCGGCTTTTGAGTCACATAAAGTATGTGTGTTAATTTTGACGCCACTAGCTCTGCTTGTTGTCATGCAATTTCTTTGCCTCTCAGAAATGATTATGACATAAAAGTGAAGTACGTGACGAGTGTGACGTTAGGAAAACATTAGGCAGCATGGAGAGATTCTGTATGGGACCACCCAACCCAAACGAGTACTGTGTGACGTGCTACCCGGCAAGTATTCACCGAGGTAGCCGGCTAGCTCAGTCGGTAGAGCGTCAGACACTTAATCCCAGGGTCGTGGGTTCGAGCCAGACGCTGGGCGGAACGGAATTTTGTTCCGCTGCAGGTGTAAATTACCGTTTTTCTGATTAACGAGATTTAATGGAAATAGCAACTTTAAACTTTGCCTACGTCTCTGTCAGTCGCAAGGAAACTGTATTTGAAGGTGAAGGTGATTTTGTAGACATGTGTGAAAGACATGTTCTGAAATGCAAGTGTTGTGGTTTGGAGAGCACATCGGTTACGTGTCAGATGTGTAGCCAAGCAGTAATTTGTCGCCATAGCTGCAAATATTAGCCGGTAATATGAAGTGTTGTCAGCTAAAGTCTGATGGTGCAGACGACCGTAAGGACGAAGTACCCAAGAGTACCGCTAGGCCGCGCCTCTTTAGCTCAGTGGTAGAGCACTGGTCTAATAAACCAGGGGTTGTAAGTTCCATCCTCACAGGAGAAAGATGAATTTTGGAAATCAGTTGCGCGTCGTGGCCGTATAGCAAACAGTACCTGTGATGACGAACAATTAGCGACAGGCGTTTTTTTAAGATTTACTCTCAGATGTGATTAAGGCGAATGGCGCAGATAAAGCATTTGCCAAAGCGGTACAGCATAAGGTGGGACGAGGCAGTCTGAATTACATTTTATAGATGTATTTCTCACATATCTCAGAGCCTCTCGCGATCTTCGTCGTCGTCGTCGTCGTCGCCGCCGCCGCTTCTGCAGAAGTAGCAAATGGCCATCGTAGCAAATGCGGCGAGGGACGCCCTGCCTTCGATTCCGAATGCACAAAGTGTGTGGTCTTGTTTCTCAGTCTATATTTGGTCGGTCACGTCAGAGGTTGAATGTAACGAATGGGTGGGAAAGAGCAAGGGGCAGCGGCTGTGTAGAACGAAAACACAAATCCTCAGGGGTGTGACCGTTTCGAGATGAGTCGTATACATGTAAATGTTGGTCGTCAGTGCTCGTGTGGCCTAATGGATAAGGCGTCGGACTTCGGCTCTGAAGATTACAGGTTCGAATGCTGTCACGCTTGTGTTTTTCCAGTTCTGAAAAAGAAACATACCGTTTTAATGTACCAATTGAGCAGTACGAAACCGTCTGAATGTTGCTGTTGACCATTTTTTGCTTGGAGATGCTCTTGAGCTGGAAACACACACAGCAAGACCGGTGTTAACTAGCGAAATGGTCGGCAGAGTGCCGACACCGCGAGTTTTGACTGGCACTTGCACATCTAAAACAACGTCGGAAAGTAACTCGTTCGGCTTTTGAGTCACATAAAGTATGTGTGTTAATTTTGACGCCACTAGCTCTGCTTGTTGTCATGCAATTTCTTTGCCTCTCAGAAATGATTATGACATAAAAGTGAAGTACGTGACGAGTGTGACGTTAGGAAAACATTAGGCAGCATGGAGAGATTCTGTATGGGACCACCCAACCCAAACGAGTACTGTGTGACGTGCTACCCGGCAAGTATTCACCGAGGTAGCCGGCTATCTCAGTCGGTAGAGCGTCAGACTCTTAATCCCAGGGTCGTGGGTTCGAGCCAGACGCTGGGCGGAACGGAATTTTGTTCCGCTGCAGGTGTAAATTACCGTTTTTCTGATTAACGAGATTTAATGGAAATAGCAACTTTAAACTTTGCCTACGTCTCTGTCAGTCGCAAGGAAACTGTATTTGAAGGTGAAGGTGATTTTGTAGACATGTGTGAAAGACATGTTCTGAAATGCAAGTGTTGTGGTTTGGAGAGCACATCGGTTACGTGTCAGATGTGTAGCCAAGCAGTAATTTGTCGCCATAGCTGCAAATATTAGCCGGTAATATGAAGTGTTGTCAGCTAAAGTCTGATGGTGCAGACGACCGTAAGGACGAAGTACCCAAGAGTACCGCTAGGCCGCGCCTCTTTAGCTCAGTGGTAGAGCACTGGTCTAATAAACCAGGGGTTGTAAGTTCCATCCTCACAGGAGAAAGATGAATTTTGGAAATCAGTTGCGCGTCGTGGCCGTATAGCAAACAGTACCTGTGATGACGAACAATTAGCGACAGGCGTTTTTTTAAGATTTACTCTCAGATGTGATTAAGGCGAATGGCGCAGATAAAGCATTTGCCAAAGCGGTACAGCATAAGGTGGGACGAGGCAGTCTGAATTACATTTTATAGATGTATTTCTCACATATCTCAGAGCCTCTCGCGATCTTCGTCGTCGTCGTCGTCGTCGTCGCCGCCGCCGCTTCTGCAGAAGTAGCAAATGGCCATCGTAGCAAATGCGGCGAGGGACGCCCTGCCTTCGATTCCGAATGCACAAAGTGTGTGGTCTTGTTTCTCAGTCTATATTTGGTCGGTCACGTCAGAGGTTGAATGTAACGAATGGGTGGGAAAGAGCAAGGGGCAGCGGCTGTGTAGAACGAAAACACAAATCCTCAGGGGTGTGACCGTTTCGAGATGAGTCGTATACATGTAAATGTTGGTCGTCAGTGCTCGTGTGGCCTAATGGATAAGGCGTCAGACTTCGGCTCTGAAGATTACAGGTTCGAATGCTGTCACGCTTGTGTTTTTCCAGTTCTGAAAAAGAAACATACCGTTTTAATGTAGCAATTGAGCAGTACGAAACCGTCTGAATGTTGCTGTTGACCATTTTTTGCTTGGAGATGCTCTTGAGCTGGAAACACACACAGCAAGACCGGTGTTAACTAGCGAAATGGTCGGCAGAGTGCCGACACCGCGAGTTTTGACTGGCACTTGCACATCTAAAACAACGTCGGAAAGTAACTCGTTCGGCTTTTGAGTCACATAAAGTATGTGTGTTAATTTTGACGCCACTAGCTCTGCTTGTTGTCATGCAATTTCTTTGCCTCTCAGAAATGATTATGACATAAAAGTGAAGTACGTGACGAGTGTGACGTTAGGAAAACATTAGGCAGCATGGAGAGATTCTGTATGGGACCACCCAACCCAAACGAGTACTGTGTGACGTGCTACCCGGCAAGTATTCACCGAGGTAGCCGGCTAGCTCAGTCGGTAGAGCGTCAGACTCTTAATCCCAGGGTCGTGGGTTCGAGCCAGACGCTGGGCGGAACGGAATTTTGTTCCGCTGCAGGTGTAAATTACCGTTTTTCTGATTAACGAGATTTAATGGAAATAGCAACTTTAAACTTTGCCTACGTCTCTGTCAGTCGCAAGGAAACTGTATTTGAAGGTGAAGGTGATTTTGTAGACATGTGTGAAAGACATGTTCTGAAATGCAAGTGTTGTGGTTTGGAGAGCACATCGGTTACGTGTCAGATGTGTAGCCAAGCAGTAATTTGTCGCCATAGCTGCAAATATTAGCCGGTAATATGAAGTGTTGTCAGCTAAAGTCTGATGGTGCAGACGACCGTAAGGACGAAGTACCCAAGAGTACCGCTAGGCCACGCCTCTTTAGCTCAGTGGTAGAGCACTGGTCTAATAAACCAGGGGTTGTAAGTTCCATCCTCAAAGGAGAAAGATGAATTTTGGAAATCAGTTGCGCGTCGTGGCCGTATAGCAAACAGTACCTGTGATGACGAACAATTAGCGACAGGCGTTTTTTTAAGATTTACTCTCAGATGTGATTAAGGCGAATGGCGCAGATAAAGCATTTGCCAAAGCGGTACAGCATAAGGTGGGACGAGGCAGTCTGAATTACATTTTATAGATGTATTTCTCACATATCTCAGAGCCTCTCGCGATCTTCGTCGTCGTCGTCGTCGTCGTCGCCGCCGCCGCTTCTGCAGAAGTAGCAAATGGCCATCGTAGCAAATGCGGCGAGGGACGCCCTGCCTTCGATTCCGAATGCACAAAGTGTGTGGTCTTGTTTCTCAGTCTATATTTGGTCGGTCACGTCAGAGGTTGAATGTAACGAATGGGTGGGAAAGAGCAAGGGGCAGCGGCTGTGTAGAACGAAAACACAAATCCTCAGGGGTGTGACCGTTTCGAGATGAGTCGTATACATGTAAATGTTGGTCGTCAGTGCTCGTGTGGCCTAATGGATAAGGCGTCAGACTTCGGCTCTGAAGATTACAGGTTCGAATGCTGTCACGCTTGTGTTTTTCCAGTTCTGAAAAAGAAACATACCGTTTTAATGTAGCAATTGAGCAGTACGAAACCGTCTGAATGTTGCTGTTGACCATTTTTTGCTTGGAGATGCTCTTGAGCTGGAAACACACACAGCAAGACCGGTGTTAACTAGCGAAATGGTCGGCAGAGTGCCGACACCGCGAGTTTTGACTGGCACTTGCACATCTAAAACAACGTCGGAAAGTAACTCGTTCGGCTTTTGAGTCACATAAAGTATGTGTGTTAATTTTGACGCCACTAGCTCTGCTTGTTGTCATGCAATTTCTTTGCCTCTCAGAAATGATTATGACATAAAAGTGAAGTACGTGACGAGTGTGACGTTAGGAAAACATTAGGCAGCATGGAGAGATTCTGTATGGGACCACCCAACCCAAACGAGTACTGTGTGACGTGCTACCCGGCAAGTATTCACCGAGGTAGCCGGCTAGCTCAGTCGGTAGAGCGTCAGACTCTTAATCCCAGGGTCGTGGGTTCGAGCCAGACGCTGGGCGGAACGGAATTTTGTTCCGCTGCAGGTGTAAATTACCGTTTTTCTGATTAACGAGATTTAATGGAAATAGCAACTTTAAACTTTGCCTACGTCTCTGTCAGTCGCAAGGAAACTGTATTTGAAGGTGAAGGTGATTTTGTAGACATGTGTGAAAGACATGTTCTGAAATGCAAGTGTTGTGGTTTGGAGAGCACATCGGTTACGTGTCAGATGTGTAGCCAAGCAGTAATTTGTCGCCATAGCTGCAAATATTAGCCGGTAATATGAAGTGTTGTCAGCTAAAGTCTGATGGTGCAGACGACCGTAAGGACGAAGTACCCAAGAGTACCGCTAGGCCACGCCTCTTTAGCTCAGTGGTAGAGCACTGGTCTAATAAACCAGGGGTTGTAAGTTCCATCCTCAAAGGAGAAAGATGAATTTTGGAAATCAGTTGCGCGTCGTGGCCGTATAGCAAACAGTACCTGTGATGACGAACAATTAGCGACAGGCGTTTTTTTAAGATTTACTCTCAGATGTGATTAAGGCGAATGGCGCAGATAAAGCATTTGCCAAAGCGGTACAGCATAAGGTGGGACGAGGCAGTCTGAATTACATTTTATAGATGTATTTCTCACATATCTCAGAGCCTCTCGCGATCTTCGTCGTCGTCGTCGTCGTCGCCGCCGCCGCTTCTGCAGAAGTAGCAAATGGCCATCGTAGCAAATGCGGCGAGGGACGCCCTGCCTTCGATTCCGAATGCACAAAGTGTGTGGTCTTGTTTCTCAGTCTATATTTGGTCGGTCACGTCAGAGGTTGAATGTAACGAATGGGTGGGAAAGAGCAAGGGGCAGCGGCTGTGTAGAACGAAAACACAAATCCTCAGGGGTGTGACCGTTTCGAGATGAGTCGTATACATGTAAATGTTGGTCGTCAGTGCTCGTGTGGCCTAATGGATAAGGCGTCGGACTTCGGCTCTGAAGATTACAGGTTCGAATGCTGTCACGCTTGTGTTTTTCCAGTTCTGAAAAAGAAACATACCGTTTTAATGTAGCAATTGAGCAGTACGAAACCGTCTGAATGTTGCTGTTGACCATTTTTTGCTTGGAGATGCTCTTGAGCTGGAAACACACACAGCAAGACCGGTGTTAACTAGCGAAATGGTCGGCAGAGTGCCGACACCGCGAGTTTTGACTGGCACTTGCACATCTAAAACAACGTCGGAAAGTAACTCGTTCGGCTTTTGAGTCACATAAAGTATGTGTGTTAATTTTGACGCCACTAGCTCTGCTTGTTGTCATGCAATTTCTTTGCCTCTCAGAAATGATTATGACATAAAAGTGAAGTACGTGACGAGTGTGACGTTAGGAAAACATTAGGCAGCATGGAGAGATTCTGTATGGGACCACCCAACCCAAACGAGTACTGTGTGACGTGCTACCCGGCAAGTATTCACCGAGGTAGCCGGCTAGCTCAGTCGGTAGAGCGTCAGACTCTTAATCCCAGGGTCGTGGGTTCGAGCCAGACGCTGGGCGGAACGGAATTTTGTTCCGCTGCAGGTGTAAATTACCGTTTTTCTGATTAACGAGATTTAATGGAAATAGCAACTTTAAACTTTGCCTACGTCTCTGTCAGTCGCAAGGAAACTGTATTTGAAGGTGAAGGTGATTTTGTAGACATGTGTGAAAGACATGTTCTGAAATGCAAGTGTTGTGGTTTGGAGAGCACATCGGTTACGTGTCAGATGTGTAGCCAAGCAGTAATTTGTCGCCATAGCTGCAAATATTAGCCGGTAATATGAAGTGTTGTCAGCTAAAGTCTGATGGTGCAGACGACCGTAAGGACGAAGTACCCAAGAGTACCGCTAGGCCGCGCCTCTTTAGCTCAGTGGTAGAGCACTGGTCTAATAAACCAGGGGTTGTAAGTTCCATCCTCACAGGAGAAAGATGAATTTTGGAAATCAGTTGCGCGTCGTGGCCGTATAGCAAACAGTACCTGTGATGACGAACAATTAGCGACAGGCGTTTTTTTAAGATTTACTCTCAGATGTGATTAAGGCGAATGGCGCAGATAAAGCATTTGCCAAAGCGGTACAGCATAAGGTGGGACGAGGCAGTCTGAATTACATTTTATAGATGTATTTCTCACATATCTATCTGTCTCGCGTGTGTTTCGTCGTCGTCGTCGTCGTCGTCGCCGCCGCCGCTTCTGCAGAAGTAGCAAATGGCCATCGTAGCAAATGCGGCGAGGGACGCCCTGCCTTCGATTCCGAATGCACAAAGTGTGTGGTCTTGTTTCTCAGTCTATATTTGGTCGGTCACGTCAGAGGTTGAATGTAACGAATGGGTGGGAAAGAGCAAGGGGCAGCGGCTGTGTAGAACGAAAACACAAATCCTCAGGGGTGTGAGCGTTTCGAGATGAGTCGTATACATGTAAATGTTGGTCGTCAGTGCTCGTGTGGCCTAATGGATAAGGCGTCGGACTTCGGCTCTGAAGATTACAGGTTCGAATGCTGTCACGCTTGTGTTTTTCCAGTTCTGAAAAAGAAACATACCGTTTTAATGTAGCAATTGAGCAGTACGAAACCGTCTGAATGTTGCTGTTGACCATTTTTTGCTTGGAGATGCTCTTGAGCTGGAAACACACACAGCAAGACCGGTGTTAACTAGCGAAATGGTCGGCAGAGTGCCGACACCGCGAGTTTTGACTGGCACTTGCACATCTAAAACAACGTCGGAAAGTAACTCGTTCGGCTTTTGAGTCACATAAAGTATGTGTGTTAATTTTGACGCCACTAGCTCTGCTTGTTGTCATGCAATTTCTTTGCCTCTCAGAAATGATTATGACATAAAAGTGAAGTACGTGACGAGTGTGACGTTAGGAAAACATTAGGCAGCATGGAGAGATTCTGTATGGGACCACCCAACCCAAACGAGTACTGTGTGACGTGCTACCCGGCAAGTATTCACCGAGGTAGCCGGCTAGCTCAGTCGGTAGAGCGTCAGACTCTTAATCCCAGGGTCGTGGGTTCGAGCCAGACGCTGGGCGGAACGGAATTTTGTTCCGCTGCAGGTGTAAATTACCGTTTTTCTGATTAACGAGATTTAATGGAAATAGCAACTTTAAACTTTGCCTACGTCTCTGTCAGTCGCAAGGAAACTGTATTTGAAGGTGAAGGTGATTTTGTAGACATGTGTGAAAGACATGTTCTGAAATGCAAGTGTTGTGGTTTGGAGAGCACATCGGTTACGTGTCAGATGTGTAGCCAAGCAGTAATTTGTCGCCATAGCTGCAAATATTAGCCGGTAATATGAAGTGTTGTCAGCTAAAGTCTGATGGTGCAGACGACCGTAAGGACGAAGTACCCAAGAGTACCGCTAGGCCGCGCCTCTTTAGCTCAGTGGTAGAGCACTGGTCTAATAAACCAGGGGTTGTAAGTTCCATCCTCACAGGAGAAAGATGAATTTTGGAAATCAGTTGCGCGTCGTGGCCGTATAGCAAACAGTACCTGTGATGACGAACAATTAGCGACAGGCGTTTTTTTAAGATTTACTCTCAGATGTGATTAAGGCGAATGGCGCAGATAAAGCATTTGCCAAAGCGGTACAGCATAAGGTGGGACGAGGCAGTCTGAATTACATTTTATAGATGTATTTCTCACATATCTCAGAGCCTCTCGCGATCTTCGTCGTCGTCGTCGTCGTCGTCGCCGCCGCCGCTTCTGCAGAAGTAGCAAATGGCCATCGTAGCAAATGCGGCGAGGGACGCCCTGCCTTCGATTCCGAATGCACAAAGTGTGTGGTCTTGTTTCTCAGTCTATATTTGGTCGGTCACGTCAGAGGTTGAATGTAACGAATGGGTGGGAAAGAGCAAGGGGCAGCGGCTGTGTAGAACGAAAACACAAATCCTCAGGGGTGTGAGCGTTTCGAGATGAGTCGTATACATGTAAATGTTGGTCGTCAGTGCTCGTGTGGCCTAATGGATAAGGCGTCGGACTTCGGCTCTGAAGATTACAGGTTCGAATGCTGTCACGCTTGTGTTTTTCCAGTTCTGAAAAAGAAACATACCGTTTTAATGTAGCAATTGAGCAGTACGAAACCGTCTGAATGTTGCTGTTGACCATTTTTTGCTTGGAGATGCTCTTGAGCTGGAAACACACACAGCAAGACCGGTGTTAACTAGCGAAATGGTCGGCAGAGTGCCGACACCGCGAGTTTTGACTGGCACTTGCACATCTAAAACAACGTCGGAAAGTAACTCGTTCGGCTTTTGAGTCACATAAAGTATGTGTGTTAATTTTGACGCCACTAGCTCTGCTTGTTGTCATGCAATTTCTTTGCCTCTCAGAAATGATTATGACATAAAAGTGAAGTACGTGACGAGTGTGACGTTAGGAAAACATTAGGCAGCATGGAGAGATTCTGTATGGGACCACCCAACCCAAACGAGTACTGTGTGACGTGCTACCCGGCAAGTATCCACCGAGGTAGCCGGCTAGCTCAGTCGGTAGAGCGTCAGACTCTTAATCCCAGGGTCGTGGGTTCGAGCCAGACGCTGGGCGGAACGGAATTTTGTTCCGCTGCAGGTGTAAATTACCGTTTTTCTGATTAACGAGATTTAATGGAAATAGCAACTTTAAACTTTGCCTACGTCTCTGTCAGTCGCAAGGAAACTGTATTTGAAGGTGAAGGTGATTTTGTAGACATGTGTGAAAGACATGTTCTGAAATGCAAGTGTTGTGGTTTGGAGAGCACATCGGTTACGTGTCAGATGTGTAGCCAAGCAGTAATTTGTCGCCATAGCTGCAAATATTAGCCGGTAATATGAAGTGTTGTCAGCTAAAGTCTGATGGTGCAGACGACCGTAAGGACGAAGTACCCAAGAGTACCGCTAGGCCGCGCCTCTTTAGCTCAGTGGTAGAGCACTGGTCTAATAAACCAGGGGTTGTAAGTTCCATCCTCACAGGAGAAAGATGAATTTTGGAAATCAGTTGCGCGTCGTGGCCGTATAGCAAACAGTACCTGTGATGACGAACAATTAGCGACAGGCGTTTTTTTAAGATTTACTCTCAGATGTGATTAAGGCGAATGGCGCAGATAAAGCATTTGCCAAAGCGGTACAGCATAAGGTGGGACGAGGCAGTCTGAATTACATTTTATAGATGTATTTCTCACATATCTCAGAGCCTCTCGCGATCTTCGTCGTCGTCGTCGTCGTCGTCGTCGCCGCCGCCGCTTCTGCAGAAGTAGCAAATGGCCATCGTAGCAAATGCGGCGAGGGACGCCCTGCCTTCGATTCCGAATGCACAAAGTGTGTGGTCTTGTTTCTCAGTCTATATTTGGTCGGTCACGTCAGAGGTTGAATGTAACGAATGGGTGGGAAAGAGCAAGGGGCAGCGGCTGTGTAGAACGAAAACACAAATCCTCAGGGGTGTGAGCGTTTCGAGATGAGTCGTATACATGTAAATGTTGGTCGTCAGTGCTCGTGTGGCCTAATGGATAAGGCGTCGGACTTCGGCTCTGAAGATTACAGGTTCGAATGCTGTCACGCTTGTGTTTTTCCAGTTCTGAAAAAGAAACATACCGTTTTAATGTAGCAATTGAGCAGTACGAAACCGTCTGAATGTTGCTGTTGACCATTTTTTGCTTGGAGATGCTCTTGAGCTGGAAACACACACAGCAAGACCGGTGTTAACTAGCGAAATGGTCGGCAGAGTGCCGACACCGCGAGTTTTGACTGGCACTTGCACATCTAAAACAACGTCGGAAAGTAACTCGTTCGGCTTTTGAGTCACATAAAGTACGTGTGTTAATTTTGACGCCACTAGCTCTGCTTGTTGTCATGCAATTTCTTTGCCTCTCAGAAATGATTATGACATAAAAGTGAAGTACGTGACGAGTGTGACGTTAGGAAAACATTAGGCAGCATGGAGAGATTCTGTATGGGACCACCCAACCCAAACGAGTACTGTGTGACGTGCTACCCGGCAAGTATTCACCGAGGTAGCCGGCTATCTCAGTCGGTAGAGCGTCAGACTCTTAATCCCAGGGTCGTGGGTTCGAGCCAGACGCTGGGCGGAACGGAATTTTGTTCCGCTGCAGGTGTAAATTACCGTTTTTCTGATTAACGAGATTTAATGGAAATAGCAACTTTAAACTTTGCCTACGTCTCTGTCAGTCGCTAGGAAACTGTATTTGAAGGTGAAGGTGATTTTGTAGACATGTGTGAAAGACATGTTCTGAAATGCAAGTGTTGTGGTTTGGAGAGCACATCGGTTACGTGTCAGATGTGTAGCCAAGCAGTAATTTGTCGCCATAGCTGCAAATATTAGCCGGTAATATGAAGTGTTGTCAGCTAAAGTCTGATGGTGCAGACGACGGTAAGGACGAAGTACCCAAGAGTACCGCTAGGCCGCGCCTCTTTAGCTCAGTGGTAGAGCACTGGTCTAATAAACCAGGGGTTGTAAGTTCCATCCTCACAGGAGAAAGATGAATTTTGGAAATCAGTTGCGCGTCGTGGCCGTATAGCAAACAGTACCTGTGATGACGAACAATTAGCGACAGTCGTTTTTTTAAGATTTACTCTCAGATGTGATTAAGGCGAATGGCGCAGATAAAGCATTTGCCAAAGCGGTACAGCATAAGGTG